>NC_142656.1:48024250-48328500 GCF_055504915.1 Nelumbo nucifera
GGTTTTTATAATTTCACTTTTTTAAAATAGAATATAAGTTGATTTTAAATCAATTAAACTATATTTAAGGTTAATATTTTTTGTTAATTTTTCTTTTTATTGATCCTTATTAAATTTAATCGATTATATTAAATTTTACTTTTCAGTGGAATTTAAGTTCGTTAATAAAAATTAATTATAAAACTAACAATTGTTAGACCATCTTGTATTATGCTTATATTAATTTTAAATAGATATTAGTTTTTAATTTATCTTATTTCTTTTACTAATTTATTTTTATCTTATTTAAGTAATTTAATAAATTACTTTTACTATGCTTATTTAATTTTTATTATTTCAAATGGAATACAAAAGTACTATAATTTTTATGATGTTTTATTCAATGTTTTCAATTGGTCATTGACTGAAATAGTTAAACCATTTGAACCATCACTCGGTCCTATTTCTAATTTTATGTTTCCTAAAAGCTATTGTTTTGTCAAAAACCATTGATTTGGGCAAAATTCGTTCAACCTAAGTGGTTGAACTATTGACCCTTTTGATCTAATCATTGGGTCATAGGTTATAATATACAATGTATTGAAAACTTCTAGAGGACTCACCGTTGTGTTCAATTGTTTGATTGGGGTGATCTTCTTTTATTTTGGGTAACTTTTCATGATTTTTAAAACCTACCATACAAAAAAAAAAAACTTATTTGGTCTTAAATGATATGCCATGGTTTGATTTGTTCCACCTGTACAATGTATTGAAAACTTCTAGAGGACTCACCGTTGTGTTCAATTGTCTGATTGGGGTGATCTTTTATTTTGGGTAACTTTTCATGATTTTTAAAACCTACCATACAAAAAAAAAGCTTATTTTGTGGTCTTAAATGATGTGCCATGGTTTGATTTGTTCAACCTATACAGTTGAACCATTGACCCGTGGCCTAGAGGTGAAAACTATTCAACTTCCAAGTTGATTTTTAAAACATTAGTTTTACTTGTTGAGTGAATTAAATAATATTTATTTTGAATTATTACATTAATTAACTTAAAAAATCATTATCTTTTAAATTGAAGTAGATTATTTAGCCTAATAATATATCATTGAATATCTCCATTTCAATATAATTATTTTTTTATTGATAGTTATAATCTAATATAAATAAATTTAATGTATATAAAGTTAAAGTTAAATTGAAATGAATATAGATATGGATAAAGTTAATGAATTTTAAGCAATTTAATAAAATAATAAAGAAAAAAGGTTATTGAAACGAAGAAGTACGGACATGCCCATTGCAGGATTCTGATTTCCACTGCAGATCTACAGCATTTCAAAAGGTCAATTACCCCCACTCTATGCATCAATGCGCCCATGAATTAGCATCAATTCTGAGCTGGCACCTACCCCAACTGTATTTTGGGCCTATGACTTGGGCTGAACCATCATTCTCTCATTAGTGAAGAGATAATTAATGATATAATTAATAAGAAGAGATAATTAAAGGATTTAATGAGAAAGAGGAGAGAGAATTAATGAGAAAAGATAACTGGTTCCGTTCACCGTTTGAGAAGAGGAAGGAGGCGAACACCATCTGCTCCTTTGTTTCATATTTTTCAAGAAAATTAACTTAATCCAGGGATTATATTAACTTAAAAAGGTTATTTTTATTGATATCAACGATCAAAAATTACCCTTATGGGTGAGAAGTAGAACCCCAAAAAATGTGATTCTCAAAAATAATAAAAGGGTAAAATACAAAAACCTTCCCTGAAATTTCTGACAATCATAAAAACATCCCCCTATAATTTTACTTTAACAAAAACCTCCCTTTTATTTTCAAAAAAATCAATAAAAACCTCCCTTCCGTTAATGAACAAGATGGAAAACGTTAAACCCATAATAATTTTTTTCAAGATGCCTATTTTACCCCTTCAAAAACCAATGGGAACAATGATGGAAACCATCCACCGGCAACTCTGTCGTGGGCTTAAACATGATGGAGACAGGAAATCCCATGCTCTTCGATGGAAACAAAGGATCTGTCTGGTAGTAGAAGGGCAAACGTTCACAACTAGCATCTCAACTTTGAATTGGTCTACAGGTGTCCTATCACTTTTCATTACTAGCAATGGAGCCGTCTAGTTTGTTTGCTCTTCGAACTAGTCTATAGGTGTCCTAGTAATGGTTTGTTTGCTCTTCGAACTGGTCTACATGTGCCATATAGGTGTCCTAGTAATGGTTTGTTTGCTCTTCGAACTGGTCTACAAGTGCCCTACAGGTGTCCTAGTAATGGTTTGTTTGCTCTTGCTCTAAATGCAGGACCGAGCCATATAATATAGATTCCTGAATGGAAATCTTTCTCTTTACATATTGTCCGCTGAGCCACACCAGCCTGATGATACAATTCCTGTGAAACTAGTAACCTCGATGCAGTACATTAAATTCGGGTCAGATGGGCATCTGAGTTTACGAGTGGAACTCGACCTCAGGGTGGACAGAAGTGGGCGATCTTCTGACAAAAGATTTATCTGATGGAGAGTATAGCTACCCAACTGTTTGTGGGAATTATGGTATTTGCTCAACTGGGCAGTGCAATTGTCCTGGAGGAACTGGTAACAACGATAACTATTTTAGGCAATTAAGTGATCACCAGCTGGATCTCTCGCTGCTAAAAAATTACTCCATTTTCTTGTGAAGCTTCTGAAAATCACAATTTTCAAGAGTTAAAGGATGTGACTTCATCTTTTTCGTTGGTGATGCAAACACAACTGAAACGAGTTTGGATAATTGCAGGCAAGCATGCTTGAATAATTGTTCTTGCAAAGCTGCTTTGTTCCTGTATCATACCAATGCATCTACAGGTAGTTGCTTTTTGCCAACCAAACTTTTTTCATTGAAGAACAATGATAAGAACAAATGAAAGTATAATACGTCTGCATTCATTAAGGTGTAGATACCAGATGTTTCTACTACCCCATCCCTTCTTCTTGAAAAGAAAACAAGCTATGACTACGATAACATTAGGATCCAGTCTTGCAGCTCTATTTTTTCTTTTTATTGTAGTTTGCATCTTGATTATTCTTTATAGGAAGAAAAATGAGGAGGATGATTTACATCTAGTACTAGGAATGCCCAAGAGATTCCCTTATCAAGATCTCAAAGATGCAACAGAGAATTTGTGTAAGAAGTTTGGAGAAGGAGGATTTGGATCGGTTTTTGAAGGGACTCTCCGAAATGGCACAAAAGTTGCAGTGAAGTGTTTGGATGGTTTGGGTTAAGTAAAGGAATCGTTAGAAGTTCTTTCGTTGCAGGAATATGCATAGTATGAAATTGTTCCTTCTTCCAAATCAGGTCCTAGGTTCATGCCGGTGCCTTCCCCTAAACTCAAAAGTAACAGGAAAAGGTTGGTATTGGTATTACCAATATTTGCACCATTCTCGTAGTTGTCGCCGGAGTTGTAGGTCACGAGCTTCATTTTTCTCCACATCTTTGTAGCAGTTGTATGCATCAATTAATCTTCCTAGATACATTTTGCCGAGCCATCTAAAAATCAAAACCGAATGCCGTGGCAAAAAAGGCACGTGGCAAAAAAGGCCTCCCCGCAGGATGGGTGCCCCCACCAAGGAAAGGCCTTCAGGCCCTAGAACCCCCCTAACAGTCAGGCCTCGTCCCCAGGCCGAAGAGAGAAAAAAGTCATTCCCACCTCGCAACTCGCACGCGGGTCGGGAACCTCGCCCGCGAGATCGGCACCTCGCCGCTCCAAGCCCGAGTTCCCACTCACGGAAAACCGATTCGATGCACTAGCAACAGCAAACTACCAGCATTCCGGGCCCATCGAGCTCGGCAACACGGAGGCCAGCAGCGCCAGTACAAGGCCCACTCAATAGCGAAGGCGCCGTCGAGGTCGATGAACCACCACCCGCGTCCTGTCAGAGCTCAGAGGCAAAGGCGAGACAAGCTCGGACGAGGTAGGAGTTGCCCCGATTCTCTCAGTTCCTTCCCCCCTCGCGTCAGAACTCCTTGCAGTCCCCCTGCCCAGCGAAGTCGCCGAACAGCCACCTGTGTCCTTTCAGAGCTCAGAGGCAAAGAAGAGACGAGCTCGGACGATGTAGGAGTTGCCCCGATTCTCTCAGTTCCTTCCCCCCTCGCATCAGAACTCCTGGCAGTCTCCTTGCCCAGAGATTTCAAGCTCCCACCTCTAGACAAGTATGACGGGTCCTTTGACCCCAACGACCACGTTGACGCTTTTCAGTCCCAAATGCACCTCGCCAGGGCCAGCGAATCATGCATGTGCGTAGTCTTCACCATCATCCTCAAGGGGGTAGCCCGCACTTGGTATAGGAACCTGGCCCCCGGGTCGATAAAGTGCTGGGCTCAGTTCGTGCAAGTCTTCACCGCACACTTTGTCACCAGCAAACGGTGCCCTAGAGCAGAGGAAAGCATCTTCGGAGTAGTCCAAAGGGAAGGAGAATCCATACGGGGCTACATCAAGCGATTCAATGAAGCATGCTTGCAGATACCGCAGTTAGATCCTGCGGTGCAGTTCGCGGCGGCAAAAAGAGGGGTAATGCACAAAGAATTCAAATGGCACATGGTAGCTAACCAGCCCGCAACTGTGGCCGAATTCCTTAAGCTCGCGGACAAGTTCATGAGGACAGAGGAAGAAATCAACCAACGAACCGAGGGCGGAAACGAGAAAAGAAAGAGGGAAGGCGAGCCCTCTAACCCAGTCATCCTGAAAAACCCGGCCCGAGAGTCGAAGCCGAACCAGTCGTTTCGAGCTCCCCTAGCAGTTCGGACGGATTACACGCCACTGAACACAAGGCGGACCGAGATCTTAATGACGATCAAGGACGCCCCATACGTGAAGTGGCCACCTTGCCTAAAGGGAAATCCGAACGAAAGAAATAAGAATTTGTATTGTAGTTTCCATAGGGACCATGGTCACAGTACCGAGCAGTGTAATAATCTCCAGGACGAGATAGAGGGGCTCATCCGTCGCGGATACTTGAGTAACTTTGTACAGCACAACAATAATAACAATAAGGCAGATCGGCTAGGGGAGCACGAAAAGGATGCCCCCGAATCTAGCAGCAGACCTGCCGAACCATTGCAACAACAGCCTCCGGTGGAGAGGCCAGTTCGAGGAACCATCCATGTAATTGTGGGAGGTTCGGTGGTAGCAGGGTGTACCTCGGCAGCAGCCCGGACTTCAGTTCGCGAAGCAGCCCTCGAGGAGTGAAACCCTCCAAAGAGACCAAAGACCGAAGAACCAATCTTCTTCACGGAGGACGACGCGCGAGGAGTCTGCTGCCCCCACGATGACGCGCTTGTCATTAAACTAAGGATCAGCGACTTCGAGGTCAGACGTGTACTCGTAGATTCGGGCAGCTCGGCGGACATCCTCTTTAAATTAGCATTTGACCAGCTATAGTTACAGAGGAGCGAACTGAAGCCCGCGAACACTCCCCTGGTGGGTTTCAGCGGAGAGGAAGTCAGGCCCCTCGGAAAAATAACAGTACCTGTGGAATTCGGCACATGGCCTTATGCAGTCATACTCAACCATGATTTCCTAGTGGTCGTGACCCCCTCCCCATACAATGCCATAATAGGGCGGCCGATCACGCATATCCTACGGGCGGTGGTCTCCACCTACTATTTGGCCTTGAAGTTCCCTACGGACTTCGGTGTGGGGGTAGCGCGGGGCAACCAGCTCGAGTCCCGCAAGTGTTATGTTGCCGCCCTAAAGGGATAAACCAAGGCAGCCGACGACCTCGAACTGGAGCGGCCTACGGAGCAAGGCGAGGAACGAGCTTTGCCCACAGAGGAAACAGTCGCAATCCCGACTTCGGCTACGGACCCAGCTCGCACACTCCATATCGGCGCTTCCATCGAGGAACCCCTACGAACCGAACTGGTGATTTTTTTACTTCAAAATTAAGATATTTTCGCATGGTCCGCGGCCGATATGCCCGGTATTGACCCTGGCCTTATAACTCACAAACTTAACACTGACCCTGTAGTCAGACCCGTTAGACAGAAGAAACGCAACTTAGCCCCAGAACGCTGGAGGGCGGTCGACGAGGAGGTCGAGAAGCTCCTCGCAGGAAACTTCATAAGGGAAGTCCATTACCCGAGCTGGGTGGCCAACCCTGTGCTGGTAAAAAAGGCGAACGACAAGTGGCGCATGTGTGTCGACTACACTGACCTGAACCGAGCTTGCCCGAAAGATTGCTTCCCCCTCCCCAGAATTGACCGCCTAGTGGACGCGACCTTAGGACATGAGTTGCTAAGCTTCCTGGACGCCTACTCAGGCTACAACCAAATCCGGATGGACCAGTCCGATGAGAAAAAAACCAGCTTCATAATCGAGTTCGGTCTGTACTGTTACAAGGTCATGCCCTTCGGGTTAAAAAATGCCGGGGCAACCTTCCAAAGACTTGTAAATAGGCTGTTTCGGCCCCTGATTGGCACGAAGATAGAGTGTTATGTAGACGACATGGTCGTCAAGACACAGTTTTCACAAGAATTAATACGAGACTTAGATTCTATCTTCCAAATCCTGCGTCAGTTTAGCATGAAGTTGAACCCCAACAAATGTGTCTTTGGCGTCACCTCGGGCAAATTCCTAGGCTACATTGTCAATCGGCGCGGTATTGAGGCCAACTCGGACAAGATAAAAGCCATCCTAGATATGAGACCACCTCGGAAAGTAAAAGAAGTTCAGAGGCTAAACAGCCGCATAGCCGCTTCATGTCCAAGTCAGCAGACCGCTGCCTACCTTTCTTCAAAGCAATCAAAGGCAAAGGGTTCGAGTGGACCCAAGACTGCCAGCTCGCGTTTGACGAGCTAAAAGGTTACCTCGCTAGTGTGCCAACCTTAGCCCGGCTCGAGGAGGGCGAGGTCTTAGAACTATACCTCTCGGCAAGCGACGAGGTGGTCAGTTCGGTACTAATAAAGGAAACAAACCGGGTCCAGCGACCCATATATTATGTTAGTAAAATTTTGCAGGGAACAGAGACAAGGTACCTGCAGATAGAAAAGCTAGCATACGCGCTGGTGATAGCAGCTCGGAAACTCTGCCCGTACTTCTAGGCTCACACCGTCATCGTCCTGACCGACAAACCTCTGAAACAAGTTTTACTCAAACCCGAGATTTCCGGTCGACTAACGAAATGGGCCATCGAACTCAGCGAGTACGACCTCCAGTACAAGTCAAGAACTACTATTAAGGCCCAAGCCTTGGCAGATTTTATCGCAAAATGCACGTTTAGCCTCGAAGCCCCTAAGCCGGTCGAACCCGAGATCCCCAGTTCGGACGAGCTCGGAGCTCCCAAGCCAATTGAGTCTGAACCCTGCGAAGTAGTAGCCAGTGTAGCATCTCTCCTGGTTAGACCAAGTGCGAACTGGGATGAGGAGCCCTGGATCCTTCACGTAGATGGCTCCTCGAACCAGCAGGGCAGCGGGGCTGGAATAGTGCTACGTGATCCGAGTGGAACAAAGTTGGAATATGCACTACGCTTTGAGTTCGTGGCATCCAACAACGAGGCAGAGTACGAGGCACTGATAGCCAGGCTGAACCTAGCGCACAAGGTTGGAGCAAAGCACGTAGTTATCTGCAGTGATTCCCAGCTCGTGGTCAACCAAGTTACAGGCGAATACGAAGCACGTGAGCTCACAATGATTGCATACTTGGCAAAGGTAAAGGAGGCTCTACTCAACTTCTAGTCACACTTCATCAAGCAAATCCCGAGGTCAGAGAACACTGAGGCCGACGCCCTGTCCCGACTAGACAACACGAGCCACAACGCCATGAGAACCGTGTACGTAGAGGACTTACCTCGGCCCAGCATTCTCGGTGGGGCAGAAGAGGTCGCTCCTGTCTCTGAAGCAGAGCCGAGCTGGATCGACCCACTCGCGAGCTTCCTGCTAGACGGAACCCTCCCTGTGGACCACAACGCAGCCAAGAGGGTGCAGCGCTATGCATCCAAATACATCATAATAGACGAACGGTTGTACCGACGATCCTACACGCTCCCCTACCTGCGATGCTTGCGCCCTGCCGGAGCCAAGCTGGTACTCCGCGACACTCATGAAGGCTTGTGCGGCGGACACCTGGGGGGCAGAGCCCTCGCCCAAAAAGCACTTCGACAAGGATACTACTGGCCAACGATGAAGACAGAGGCCATCGAGCTCGTCAGAAAATGCGACAAGTGTCAGAAGCATGCCAATATCCACTATCAACCCGCTGCCGACCTCAAATACCTCACTAGTCCATGGCCCTTCGCCCAATGGGACATCGACCTTCTGGGGCCATTCCCACCAACGACAGACGGGAGAAAATTCCTAGTGGTGGCAGTAGATTACTTCACAAAGTGGATAGAAGCTGAACCTCTAGCAATAGTTACAGCCCGAAACATACAGAACTTCTTTTGGAAGAACATAGTATGTCGCTTCGGGCTACCTCGGGTACTAATCTCCGACAACGGCAAACAGTTCGAGGATATCAAGTTTCGAGAATGATGCCAAAGTATGGGAATTAGTCAGAACTTCACGTCGGTCGCACACCCGTAGGCCAATGGCCAAACAGAAGTAATGAACAGAGCCATCCTCCGTGGACTGAAAGCACGACTAGACCGGGCTAAAGGATTGTGGGCGGACGAGCTACCAAGTGTTCTATGGGCTCACCGAACCACGGAAAAAACCACCACAGGAGAGACCCCCTTTAACCTCACCTACGGCACCGAGGCGGTAATCCCGGCGGAAATCGAAGTACCTACGCTGCGACTAGAAGCATACGACGAGCAGACAAACGAAGACGAGTTACGCACCAACCTTGACTTACTGGACGAGGTGAGAGACCTCGCGCACATCCGAACTGCGGCCTACCAGCAAAAAGTAGCTCGATATTATAACGCGCGAGTAAAGAAGAGGAACTTCCGTGTCGGCGACCTGGTTCTCCGTAAGGTCATGGTACCCGAACCTGGCGTAGGGAAACATGGACCAAATTGGGAAGGACCCTACAAAGTAAAAAAAGCACTCGGGGGGCATACGAGCTCGAAACCCTAGAGGGAAAATAAGTACCCCGAGCATGGAACATTATCAACCTAAGGCGATACTACCTATAGACCGCCATGCAAACTGGGTAAAATCACCACCAAAGCCTACGGGCTAGGATGCCGAGCTAACGAAGGAATCTCGGCACAAGCAAGCAAAGAAAACAGTCCGCGCGAGTGCGGTTAACATAGGCAGAAAACAGACCGCACGAATAGTCAGTTCGACAAATACATGAAGTTCGGCAAATATGCTCTGTTCGGGAGAGAATGCTCAGTTCGGGAGAGAATAGCCAGCACTTAAACAAATCATTCCATTCCAAAAGTAGGGCAGTACAAAAAAAAAAAATTTACAAGCCCAGAGCTATTTCTTCGTCATCAGAAGGCACTTCGACAAAACCCGAAGGCCCCGCCTCGCCCTCGGAGTCTGGCTCGGCGTTAGCAGCATTAGCCATCTCCTGATTTATGCGCGAAGTGGATATGGCGCTTACATCGAGCTCGGGGTACGTATTCCGGATCATCCACCGGCTTAGTTTAAAACCCCTCCTATATGAATCCACCATCAGATCATCAAAACCTGGCGAAGCGATGTACTCATCGACGGCCTTCTTCTTGGCATCTTCGATACCTTGAGAAAAGATCTGCGTCCTCTCCCTGATATCCTTCTGAAGATACTCGACCTGATGCTGTAGATCCAGCCTCAAGTCCGCCATGTGCTTCACCACCACTCCCATGGCCTCGGCATCCCTCTGAGACCTCGCCTACCTGATCCGGGAAAAACGAGCAGTCTCTTCAGCAGCACGAGCAACTTCCTCGGTCGCACGACGAGCCTCTTTGGCAGCTCGCGCCTGCCTCGAGCTCTTCTCCACCTGAGCCGCCAAGGCGTGAATGGAAGAATTCACCTACCAAAAGAGACCGAATGATCAAAAGAACCAACAAAACAAAAGCCAAAGAGCTAAAAAAGGAGAACACTTACCACCATGGCGTGGGTAATGGCACGGCAGGCCACTTGATGCAGTGGGAGATCAGTCCATGCCGCGACCTCCTCGGGGAAGATGACCTCTTTACTCTTTTGAAGAGCATGGGTCGGCATCAACACGCTCCTGAAATCCCCTGGGGCCCCTGAGTCCGAGGGACCAGCTCGCGTATGAGTAGACCCGGAGTAAGCAGGAGCACCGGAGTATGTAGGAGCCCCTATGTAGTCTCAGCATAAGGGCCCCCTGCCGGCTCCTGCATCGGAGGGACCATCTCGGGCCCCCTGGGCGGATCTTCTGGCTGGTAGCCCGGCACCTCGGGCTCCGCATCCTGAGGCACCTCGGCGCGAGTTCGCTTGGCAACCCGCTTTCTCCTCTTCATACCTTGAAACAAGTGCCCACCTTGGGTCCCTCGCGAATCCATCACACATGCAAAAAGAAGTTCGCCATCAGTAAAAAGCAAGAAAGACAGCAAGACAAAAGTCTCTAAGTGAAGAACCTACCCGAGCTCAGGCCGACCGCAATGAGCTTGGCCTTTGTCAGATACTGTTCACACTTCAGCCCAAGCCGCGCTCATTGCCGGAGGCCCTTCGCCGTCTCCTTGTCAAGCGTAACCCCGGAGTCAAGAGCGGCCATCCCCCACCCGGTCTGAAAAGGCCACCCTAGCACACTTCGCACCCCGAAATAGTTCCGCTTCCAAGCTGGGACCTTGTTAGGGAGCTTGTGTAAAAGCTTAAAACCCAGGCGAGGAGACAGGTAGTAAGCTCGTCTGCGCCCGGGGAGAGGACCCGCTTGCTTCTTAAGCATCGAGATTGAAGAAAAAATCTCCAAGTCCAACGGAAAGCTCTCATCGCAGAAAAGGGAGATTGTCCCCACCAAATTTCGAATGGAATTCGGGTGAAGCTGGCCGACTGCCACGCCGAAGTGGTTCAAGACTTCGACGAAGAGGGGGTGGAAAGGCAATCGCAGCCTGGCGGCGAGCTGCTCCCGGAATATTACGATCTCATCAGGACCGTGTTCCCAAGGAAAGCCACCCGAAGGTATAAAATAAGCATACTCCCCGGGCAAGTTATAGTAAGTAATGAGGGATTGGAGCCCCTCGGGCGTCATGGTCAAAGGGCCGAACTTGTCTAACATCCGACCCCGGCGAGAGGTGGACGCCAAGCTACCCGAAGCGCCATGGCTTACAGGCTCGAACTCTTCCTCGAGCTCTACCTCCGGCTCGCTAAGGCTATTGGGGGATGCAACTTGGTTCGTAGAACCTACATCAGACCCGCTGAAATGACTATCAGAGCCATCCGAGCTAGACATTGGGAGTGACGAGACCCAGGAAAGTACTCACCCGGACAAAAGCTGTAGACCACAGGAGCTCGGACGAACGGAAGACCTTGAGCGCGAATTGAAAAAACCTGGACGCGAACTGGATGCGAGCTGAAACTCAGATGCGAGCTCGAGAGAAATACAAAAGCGACAACAACCGGGGTCCCCCCCCGCAATTTATGCTCATAGTGACCAAAAGGCAACGGCTTAGATCAAAGCCAATCCGACGGCCTACGGCTGCACTGACTGCACGTCACCGAGATGTGATTGGCGCACGTCTTTCTGAAACTGACAGTGACAGCGTGCATCTTTTCGAAACTGACGGAATGTCAGCGCACGTCTCAGAAAAAACGGCAGCGGCACGTCTTTTTCAAATTTGAAAAAATGCCCGCTTTCGCACCCCCAAGTGGCACGCCTTTTTTTGAAATTTCAAAACAACACGCGCGCCGCCACATCTATCAACATTTAGACAGGCCGATGCGCTTCCCGCATAAGTGGACACTTGAAGAAACCCAAGAAACCCTGACAAAGCACCTCGCGCCAGCAGAACCAAGATTCAAAGTGCAGGACAAATCTACCTGACACCTTGCGAACTCCCCGCGCTAGGGCAAGACCCTTAGCACGAGGAGTGGGGGGCAATTGATGAAGGAAGATTTGGCCCGACCTCGCAAGTCACGGCACATGGCAAAAAAGGCAAGTAGCTCGGCACTTAAGACAGCGTACCGAGGGTACAAACGCCAAAGGGAAGGGACCAGCAGGCCCGAACTCCCTACTTAGAGCTCGAACTCCCTAACAAGGGGTCCGAGCTCCCTACTTAGTGGTCGAACTCCCTACAAAGGAACCCGAACTCCCTACAATTGAGGCAAGGACAGGTAGGGGCCTTGGCTACAAACCGTGGCCAGCACATTCAGCCTATAATGAACAAACACGTTTAAATCTAAGTACCTCACCAAGAAACAGTGAGCCAGGTCAGTCGAGGAGTTAACACACCTCGCCCCAATCTTCGGCAACAGGTGACCACCTCGGCTCCACAACACTTAGCGTGACAAAGGAAAGAGTAATGTAACCCCGATTACCTCAGTGGTTCACCTTGGCCTTGCCTAAGAGGAATGCAACCCCAATTACCTTAGCATGTTACCGTGATTACCACGGTGGTTCACCTCAGCCTCACCTAAGTTGATACTCAAGGGAATAAAACTGAGCCAAACAAGCTACACCTCAATGGCATAGCTTGGCCTCACCATCGTCCTCTAACTTCCTAAAGCGAGTGACTAAGTAACGAGCCACCTCGGTCTATTTTTGCCTACTTGTGACCCTTTGAAAGGAAAGGGAATAGCCCCTTTAGTAAAAAAAAAGAAATATATACAAAGGCGCAAGATAGGCAAAAACGTATCTCATTAAGTATTTAGTGTTTGCCGATTACAAAAGTCTCGGCCTTTGGTGGGTAGGCTGAGCCCCTTACAAGAAATATATACAAACAAAAAGAAAGTCGGGAACCCAACCAGCTTAGGTGCCACCCTTGGATGGATCCATGAAGTCTTCGGTAGTAGCGACATCAGCAAGCACCTCGGTAGTAGCATTGGCCTCGAAAGGAAGGGAGTCGGGGAGAACCCTCAACTCGTCCACTTGGAAATCTGGTAGCAACCTCACTAGCACCTTCTTGGTATCCTCGAAGCCCTCCAGGTAGGTCTCAGAGGCATAGTTGGCCAAGCGCTTTTGGTACTTCGGGGTCTGTTGCCAAACGATGATGAAATCTCGGTATTTGGCCTCAGCTTCCGCTGCCCTAGCCTTGGCCTCCACAACCCATTTGTGGGCCTCCAACACAACACGGTCGAGGCGAGCTCACTCCAGGTTCGTCTTCTTCATGTGCTCCCGAAGGTTGGCGAGGTGAGCTTGCTCCGCCTTTAGGCTGTCCTCCAGTGTCTGCTGGAGCTGGTTCTCCTTCCCTAGTGACTTGAGAGCCTCGTCACCACTGCTCTCTACCAAGGTAGCTCGCACTGAGATCTATTTGTTCTTTTCCTTGGCTTGGCACACAAGGTCGAGGAGAAGGCTGACACAGTCTCCCAAACCATCAAAGTTGTGGCAAACCTGCAAAAAGCACAATCATCAAGAAAGTGAAAAGAAAATGGAAAAGCAAGCCTAGAGCCAGTCGAAGCTTACCACGACTAGGACGTCGAGCCCCTGATCCCAGACGATGAGCGGGTCAATTTGCATCATATTGAGATGATCCCCCTACAGGATCATCCCCTTCACCAAATCTCGGCTGACCCCATCAGCCTCGATGGAGTTGCCCTTGCGAACATTCCACTTGGGCCAAAAAAATCATGCAAGGCGATCCCCCTCCTCAGCCAGCTCCGCTGTGGAAGGAGAGGAGGACAAAGGCTGAGCTGCATTTTCCTTGGAGTAAGGCCTCCTCGGAGTGTTAGGAGCGTCCATCCTATGTTCTCCCCCCTCGGTGGGGTGGTCTTTATGCGCAAGCTTCTTTGGCGGGGGCGTAGTTGGAACTTCAGTCGGCCTCC
The DNA here is from genome assembly GCF_055504915.1 of Nelumbo nucifera. NCBI lineage: Eukaryota > Viridiplantae > Streptophyta > Magnoliopsida > Proteales > Nelumbonaceae > Nelumbo > Nelumbo nucifera. The sequence goes on from NC_142656.1 coordinate 48,038,108, forward strand.
ATAGGCTGACCTCCATCAGTCGGCCTCTTCCCTTAGTCGCCCCCTTTGTTGGTGGGGACTTGTGGTCGAGGCGTCTTCTCTGCAAGAGCAGAACTCCTCTCCACATGCGTAGGCGGCCCATCGATAGGGTTCGGGAAGAGCTCACCCCCGAGGGATCCGAGAGTTCATAGCATTCGAGACTAGAGTCAGAGTACGACATGGCGAGGTGTTTACCTAAAGGTGAGGATGAAGGAAAAGGAAATCTAGGAATTGTAGTGAAGTCGAGGCCTCTAGAAGGCAAGGAACTTGAAAACAAGAACACTTGAAGGCAAAAAGTGGAGGACTGCGCGACTAAAGTCCCTATTTAAAGAAAAATGGATGGCTCAGATCGTACCCCATCCAATGGATGTATGACGACCGCCTCCGTAGTCAACACGTGTCCTGCACCTTGGGAGGATGAAGCGACACCAAACAGATCAACCGGCTGGCTCGTCATGATCACCGGTCCAGCTCATCCGGATCCTATCTCACGCATGGTCATGATGTTGACACCCGTTGTGAGTATGGTAAACTCGCTAGTTCAGGGACCCCGTACCATGAACAATCCTGATCGAACACCAAAGCCCGTCTCCCGCACAGATTCATGAGCCCCACCCACAACTAAGGCTGAAGCATCTGTGAGCCTGCCTCCGCAACAAGCTAGAGTAGAGGGGCAAAAGAGGCTGAAGCATCTGTGAGGTTGAAGGAGCCCCCATGACCTCTCAAAAGAGAGGAGCAAAACCAAGACAACACCACCGTAGGACATCTGAACATGATACTTAGCAGCGCCTCCCAGCACGACCAACGCACTCCCTTTGGTTGAACCCAAAGCCCTCAGAATGGGCCTTCGCCATGGCCTCGGGAGTGGGGGGCAAATTATGTAGGCGTATCCGATTAGCCCAATAGTGGGCCTAAATGTGTTTGTTAGCACGTCGCAGGGCAAAGCCAATTAGAGCATGGGTAGAGCCAAGCTTGGTAGACCTTGCAGGGCCAATTAGGGCACGCTCAAGGATGATCTTAGCGGGTCTCGCGGGACCAATCTCACTATGTCACCTAGCGGCCTTAGATGGTAGTGCTCCTCGTGTATAGACTTCATCTTGATTGCCCAAGATCTGCCATGACTCGGCAACCTCAAGTATAAATTGGAGGTACCACCCTCAAGGTAAAGAATCCAGAACTCAAGACTCCCAAGCTCTTCTTGAGATTTCTTGTTCACTCCTGTGGCTTGTCTGAGTTCCCTCGTACCTTAGGCTTCAACCACTCCTTACACACATATTAACTTGATCGTCGGAGTCCTTACCTCGGGTTCGCACCTGAGGTCTTTGACACTATTCTCCTTGCAGAATTTGACCCCTTGTCCTCGGCCACCTTGAACACCTTGGGCCTCGAACACCTCGTACCTTGGAAAAACACCTTGGCTTGGGAGCAAATTTACCTTGTTGACCGCTCGGCCAATCTGATCATCAACAACATTGAAATCCTTGTAGAGGATAGATAGAGAAAATAATATCAGACGTATTGAGAGGGGGAGGAGAGTTTGAGAGTGAGAGAGAGAACGTGTTAGTGTGACTTTAGAAAAGGCACAAACAAAAACATAAAGAAATAGCGCAAGCTATAAAGAGGGAAATTGATTTCAACAAAAAATAGGAGAAACTTTGGTGATCCCGTGCATATTTTTGACCCCTGGTATTCTTAGACCGCCATTAACCATGACGGACGAACTACTTAAACCGTCATCCACTTATCATGATATTGCAATGTTTTAAAAAATGAGCTGAAACATGAACCGTTTTGGCCACTGGTTTCCAGATCGATAATTTGACCGTCTGGTTTGAATGGATAACCTGTTCTATCAAAAAATTAAAAATAATTAAAATAAAAAACAGTCAAAAAATGTTGAATAGGTCAACGGTTCAACGGCCTAGGCTAACGAGTTGTTGACCGATTCAACAATTTTTGTCTAGGGACTAGGATTGGGGTAAAACGGAACCAATTGCCTGGATGGTTCTCGGGCCGAACAGTCCGATCATCTAGGTCAACAACGGTTAGAAAACCATGTGATTTTGAGTCTGGTTTTAGTAAAACCTAACTTTTGACAAAATCCATTGATTTGGTCACAAATTTTCAAGCCTAGGCCCTTGAACTTTTAGATGCCATAACTTTTCGTTCAATTGTCTGATATGATTGAGGTGTTATTTATGGATTTGGGATAATTTTTCGATATTTATGTGTCCCAAGGGGCTGTAAAAGCATTGCTCCTATTTTTTGTCAAACAAAAAAATCTTTTTGGCCTTAAATCCAAATTTTCAGCATTATATATTGACATGTCACTGTCTGACCCATTTGACCTAGATTGTTGAACCAGTGACCTATAACCGAAAGGCAAAAGCACTTCAGCCTTGGGGTTGGTTTTTAAAACACTAGTTTTAACTGCAATTTTTGTTAATTGAGTTACATTCAAATAATGCCAAATTCGTACAAACCTATCCCATTGACATTCCTAGTTTCCTAGTCCTAATTTAAGTCATCCCAATAAAATATGTTTAGAGATATATTTTATGTAACTACCATAGGATTGATCGAGTTAATGTCATCCTTTAAAGTGAATTTGATCTTTAATCAATGTATTGATGAGCTATATCTTTATAACAACTTTTATAGTTATTGATAAAGATTCAATGCAACTAGCAACAATTGGATTTAAATTTAGCGATGGTTGAACAACACTTGTTGCAAATTCATTGTTCTAACGACAACGTAGGGTAATTGCTGCTAAAATTTCACCTTTGGCAACAACCATTCGTAACTGTAATCATGTGATTTTGCCAATAGTATTAGTGTACCAATGAGAGTTGAGTCATAGAAGAGCATCGGAGCTTTTAACACTAAATTTGTAAAACCTAAATAGAAGGATTTTGAAGTGTACCAATGAGAGTTGAGTCATAGAAGACCTCAGATATGCACACGTGGCATTAAAGGATTAATTATTTATTATTTTTCAAATATGGATCTTGGATTTCCTCTGATTTTATCAGAGAATAACTAATAAAACTAAGAGATGTATTAATTACACTGACATTGTAGTCTCTTACTAATAGACGCTATTTGTTTATGTTACTATGCTCTCTCAAAACTATTCATTCTTGTATTTTTATCTTTTTGCTTTCATCAATAACATTATACTATTTATAATAAAAATTAAAATAAAAAAGGAAATGTAAGCTTCACATTGATGGAAGGCAGGGGTAATGATCTTTCTATGTTTTGCCCATTTTTTTCCTTCATAATTTCAAATCCCAGATAATAATTGTTTAGTGAATTGATATGTAGTTTATGAAATTGTTCAATATTGTTAGATATGATATATGTAATCAACAACCATAAGAACTTATGAATTAGAGACATATGTGAGATATGTCTCAAATACATTTGAATCCATTACTAGTAGTTTAGGCTTTCATCAAGGAAAGTGTATATCCTACAATTCATCTTATCCGGCGAAGGGGTCGATCCTGTTACTATGATTATCCACTTAGGTAAATTCTTAAACTGCCCCAACATACCTAGGTTTTGATCCTTTATGGATCTCACTGATTGGCATATCAAAGACAGTCCAATCCAACACCTAGTGCAGTATCATAATCAAATCTAGGGGTCTAGTTTAAGGTATAATTTTCTAACTTCTTTGACAACACATTAGTGTTGGTCTTTGGCAACACAGTGTCTAGTTTAAGGTATAATTGCAAAGAAATATACCAATATCAACATGAAACAATAATGTATTTTTTATTCATTTATAATAAATGTATTTATATATCAATCCAATTAGAGCTAAGGGCATACATTGTCTAGCAATGCATGAATACATTTACAATAAATGTAGCTTGAGCATTCCAAAGCTTTGTTTGATTCATTCACTCCTCAAACAAATGTAGTTTCAAGAGAACTAGTATTCAACAAATTTGGATCTATCATTGATAAGATCAAATCAACAAGTAGAGACTGGATCCACTATACTTTAGTGATAGAATTGGCTAGGGCATGAAACTCATATTTTGTACTCGAATGAGCAATTGTGGCTTGCTTCTTTGAACTCTCGACAATAAGATTGGGACCAAGATAAACAGATTATCCTCCAATAGACTACCTATCATTAAGGCAACTCACCCAATCAGCACCAAAATAACTAGTGAATACAATGTCAGGAGAGGCACGAAAATAAAGACCAAACTCAATAACTTTGAGATATCAAACTCCAATGTTCATTACTTGGGCAGTAAAGAAACAGACACACCTTGTTAACTACAAAGGAGATGTCCGCTCTCATTAAAGTGATATATTGAAGAGCACCGGCAACACTTTGATAATTTCACTGAAGTTGCCATATGTATTGAGACTAGTTTAGCTCCATAAAGATGAGAGTGACGCAGTGAATCAATAATATATATTTGTCGAGATAAGAACAGACCAGTGGAATTATATTTTTCCTCAACACCCAAAAAATTGCGTAGAGTTCCAAAGTCTTTCAAAGGAAAGATAGTGGATAATGAAGCAAGAAAACAATCAATCACAATAGTGGAATTCTTGGTAAGAATAGTATAAACATAAATAATAATGAATAACTTCGTACCATCAAGATCATAAATGAATAGAGAGGGATCGGTTGTGGAATTCCATAAACCTATATGGACAGGAGTCCCACTAAACCAAGAACACCAGGCTCGAGGGGCCTATTTAAGACCATAAAGAGCTTTATGAAGCTTGCAATCAAGTTCAAGCTGAGAGGGATCTTTAAACCCCTTTGGTTGTTGTACATAGATATCATCATCTAGAAAACCATGCAAAAAATGCATTATTTATGTACAATTATCGAACTAGCCATTTATGAGAATGAGAGAGAGAAAGAATAGTACGAATAGTCACTGACTTGACAACTAAACTAAACATGTCAAAGAAATTTATCATTGGAATCTGATTGAATCCTTATGCTATGAGACAAACTTTGTAACACTTAAGTGTACCATCCCAATTTTTTTTTAGTTTTAAACACTCACTTAGTTCCAACCACATTCATAAGGGAATTGAAGATACGACTTCCCAAGTGCTATTGTTAATTAAGGAATTATATTCTTTTTGCATGGCATCATGCATCGAGGTGCTAGAGTCAATTGTAATGCTGAATTGGAGAAGATTCGGATGTGCCAGAATCAGAGAGAACTATAGGGAAACCAGATTTGGTGGAGGATGAAGACACTGTGTTATTAGTGGATGAAAGTTGATTATTGGAGAGGGAGAGACGATAACATGCCCAAAATCCTAGAGTGAGGCTGAAATAAGGTTCCTAGTAACAGGATGAACCGACGAAGCTTAAGTGGGCATAGGAACACCTAGAAATAAGGATTAATCAAAGATAACATGTTGTGTCAAATAATTTTCTAGAGGTAGATGAAAATGGTGATACCCTTTGGTAGTGTGACTATACTATCTAAACATAAACTTATGATTATTTTATAGCCAGAGAAAAGGATAGCAAGCACACCCGAAACACTTTAGTATAGAATAATGTGGAGACCATTAAAAGAGTATCTCATAAGGAGAATGACCATTGAGAGTGGGAATGGGAAATCTATTGTTTAGGTAAACTATTGTTTCTATTGCATCTGCCTAGAAGGAAAACTTGAGATTCGAGGAGGCCAGTAGACAAAGGGTCAATTTTATGATAAGTTTGTGCTTCCATTTCACTATTCCATTCTACTCATGAGTGTAAGCAGAGGAAAGTGATCTGGTCAATGGCTACTTGGTTATACCCAGAATATCCATATAAGAAGCAGAAATATTTTTGCCCTGCAAGTTTTTCCAAAATCTGGTCAATAAAGAGCAACGGAAAGTTATCTTTTTACGTGTGACTGCATTGAGTTTCCTAAAGTCGATGCATACTCGCCATCCCGTAGTAAGCCGGGTGGGGATCACTTCACCTTGATCACTGGTGACCACGGTGAGTTTACCCTTCTTAGGCACCACTTGTGTAGGATTTACCTGACTGCTATCTGAAATTGGGTAGATAATAGCCGCATCCAACCACTTGACTACTTCTTACTTGACCACTTCTCTCATATTTGGGTTCAATAACCTTTGCATTTTCCTACTCGGTTTGGCACCTTCCTCTATATAAATATGGTGCATACAAATGGATGGACTAATCCCTTTCAGGTTAGCCACCGACCAACCAATGGCACCCCTATACTCTCTTAAGACACCAATCAGTTTCTCTTCTTGTATAGGGGTTAAATTAGTTGCTATAACTACTGGTAGTATTTGGTCAGGTCTTAGAAACACAAACTTAAGGGAGTCTGGCAAAGGTTTTAATTCTAGTTGCGGAGGAGATTCAAGAGAAGGCACGGGTGGTTCACTCTTTATCTCTGGAAGAGGTTCAATAGTAGGTGAAGACCGTAATGGGTATGGAGACTTTGTTAAAACATTAGCTTCCTTCGTCGGGTCATCCGCTATGATCGGTTCGGTTTATTTGGGGTTTCTGTTTACATTTATTATACAACAATCTTGTTCTAGGTAGGAAAAAGGACTTCTAAACTCATATAGGTCTTTACACTTTCCCTCCCTTTAAAGAGTTGAAATTTTTTCAGCATTTTCTAAGTATGGGACATTAGAGGTTATAAGATCTTGGTATTGGGGAAGACCTAGGGATTCGTTTCCGGGGTCTACAACTGGATTTCTAAGTATTGAATCATTTTCCCACTATAGGTTAGCTTCCATGAGCTGAATTACTTGGCTCTCTAATCTATCGATGGACTACTGTTGATCTAAGATTAGCTATTGGAGCTGCAAAAACCTATCATCAAGTGAATCGGTTTGATACGGCCGAGGGGAGGTTTGACAAGGTTGAGCCAATTGAGTCCTAGGGTAATCATTATACTCACAGTGAGTTTGGGCTTCAAACAAATGAGAGTGCACATCTGGCAAAGTGGTTTCTTTGGCTTGGGCTCAATATGCGAAATTGGGCTGATTTTCCCACCTAGGGTTATATGGACTAAAGGATGGGTTAACATTGGGTTGGAGAAATCCGTTAGCTGCATGTACTTGCTCTGAAATGATCGTTTGACATGAGCCTGCCGCATGGCACTGACTAACATAATGGGCTGGGCTTGCACAGATTGAACATGTTGGGTAGGATGACAAGGTTGGTAATGGGCTAAATTGTTGAGGGCATGCAAGGACTTGGTCAAGTCTTTGGGCCATCCCATTGATCTTGTCCAGTTGTCGAGACGCATGGTTCCAATCTATCTGTGGCTTAGGTTGGATGTAGTTTGTCATTCCACAAACTTTGACCATTAAATTTTTTAATTTTGTTTTTAATTTTTTATTTTCTCATTTTTTTGAAATATGAAATTTAAATTCAAATTTAGATTTTAAAATTTAAATTCTTGAAATTTAAATTCAAATTTGAATTTTTAAAATTTTTTAAAAAATGCAAGCAAATCAACCATACGACCTAGGGCTGACCTAGAGTTTCCTAAACTAGTAGTTCAACCAATGTGAATCCTTTTAGGTTCACTTGGAATTACACCACTTCCTTTGGTTAACAAGGTAAGAGGTGGGGATGTGGAAGGCTCCCCTTGCTCTCGCAATGACCTAATTAAGTAACTAGAAAACCCGCTTAGGCGTAGCCATTTAACCTCTTTCCTTACACACCAACCGCCCGGTTATAGAAAGTAATCACAAGTTTCCCTAAAATTCAGCACACCTTTGAACCAAGTGTGAGGCTTCCCTAAAGGATCTTGCTATCCAAATTTTAAATTAGGGTTTAGGGTGAACCACACGTGAAGGGTGGTGATTTTTGGGCCAAGGGTGATGAAATCCCCACCTTATCTTATTTAAGTTGGGTGCCCTTAAATGGATTAACGAAATAAAAACAGTCAAACAAAATGAATGCAACTAGTTACAATGCATGAACAATTATTTCTAAAATGCAATTCACCAATATAACATAAAAGAATAAAACAAACTAATTAAGCAAAAGGAGCAATTAAAATAGTAAAAAGAAGAAAACCTAACACATTCACAACTAACAAGATGATTTCAACAATTTCTTTTGATTTATTTTTTATTTTTTTATTTGTTATTATTTTTTCAAGTTTTTTTTGAAATTGAAAAATTTTAAATTTAAATTTAAATTCTAAAATTTGGGCAATTTCCTAGTTAACAATTAATTATTCAATTAAATAGCTAAAAAAAGGAAATTAAATAAGGCAACAACTAATTATAACAAACAGAAAATAAAAGAAATAATTATGCTATAAAAAAGAAATTAACCACTACCAAAATAAATTCTAACAAGAAAATTTCTATTCTAAAAATTAAACCGAAAATAAAATAAACAAAAGAAAATTATGCGGCAATAAATAAAATAAACAATTTTTTTTCTGTTTTTTATCTAAAATAAAAGAAAAACACAAACCTAATAAGATAGAAATTTGAACAAGAAATTAAAATAAAGAAAGAAAAATAGATCTAGAAACAAAACGAAAGAAAAATAATACTCAAAAAAATAAATCAGATCTAGAAAAAAATTAATTAAAAATTCAAAAAATCATTGTTCTACCAAAAAAAGAGTTCAAAAATAAAAATAAAAAAAATCAAAAATAAAATGGGACAACTACACTTGAAACACAATCCAATTAATCTTATCTTCTCTTCTCTCCCGTAGTCCCACAATGCTCCAGTAACCCACCTTTCGCTATTTCGTCCTGCAAAATCAAAGAGAAGTAAGAATTAAAATGAACAACAAATCAAGTAATAAAACGAAAATAAAAAAAATAATGAAACAGATCTGGATAAAGCAAATAAAAATTTTTCTCTGTTGCTTCCCCAGCAATGGCGCCAAAAACTTGGTGTATTTGGAAGCGTATTGTCAACCACTTCGGAACACTAGTTTAATATTTATAAATTTTTTTTCTGATTCTCAAGCAACTACTAACACAGTAAAATGATGAGAACAAGTCTTATCCACAGGGAAGCGAGGGAAAAATTAATACATACTCAAATTCGGACAAGAGACACAGGAGGGAAGCGCAGAAATATAAAAATTAATTAATTAAACTGAAAAAAAAAAGATAGAATTCGAACATTGCAGAAATTAAAAGTGTAGAAAAATAAATAAATGAAGGAAACAAAATAAAAAATCTGTAATCTGATCAGAGGTAGTAGTCTTCGGATCTCTCCTTCGACCCTCGAACTTCTCGAGCTAGGCCTTCCGTCTTACCTGACCGAATTTCAGATCTGTAGAAAAGAAAATGAAGATCAAACAGAATGAAAATAAATTGTAGAAAGGAAATAACGAAACTGGAATTAAAAGAACAGAAATTAAAACTAAAGCTAATGGTTGGGATTCGAATCCAAAGGTGGGAGTAGTGGCTTTGGCGAACTGCAAGTAGGAACTCCTCCTCTTGCTTGGGCATCCTCCTCTTCCTCTACCCTTGAACTTCTCAAGATCATCTTTTCGTCTTACCTGGGAGCACAATCCAACCCTTTTTTAGGAACCCTTGGGTCCTTTTTATAGAGAAGGGTGGATAATACTAGGATTAGAGAGAAAGAGAGGGGCGGTAGTTGGGTTTTAGCAAAAATAAGGGCGCCCTAGGGTTTGTAATGAAGGGTTATTCTAGGTTGATCCTAAGGCTGATAAGAGAAAGAGAGGGCACCAAATATTGTGTAGGGTTGAGATCTAGTGGTTAAGGGCTGAATGGTGAGGATTAGAAGTTAGGTGGCGCCCTAAGGTTTAAAAGCTACAAAGAGAGTGCCCTAGAATGAATGGTGGAGATTAGAAGAGGTGGTGGGTGGAGATTAAATAGCAAGGGGCGGCTAGGGTTTGCTAAGGATGAAAATAATGGATTAAAAGGTGCCCTTAAGGTTTGTTGAGGAGAAGGGAGCATGCTAATACAGTAGGAGGGGCGCCATTCTGGGTTTAGTAGATAGATGGCGCCCTCTTGTTTTCAAATTTTCACAAAACACCCCCTCTCTTGGTTGGGCTTCACACCAGCTTCCCAAAAACTGCAATTTAGCCATGAAACCTTCCCAATTTTGCATAGAATTTGCACAGAGACCCTCAAAGGTCACAACATTAAATTTAACTTGGAAAAGCACCTATTTTGACTATTCTAAGGCCGAAAATATAGAGTTATCACCCATGCCCCTCCTATGCCCTAGAAATCCATACTTTTGAAAGCCTATTTTCCCCCTCCCCCATTTCCTACACTAATGGTTAGTCCCTCTAAATGGCCAATCCATATTTGTTCTCTCCCCCCTCCCGAAATCCACTTTAGGTTTTGGCTCATCCCCTACGAGCACAAGGATAGGGTTAGGATTTCTATCCTCGCTAAGGTTATGGGCAGGCACGGGGTGGGCATTTGAGTTTGGGGTCGAGGATATAATAATCAAAACCCAGCCCTGACCCACCCTACCCTGCCCCATTGCCATTCCTACCTATATATTAGGGTTAGGACGGGTCAAATACACGAAAGTTTCTAACATGGGTAAATCCGGATGTCAAATGCTACCTAGGCTCACACTTGGAACTCGATCCTATGTTGCCATTATTTCAAGTCTAAAAAAATATTTAATTAATAAGGGTAAGGTTCGATGCCCTACCTTGCCTGAGTATAGAGTTGTAATCAAAACGGGCTTAGATCTTTTGCATCTGATCCAATTATTAATAGACTACATTCGAATTCAATCCAAAATCTGATTGGATTTAAAGACTCGAATTCAAATTCAAATCCTAATTGACTTGGATCTTATTCGAATTTAACCTGATTCTGCTTTAAATTTTCTAAAATATTAAAAAAATATATATATTTTTTTATTTTCAACATTTGTATATAATAAATTAATATAAAAATAATGTAATAAATTGATTATATATATAAATCCATATATTATACAATATATGGAATGTTTTTTTACACTTCTAAATATATTTATATAAAGTTTATATATTAAAATTAATAAATATTATAATATAATTAAATTCAGATTTTAATCGAACCAAATGTGGACAAATCTGAATCCAATTCAATGTAAATGCTTAAATACATCATCTGAACCCGAAATAATCGTATCAAATGTTAGATTGGGCCTCGAATTTTGAGACATCAAGCCTACCTGAGACCATACTTAAAAATAAATCCTACAATCCTATTAGTTTGAGACAAAAATAATTAATTTATTACTTTACAATACGAATAAGCTTGGATGCTCGACCCTGTCCCGGCCCACAGCTTGAACCTCACTCTATGTCCGACCCTGCGCCGGCCCACACCTAAGATCGCATCCTAATTTATTTCAAAAAATTAATTAAAAAACATTCACCCGCGGCCGCGAAGAAGGAAAAGAAAGGGAAGTTTAGAGCGTGAGGCTTACAGAGGACGTGCGGCTGGCGAGAGAACGAAGGAGAGGAGAATAAGGAAAGAAAAGAAAGAGAAGAGAAGAGAATATAGAGAGGTACCGGCCGCTGAGTATAGAGAGGAGGTGCTGGCCGCTAAGTATATAGAGAGAGGAGGTGCCGCTGCTGATAGAGAGAGAGAGAGAGGAGGTACCGCTGAGTATAAAGAGAGAGAGAGATAGAGAGAGAGAGAGAGAGGAGGTACCGCTGAGTATAAAGAGAGAGAGAGAGAGAGAGGGATGAGCTGTCGCTACTGAGATAGAGGAGGTGCTGCTACATTCTAAGTCCAAAAAAAACCCTAGAGGAAAAGGAGAAATCAGAGATAAAAATACAGAGAGAACAAAGAGAAGGGAGAATACAAAGAGAGGAGGTGCTGTTGCATATTCAAGTAAAAAAAAACCTAAAATCATATCGGTTGAGTCAAAATGTAGGTATGTGTTCTGTGCTATTCCTTAAACCTACCATGCATTTAATGGCGTTTCTGTGCTATTTTGTTGAATCCATTGGATTATTAATCCCTTTAATGGCGTTTCTGTGCTATTCCTTAAACCTACCATGCATTTATTTTGGATTAGTTGGCATTGAACCTTAGGATTAGATCATTTCTTGGTTGAATCACCCCCTTCATCGTAAGTGGACCAAAAAGCCAACTTTAAAACCTAAACCTACAGAAAACTGGCATAGGCCAGTCACTCGTTCTGCTACTTTCATGAAGACTAAATCCCCTGGTGCGACAGTGGATATCATTGATTCTGAGTTGGATGAGTCACCCCCTTCAATGCATTGTCCTAAACACATGTTCACTCCACCATCCCATAGCACTGCTGATTCTAACTGGTTTGAGAATAATGCTCCAGATCCTCAGGATTCACTCTCTAGACCTTCTACAATGGTTGATCAATTAGTTATGGTTCCCCCAGCTCCTGTGCACAGAGCACTCTCCAAGCTTCTCCTAAGTATTCCTCTCCAGGGGATTCTGTTCTATTGGTTATGCCTACTATTGACATGGCTGCAATGTTGGATCTTTTCGATACTATTGATTCTCTTATTGCATCTGAATTTGCACCAACCGGTTTGGATACTTCACCATCTTCTGTTTCTATAGCTAAGAATATTGAATTTGATCGGGCCAAGGCTTCACTGTGTCATTTCCTTGCTATGGACATTACTGCTGTGACACACCCTAGTCAGATGCAGGAACTAATCAAAATTTAGAGCAATTAAAAAACAACAAAAGTTTGTTGCCAAACCAGGTGGTTGCTCTACAAAGGTTGTCTGAAATTGGCCAAATGGGTAAGAACATTGAGAAAGCAAATACTATTGTCCAGTCTGCCAATGAGTTCCTGGAACGTACCAAGAATATACCATCATTTTGAAGAACAGTAAGGTTGAGTTGTGTACTCTCTCCGAGGAGGTTTCAAAGAACCAGGCTGACATTAATCATATGTAGACTTATGTTCGCCTATCATTAATACCGCTGGTTGTGCCATGCTTACTTTATTAAGAATTCTGTTGGTGGCTTCCACCTAACCTTTTTCTTGAGCATAATACGGTTTTGTGGTTACCAATCCTATACTGTTGATAAGAAACAAAAAAAAAAAAAAGAAACACATGTTGATTTTTGCACATGGATTGTAATGGACTCTTGGCCCTATTCACCAAATAGATAAATAGTAGCTGTTTTTCTACAACTCTTGAATGCCTTGGGGTTAGTCAATTGTGTCCTATGGTGTACATATAAAATTAGTCTCACAGCTCAAAATGGCTAATGGTGAGTGAACGAGTGACGTACTTCTAAGTCAAAAACCAAGTTGGAGAACTAATGACTTTGGACACAAACAAGTTTACTTATAATATATATTATCATAAGTTGCTGAAACTATAACTCTAATTTTTAGCATTTCTCCTTTAGGCTATGTTTGGTTTGAAGGAAAAGGTAGGAAAAGTCAAGAAACAAGCACAACATTTCTGATTGCAAAGATTTACCCCATAGTCAAAAGACAAAAACTCTAATTGCCACTTTTGTAACAACTTAAGGGCTTTCGCATATTCAAGTTCATATATAAGAAAGAAATTAGGATTCAGCTCAATCACCATAGCCAAATATAGCCATTAACAATTCAGGAACTTAGGATTCATCTCAATCACCATTAGGATTCAGATAAATTTATTTTTAAACTAATCTATATCGTTATTGTTGTAGGCTAAGTTTGAGATGATGACCAATATCAGAGTACAACATAGGCTCAACCACCATTTGGGCCAGAAATCATGTGTAGCACACCTCCATCAAATGGTGAGATTACTAACACTTTTCATGTTTTTCTTGTTCTTTCATTTATTTATACATTGACTTATTTTTTTTTAGGCAGAAGAGAAACGACAAGACAATAGCCCCCCCCCCCCCCTCCCAAGGCGAGAGGAACGTGTTTTAGGAGGGCTCATTCAAATTCCTAGGGGGAATTTTTTGATCCTCAGGCCAGAGAATTAGCTGTAATTATTTTTTTGGAAGTTTGTTTATTCATTTGATTATTTCAATGTAGTTTTATGTTAGATAATTTAATATATATTCTTTAAAACTATTGTAGGCAAAGATGGAGAACTTTGTGATTGAACAAGCACAACTTGGTATACTAGTTGAGCCCATTGGTGCTCATGATGCGGTTAGCGAGGTCTTAGGAAAGGAGCATCTATCATGACTTCATTGCTTGGGATTCGGGGTAAATCCTAAGCATGCTTTTGGAAACCCCGAGTCTAAAGGGTCCACTACCTCCACAATTACATCCAATCAACAAGCAGATCTGAGTCATACAACTTGAGTCAGAAGTGAGTGTGATGCAGGCCAACATGGAGGCTATAGATGCAAAGAGGTCACAGATGCATGCCTTGTTGCAACAATTCTCTCAACAATATGGAATCCCTATTCCAATCCCCCCTTCACATTCAGTTCAACCTAAGATGTTACATTCAGTTGAACCTAAGATGCCGAACCACACAATTAGCTCTTTTTTTATTAGCAACTATGTATTTTTGTTAGTACAGAGCACTAATTACCAAACCACACAATTAGTATAGAGCATTGAAGCTTCTATTCTTGAAACTTGATTGGTGCCTGTAGAGGCTTTAAATGGATTATTAGAACAAGAGATAACAGAGAGGAAGAGAGGTTTTGGATGGATTGCTAGTGTGAATCTTTCCCACAGACAGTTGACTATCTGCTATTACATTGCAAATTTTCTCACTCAGTCTGGATCAGGATACTTGGCCTTTTTGTTGTTAAATGTTGCTATTTGGTTTTGAATTCCTGGGGGGTGGGGGGGAGGGGGTGTTGAGTCTTTAGGGTATAAGCAAGAGAGGAAAAATTTCTTGGGGAATAATTCTGGTAGTTGTGTTATGGCTTCTGTGGCAAGAGAGCAATGAAAGGACTTTTAAAACTAAAAGCAGCCAACTCATCAGATTTAGTAGTCCAAAAGATTGTGGGCAAGTTACATTCTTGGTTAGCAGCTCTTAGTTTATAGGGTCCCCACTCACGTGTCCTCCCAACATATAAAACAAAACCCCCAAGACTCCAACTTGGTGATATATCTTGTAAGTTAACATCTCAAGTTTGTATTGGGGAGATGCATCTAGCCTTTCTCGAATGGCAAACATGAGATGTGGTCTATAGCTTCCAAGTAATTTTGAAGGCTACTCAGTCCTTGTGCAGTTCATTTTAAGGGGGAAAAGTGAAAAATGTGATTTTCTTCTCCATCTCTATTATGTTTGAGAAATGTATGGCAGATAGTCCATAAAGAGAATCTCAATGTTACAGGCCTGAACACAGTTAATTTAGCAGTTGGTGTACTTGTAGATTATTTACATATGGAATTCCTTATAAACTTGTTAGTGTATCTTTAAGAATATGAAGTAATTCAAGATGCAGTGTGCATATTGAATGGGAATATTGAACTAGGTTTATGTTCTAGGAAAATCAAAATAAAAACTATAAAAAATTAGCACCTAGACCTGCAAATAAATAATGGATAACCTGAACCATAAGTTCGTTGTTCAACTTCAAAGATTATCGGTTGTATCATTATTTTTTTTTCTCTAATTTTGTTATATGTTCTATAAGCTATCTGCCATGCAGTAGCTGCTTTTTAATTTTTTTTTTTTTTTATGTTATATGTTAAATGTTCTTTAATCTACCCATAAAAGGACATGCACAAATAATAAAGACAACCTGTATGGATTATGAATCAAAACCAAAAACAAGAGTAGTGTATTGTTTAGAACTCAAACAGGTAATCGGTCTTTATGCTTTGTGAATTACACTTTGTGAATTAGAAGTTTCCTAGAGTTTGCTTTGACATGATTATTCTAACAAGGGCCTTAACCTATCATTCCCTAACCCCCTTTAAACTTGAATAAGGTCATTAGATGGAATGACATGCAGTTCTAACAAGAAGGCCTAGGGACTATTTTCAACTTTAGAACATGCAGTTATGAAATACCTCAGGTGCTTGGGTGGTTGGAAGGTTTGCATTGATGGAATGACAAGAGTAAGTTTATTTGGAACCACAAAATTTCCTAAGTCTTGATCTTGCCTTTTCTTCCATTGGCCTTATAGAGTAAGTTAAGTTTCCATTTAGCAATAGTCATCACCGTAGGCTCATATTGATTAAAAATAGAGAGAGAGAGAGAGAGAGAGAGAGAGAGAGGGTGGAAAACCTACCCAGCCAACATCACTTATGTAGTGGTAGTCGCTTGGTCTTTAGTGGTAGTTTTAATTGATTGCCGCTAAAGATCAATATTTCTAGCGCTAGTCACCAAATAACTTTATGATAGTTTCAACTTTCTTATTCTTTTTTTTAGTTTATGAGAAACACTTTACTCATATTTTTTAATGCTTCTAGATGCAGAGCCATGGGTTGGCAAATATTCCAGCTCAGGGTGGAAATTTCCACCCCACTCATGAAGTAACACCGCCAAACCTAGTAAGTTATTATAAGTTGGGTTTTATTTCTCATTTACTTACATCTTTTAGCATGAAAATAATAAGCATTTTCTTAACTTTGTCTTTTATGTGCAGATACATGAATTAGCAACCCCTCCAATTCATAGTGGAGATAATTCTCATCCCACTCCAGAGGTACTATCACCAAATCCGGTAAACTATCACAAGTTTGATTTATTTTTTCATTTTCTCACATCTTTTAGTGTGGAAATAATTTTGTATTCTTTTGTGTTTTGTAATAGATGCAAGAGCCTAGAAAAAAGCCATCTCAAGTGTCTACAATAAAGGGGGAGAAGGGGAAGGGAAAGGGAAATGCACTCTTTTGATGAGTGTTTTATTTTATTTTTGTAATATTTTTGGCAAGGGAAAGGCACTTTTGATGAGTTTTCTATTTTCCTTTTTTTGTAATCTTTTAATTTCATTTGAACTAATATGTGAACAATTGTAAATATATATTACCTTTTATTTAATACTAGATTTCAATTTTTAATGATATTAATGATCTTTTATTTTGAATGGATATAAGATTTTTGTTGAATGGATATGACAAACATATAGGTGGATATAAGATTTTTGTTGAAAATGAATGTATATAATTGATTTAAAAACAGGCCACCATAAGCTCTATACTAGGTATGACAAACATTCAGGTGGAGTTGGTTTTAGGCACCAAGGTTTTTGGTGACGTTTAAACAGGTTTTTGTGACGTTTCAAAAAATATGGAAATGCCACCAAAACAGGTTTTGACTAAAATAAATATTTTTTGTAATGTTTGGAAAATGTCACGAAAATACAAATAAATGTCACCAAAATTGCACATGGGTGACTCTTGGAATCTTTTAGTGATGCCTGCCAAATGTCATTAAAAGTGATTTTCTATGACGTTTCTTAAACATCACAAAATAATAAATAAATGTCACCAAAACTGTACATGGGTGACTCTTGAAATCGTTTAGTGACATTTGCAAAACGTCACAAAAACTAAACTAAATGTCACAAAAACTTTTGCCAACACTACATTTTGTGATGAGGGAGCAATTCGTGACATTTGTGCCATTTTTGGTGGCGTTTGTCTAACGTCACAAATATGCATTTTTTTTTGTAATGACATTACTCCATCCAATGAGAACACATAGCATTGAGATCAGAAATGAGAGTTCATCATGCTCTGTAATTAGTTGTCCTTGGAATTTCTTCTGTTTTTGTAAAAGGGCAGACATCTTAAGTTTCTTTGCAATTAGTTGTACTTGGTGTTTCTTCTTCAAGCTTAGATAGAAGTAGAACCTATAGAATAAAAAAAAACAAAGGAAGAAAGAGATCAGTCTTAGTGTAGAGACTTAAGATAGCACTAAGATCATAACAAATGTCTAATAGATAAAGAAGAACATGCGAGCAAAGTTTGTAAAGTCAAAGTCAACCAGAAGTTGTATTCCGCTAAAAAGTCTTGCATCAAAATCAACCATTCATCCATCTCGGTCATATCAAACCATATAAGGGAATAAACAACCCTATAAATCATGCATCAAAATCAACCAGAAGTCGATGTATTATAATGACAGTAAAAAAGCATAGAAAATGATAGAAAAAATAGCCAAAAAAAATATACCCCGGTTGTCTCCTTGAGTACCGATAACAAGAGGTCATCTTCTCGGGCAATGGTTAAATTAAATTCACTTGTACTAGCAACAACAGGTGCAATTTGTTCTAGTGGTTTCTTCCAAAATAAATGGAGATCTTCATACAATGCTCTCTCGCATGTGACTCATTGATTTCAACCTTTCCAGCGACGTAATCTACTTACCATTGCTGGCAAGGAGAACTTGTTTCTTCAAAACTTTAGGGCACAGAGTGGATGAATAGTGCTTCCAACTCTGGTGTATGAACTGGTTTCATACAAATGTTGAAACCATGAAGGGTAATTATGTTTTTTTTGCATTTTAATTGATGGTGAGTTAATGTCAGGTACTGGATTGTCACATTTTGAAAGCTTGGATACTTGATTGTCGCACTTTTGGGTATTGGATTGTTAGATCATATTGTATTATGTTTATATTAATTTTAAATAGATATTAGTCTTTATTTTATCTTATTACATTGTGCTCAATTATCTGATTGAGGTGACCTTTTTTTTATTTTGGATAATGTTTTCACGATTTTTAAAACCCCATTATACAAAAAAAAACTTATTTTGTGGTCTCAAACTTCAATTTCTAGATAAATGATGTGCCATGGTTTGATTTTTTCAACCTATACTGTTGAACCGTTGACCTATGACCAAGGTTCAAAAAATCGATATGTTATGCCCCGTTTCGAGCATATTGTATTGTATCTTTTGGGTTCAAGACCCCACCCTTTTTTATTTAAAAAAACCCTTTTTTAACTCCCCAAAAACCAAATTTTGAAAAAAAAACTAAAAAAAAAATTGATTCCATGTGTTTCTAAGTACCAATATGTCTCTACCGATACGCAGAGGCGTATCGATACTTTGAACCATGCTCGTGACCTAGAGGCAAAGACTATTCAACTTTCAAGTTGATTTTTAAAACATTGGTTTTATTTGTTGAGTGAATTAAATAATATTTATTTTGAATTACTACATTAATTAACTTATAAATTAATTATCTTTTAAATTGAAGTAGATTATTTAGCCTAATAATATATCATCGAGTATCTCCATTTCAATATAATTATTTTTATTGATAATTATAATTTAATATAAATATATCTAATGTATATAAAATTATAGTTAAATTGAAATGAATATATAAGTTCATGAGTTTTTGGCAATTTAATGGAATAATGAAGAGGAAACGTTATGGAAGAGAGAATTAATGGTGACATTACAGGAATAATGACTTTTAGTGGCAGTTTAGAATCTTTACCGGCAGTCAGCAAACTGCCGCTAAAAAGTGTGTTGGTAGAAGCTCTAGCGGCAGTTTTCTCGGCTGCCGGTATAAACAAAAAACTGCTGCTAAAAGTTGAACTGACTGCCGCTATAAGTTCAAGGACATCTTTACCAGCAGTTGTGACCACCGCTAAAGGTAAGTAAATCTTGATGTTTTCATTCAGATCTATCTATGAGAGGAACCACATTCTTCAAAAAGAAGCTAGAGTTTGGGTAATTTAAATCTTTAATTTGATACCTAAAGAAAACCATTTATTAGAAAGTAGAAACAAATCATAAACATATATTTGGATTATACAAATACAAATAATGATTATTCTTTGGCTTCAAAGTTCTCTCTCCTTATAAGGATATTGATTGTATCAGTAAACATGAAGGAAAGCCCATTTACAAAATTGTGATATGTATGATCATATATTTTTGTGATGTTCCAATAATTTGTACATCATACATAGAAAACATAATCAAAGATAATAGAGTTTCAATCTAGACAAAAATTGGCAATTATCAGCCCTTTGAAATCTAATATGGGCAACTATAAGAAAAGAATCCTTTCAACTTTCCGAATCACCATAATGTGCATGTTAATTCCATCCTCAAAGGTGGGTCCATTTCACTTCCTTCATTAACTCTAACATATGAGGGGATAAATTCCATAAAGATGTCCATGCTTTCTGCTATAATCTTTCTCTTGCCATGCTCGAACCAATAAAGCTATGTCATCTCGTAATGCCCACTTTCTTTAATCGTCGTTAAAGTATCACCTATTATGATTAAAAGAATATTAGAAATCCATCATAAAGAGAGAGCTCCTGTTATTTTATGACAATCAACCATTCATGCAAAACCAAGCTACTATATATGTCATTGATGTATGTTGCATGAATTTGGATGCATTGGAAAAAGGGCCGCTGATATCCTCAAATATAAAGATCTCAGTAGTTCAAAGCCCGAAATTACAATGTGCATTTTAGGCTTAGTTTGAAAGGAGTACAAATACAAATATGTAGAATGCAAAACCTTGTTTTATGTATTATTTTGTATGTATTTATATTTGTTCTTTTTTTTTTAAAATGAAGAAAAATATGGGCCTAATGTATCAATCATGTAATGCCACCACTAAGATGTAGGGCTTGTGCAGCTTGTGCAACTTCCCTTGCTAGATCTCCACTACAAACAAGAAATACAAGCTTCAATGTAGGGCTCTAGTTTGCCAAGCTTAGGCTCTTAAATATAGTTAGGGGGGCCCAGTCTTGGACAGGTCTTACAAGAAACCTATAAATTAATGGACAGCATTGTGATTAGAAAATAAATTTCAAAAAGTAGAACAAAAAGCAAAAACTCTCCAATCAACAAACCTTTTTCTTGTTTTGTTCTAAGAGTTAATTCTATGTGCTCTGCAGTCTGCATCAAGGTTAAATTTAGTTACCTTGAATCAGTAAAGCAATTTCTCAAGATTTTAATCTTCTTTTTGATTGGATTTGAATTTCAATTTATGTGGCTAGTTCCAATCTGAGTCTGACCCAACTACAGCCATAGACCCAAGTATAAGTCTAGAAAGAATGAACTAAAGATGGGATAGGATGGAACAAAGAAGAATTTGAATATGTTTTCTACCTCAGGCAAAAAGGTTGTTCTTAACCCCAACTTTGTTTTTCTTTTTGATAAATTTGTTCTTAATCCCAATATTATTGTCTTGGAACAGGTCAAGGCCCTTTTGAAGCTATACACAAGGGAGAAATATATTCTTTTCATGAGCCAAAACTAACAAAGAGACATTGAGGTTTTTGTATCATTCAAGGTACTTGTGGTTTATTTTTCAATTGGCTCTGAAAATTTTCAGGAGCAAAATATATCTTCCATGTAATTGGATCATAACATTCTTTACTTCAGGTTGAAGCCACAGGTCTATCAGTCTTAAGATGCATATGACAGACATATTGGCTCGGTAAGCACTTGAGTGTATCAGGTGATGCATTTCATCAGCTTGAGCAAAGTCTCTTGGCATTGGAATACATGTTTAAAAGTTTCCTTAAACAGTTGGAGGGAGCCGGATGGGATGTCCACCACATATAGGGTATTTTCTATTATTTTTCTAGCTAGTTTATAAACTCATATAAGTAAATTTGTATAGATTCTCATCACTATAAACTTGGCATCAATTGTCACCATATTTTACTATCATATTTCCTTTGTATGGTTAAAATGGTTAAGAAACCTGACAATATTAATTGGGAAATCAAGATGTTTAAGAAACAAAAAAGAATCAAGTTGGTTAAAGAATAAGATATATGAAAGCATAATCATATTTTGTACCATATTTCCTTTGTGAAATATGTTGATTTGAGTGGTCAGATGCCCTCGATTCAAAATAACCCGTATGCATAAATCCTATAGCCGATGGCAAGTCTATACCAATGGGTAAATATCTTTGATTAGTCTCCTTTTTTAGACCTATTTACAATTAATCAAACTAAAGCCATGTCAGCAAGACTCTTGCTTGGTGTGGTCAAAGTTTGGCAAGGTAGTTGAGAAAACTGGGCAACTAATCCTACCTTGTGGGACACTTGTCCATTGATCCAAGAGGTAGAAAGAGTTTAGGATATTAGAAGAATCTCGGATAGGAATAGGTCTTCCCCTCATCTATTTTTTTACCGTTGAGTGATGAAAGCCCCATTATAAATATGGGCTTCCAATGTATCTCCTGTTTATTGCAGTCACATATGGAAAATATCTCATCCTCGACATAGTATTATGCAGGCGAAGATGTTCCCAATTCACGAGGGATAGTATATTGTGGGTAGACATGGGCAGGGTTCTCGTGGACAGAAGATCCGAATTCTTCCAATTCAACTCTAACACACAACACATTCCGGGAAAAACCCCTGCTACCGACTGCGCATGCCTCCTTCGGTCATATAAATATCCTTTGGAGGACCGTCAGCCCACTGATTTCATAACTTTATCAGCTTTTGTGTTTTTGGAGGGATTAGCGAGTTTGACTTGTGATCAGTCGAGTGCTCCATTGTAGCAGGGTTTTACAAAATATCTAATCAAATTCATTGAAATTTCAAGTTTCATCTTTCACTCTTGAAATATTATTTCTAAATAAGTTGGCAAAAGGAGGAAAGGGTGAAAATAAAAGCAGCAATTTCTTATCAACGACAGCAAGCCAAACAAGTATTAGATTATGAAGATCAATTTGGAACCAGTTACCCTGGAAATTAGCTACAAACTTCACACACTAATCTTGCTTCTTTAAAGTATATAATGAAAAGATTACAACATTCTTCTTTTTCATAGTGATGTAACGCAATCCGGCTGCTCCCTATTGGAGATCATCTAGCTACCAACAACGATGGGAACTGAGGAACCTGCAAGAGATGAATCAGAGAACCCGGGTGGCTTACTCGACGAAGTCACTCCGATGGTTAAGTTAGTTCTTAGCAGAGAGCTTGAAGATGATATCAGAGAATTAGAGAGCTAGAGAGCAAAAATTACGCATACATTTGCCCCTAGGGGGTGAGGTCTTTATATACTAGAGTCCTCACGAGTTTGGTGGAGTAGTTCTTGGATCCCCGCTGTGATGGGATCCATTTTCGTGTAAGGTGGGGATAATGCCACCAACCGGTAAGGTTGTCCATCTCCGCCTGAATCAGGGAGTGGGTGAGCTATTATAGCCGTTACAAGGTACGATCCCGTAAGATGTGGGGTACGGTGATGAGATCCTCGGGGTTGTCATGCGGTGTTGGTCTGACTAGGAAGCGAGCTGCCTGTGAAGTGCTGGGCTGCTTGGTGGCAAGCTGTCTAGTGGCGAGCTGCCAGAGCTTGTGTTCTTTAGACCCAACCTGTTGTGAATGCCGAAGTGCCTTAGTACCGAGGTAATCTTGCACCGAGGTAGGCTTGCCCCAAGGTGAACTCTTTCCGAGGTGGGCCCAACTGTCCGAGCTCGATTTGTAGCGGACTTGGTACCACTATCCTGGTCGCGAACTGGTACCGAGGTGATCTTAGTTCGAGATGATCGTGGCTCGAAGTAACTTTAGTTCGGGGTAACAGGATACCCGAGGTCGCTTTGTAGCGAACTAATCATGCTGAGTTGTCACTTATGCCGAGTCACATCTATGTGTCTCCCTGTTACGAGGTCGGGCCAAATTTCCCTCCATCACATACAAACTTTTGAACATAAACACAAGCTTTGTGATCAGAGACGGGCATAGAAAATAATTAAAGAGAAAAAATACAATGTGGATTCATTCCAACTCCAGCAACCTAGAGCAGCTATTTCATTTGCAATAGAGTTTTGGGTCAAATGCAAAAGCTCTAAACGGTTCCAAACCTCGCTACCATCTTAATTGAAATGGGTGAAGGAAAAACATAGTACCGTGGGTGACTTCCTTTTGGAAATTGATAGAAATCCTGAGAAAGTGTAGAGGAATCATTGTGAAAACTGCAAATATATCCACAGAAAGTAGAAGCACAGTTTTAGCAAATTGCGTTGGTTTGGAACACATAAATAAATGATCCTCTTTAGGATTAGAGTGTTGGATTGGAACACGTTCTCACGAGATTTCAACACACAAGCTAAGGTTTTTGTAGCTCAAATGTCCACAAAATATTCTAATCTAATGGCTACTAAAAAGAGCTAAATCAAAAGAATCACTGGAATAGATTCTGGAGAGTGATGCCAAACAGAGCCTTCAGTCAACCTCACGGTGACATGCAGGTTTTCTGGCTGACAACGACAAAAAATATCGTGGACGGCATTGCCAGTCTGATAGACTGAAGATGAATAGAAAGGATACTAAAGAAGAGAGAAAAAAAGCTTAGTAGTTTGAGAGAAAAACTTAGTTGATTGTTTCTTTCGTTTCTCTCAGATGTCACTATGCAATAAAGGAGGAGGTATTTATAATAGTTAGAGTCGGTAGAAGATGAACCGACTCACGTTGGAAGAAGACTCGACTATCATTAACTGACATTGGGAGAAGACTCGACTGTCATTAACTTACATTGGAAGAAGACTCGACTAACATTGGAATTAACTCACATTGGAAGAAGACTCGATTTACATTGGAAAGTAACTTACATTGGAGGAGGACTCGACTTACATTAACTTCTCTGTTTCTCAAGGATGACTCGAGAAGACCGAATTAATGTTTCTGAAAATGTGTAGCAGCATTTAATACAGTCCCGCAATGATCTCATACGCCTTGAAGTTGTACACTGAGATCAAATGGCTTATCAGTGTCAGTCCGTCGATAAAACTCCCTACCTTCAAAAACAAGCCATTTGAACTTTGAAGCCGCTGGTAGATCGTTGGCCTTTCTTTGGAACCATCATTGTTTCTCGTCCCACGGTCCCAGTAGCCTACGCCATGACCAATTTGAGTTTGAAACTTCTGATAGACACGAATGCTAACAAAGTCCTATTTGCTGAAGTAGGGAAGGACTTGGTAGATTTCCTCTTCAACCTCCTGGCGATGCCTCTCGGAACTATTGTAAAGCTTCTCACGAAGCAGAACATGGTGGGTTCTGTGGGAAACTTGTATGACAGTATAGAAAACCTAAACCAAACGTACATCCAACCGGGCCAAAGCAAAGACTCCCTCTTGAACCCCAAATCTCCAATATGCGTGGCCCAGGTTCCTCTCCTTTTACCAAAACAGGACCCAGTCACGAAAATTTACTATTCGTGCGGCGATAACAGTGGTTTGGGTGCAGTAGTTCTCGACATTATTATGTATCAGACACTTCTGGCGTTGATTGTCCCCTTTGCCGGTGTAAAATGTCAACTAAGATGCAGTACGTTGAATCCCAAGCGACCAATAAGGTGGCGACAACCGGAGACGAAGAGGGAGGGTATGTGAAGGGAGTTGTGACATACATGGTGATGGACGATTTGGCAGTCTCGCCCATGTCCACCATCTCAACTATTACTCTTCTCAACAAGTTCAATGTCAAGGATGTTGGCAAGCTTGAGGAACGAGTTGTTCATTTGGGCTATGATGAGGTAAACGAACAAACTGCTATCACTTCTTTTTTCTCTCTGCGTTTTTTGGGCATGATCACGGAAGTTTTGCATGTATCGTATGGCAAATTTGCTTTTTCATGGCTTTGTTATTTTACAGGGTTTATCATTGCTGAAAGCTTCCCTGCAATCAACTACTGTTCTTACTGACATCTTTCTTGGAAAGAGTGCGCTTTGAAGTTGTTGAATGGATGATTTGGTGTTGATTTTGTTTGCCCCATGAAGCGCTAGCAAGCATGCATCTGTTTTGCTTATTTTTTTAAGTCCTTTCTGGTTATTAAAGTATGTGTTATGTTCGGCTTCCGTTTGTTTCGGACTTTCAGGCAATGGTTAAAATGTTTTTGATAATATAGCCACTTTACAATTACAATGCATGCGGATGTATTTCAAAGGGTACCAAAACGATCTATCTCTGTGAAAGGGTTATAATAGTGGCTGATGTATATTTCAAACTACAAAGCTCACTTTGCATTTAGCTATAATAACAGATGCAGTGTTTTGGGGGGTGACTTTTTGTTCCAACTTTGACATCCAAAAACAATTAAAATTTCCATTGCAGTTGTGGAACAAATGGCCAAAAAATCCCCTTTTTTGTGATTTTTCATGTGGGTATGTCGACACACATAATGGGTTATTTTCACATACTGAAGGAGCCTTGGATTAATTCAATCTATTTTCCTTGATTGGGTCAGGAATCAGGGTCTCCCACGTTTTAAGCCTTTATTGAAGAACTGCAACTAAGGCTAGATTGGACCGTATTCCTAACAACTCCCAATCATGAAATCAAATTAAATGAACCAATCTAGTTTTGAAGGTTAGATTGGTTTTCTTCTTGTCAACACACAAAATTCAATAGTAGAAGACATCAGTGTCATTCGAAAGTATGCAGTTACTTCAAAATGAGCATGAAATACAAAATAAGACAAAAGACGATTCCATGATTTTAGGGCGCAGAAGGTTGTGGACATGTTTAATTAGTAAATGATTCAAATATTCAGAAATTTTCATTCAGCCATCATGTCTACAGCTCCATACTTTATGAAAACCTGAAGAAGTTCTTAAAAAACTGAAAAGTACAATTGGATGCAGAATATTTCTATTCTTTAATTAACGTTGTACACATACATTTGCATGTAATAAGACAAATAACATTTTTGCAACACAACTCAAAGATTTAAACTCTTAGTTAAATAAGATACAAATAATTAATTAAGATTCAAGCTAACTTCAACGACCATATGCATACAAACAAGAACCCTAAACAAAACAAACTAAATCAAAGCATTGAAAAACAAATTCAAATACCAAGCCTTGAATGTCATTTGATGTAGGTGTATCCGGTTAGCCCAATATTGGTTCTACATGTGTATGTCAGCGTGTCCCAGGGCAAAGCCAATCAGAGAACGGGTAGAGGGCGCACTTAGGGACGAGTTCAGCGGCTATCGGGGGACGAATCTCACTGCGTCATCTGGTGGCCGTATATGGCCGTGCTTCTCGTATAAATAGGAGGTATCACCCTCAAGGTAAAGGATCCAAAGCTCAAGACTCCCAACCTCTCCTTGAGATATCTTGTTAACTCTTGTGGCCTCATCTGAGTTTCCTCGTACCTCAAGCCTTGGCCACTCTTTACACACATACCAACTTGATCGTCAGAGTACTCACCTCGGGTGTGACCTAGGGTTTCTAACATTGTTCTCTTTGCAGAATCTGACCCCTCGTCTTTGACCACCAAGGACACCTCAGGCCTCGGGAGACCACCTTAGCTTGGGAGCAAATTTATCTTGTTGATCCCACGGCCAATGTAAGCATCAACAATTGGCGCCGTCTGTGGGAACGTCACTAGGAATTTCCTTTGTTTAACTCCAAATTAAAAGAATAAACTCCTAAGCCTCAGCCGACATGGTGAGGAATGCGAGAAACACTCAGGACCTGGTTAACACTGAACAACTTCAAGCGGTCCTCGACCGGCTGGACCACCTCACTCAACGGGTTGATGAGGTGTACTCCAGGTAAGAGGCCATCCCTAGAGCGGCCACCCCGCCGAGGGTAACACAAGTCTGTGGACCCGCTAGCACTTGGCCCCACCGATTCCCCTCGGGTTGAGCCTTCAAAATCTGGTTGTAGCCGACGCACTAGCGAGCTGTCGAGAACCTCAAGACCCTCTAGCCAAAGGGGGGAAGAATCGGCACAGTCTCACGACAATTGTCAAAACTCCGAACAACATCTCCGCCGCCGAAGAAGAGAGAACTCTAGGAACGAAGGCAGGCACCTTGGGCATCACAACCCCCTCTCGAGGACCGAGGGCCGACGCCATGCCTCTCCCTTACAAGTCTCGGACCTCTGAGACCTCCTGAACAACTGTAGGGCCAGAAGGGATGGATGTGGCCCTGCAACCAAGCAGTCGGGGTCCAGGCTGACCCCAACTGAGTACGTGAAGACCGGAATGGTGCATAGGTCCTCTTAACCAAAGAATCGTGGACTTGCAAGCCTAGCTCGGAGCTCGTCTTAGAGCAATTAAGGACAAGCTCTGCTAAGTCAGAGAGAGTCGAGCTAACGTCTCAACTAGCCAGAGCCATCCAACAGGAAGGATGGATGCATTCACCTTGAACATCATCTCCGAGTCCCTTCCTCCACACTTCAAAACACAAGCACTGGAGATGCACGATGGAACGATAGACCTCGACAACCAACTAGAAAGTTTCAAGGCGCTCATGCTCCTTTATGGGTACTCCGACGCCTTGACGTGCTGGACTTTCTAGGCGACCTTCAAGGGGGCAGCTCAACAATGGTTCTCTAGACTCCCACCTCGCTCCATCAGCTCATGGGATCAGTTCGCCAACTTGTTCCTCGTCCATTTCATCAGCAGCAGGCAATGCTAGAACAGCGTCGTCTCGCCGATGTCCGTCAAGCAGAAGCGGAGCGAGAGATTGCGGTCCTACATCGACCGCTTCAAGAAGAAAGAGCTTGAGGTCCGGGGCCTCGATCCAATGATCTCCATGCATGCTGCTATTAGTGGCCTCCTCCTTGGCTTGGCCTTAAAGTGTTTAGCAGCCAAGACTCCACCGAAGTCCAGGTGAAATTCCTCAAGAAGGCAAAGAAGTGCATCGTGGCTGAGGAGGCCTCGGCCAGTCATCACCTGGACAGGGAGGCTTAGCGCCACCACAGAGGCCCAAAGAAGAAGGGGAAGAACGGAGACAACCATAACAACAAAAACAACAAGGATAACAAGATGCCACCGGCCTCGACCCTGGCTTACAACCAATAAATGCCACTCAACTCCACTCGAACCCACATTCTGATGCAGGTCGGCAAGGAGGAATATGTGAAGTGGCTAGAAAAGTAGAAGAGGAACCCCAAGAGGGGAAACTCGAAGGAGTACTACAAATTCCACCGTGGCACCGACCATGACACCAAGGACTGCTATGAGTTGAAGAATGAGAAAGAGTCCCTCATTCGCCGCGGTCACCTCAAGCAGTATGCCAGGGGCAAGGCCAGGGCCTCATTCTCCCATCAACAGTAGCAGCAACATCAACAACTTGTCGGCGTCATCGACATCGTAGTTGATGGCTCGGCCTTAAGTGGAGCCTTGGGCTCGGCCCACAAGGCCTACGCCAGGTAGGTAAACATCTAGGATGCAGCCCCAAGAAGCCAAAGTAGTAAGAAGCCCTCACCTTCACAGATGAGGACCTAAAGGGGGTCACGGTCCCCCATGACGATGCACTTGTAATCTCAGTCGTCGTCGTAAATTTTTTGGTGAAGAGATTTTGGTAGATAGTGGCTCTTTGGCTGGCATCCTCTTCTATGAAGCACTTGAGAAGATGAGGCTAGCGCCCGAGCGCCTACAACTCACCAATGTCCCACTCGTTGATTTCTCCAGCAACGTAGTTCAACTTGAAGGAAAAATTAGCCTACCCGTCATAGTAGGAACAGTGCCTCAGCAGGTGACGAGGATGAACAGACTCCTGGTTGTAAGGATCGGCTCCCCCTACAATGCCCTCAAGTTCCCCATTGAACATGGCGTCGGAGTCGTGCGGGGGGGTCAGCAAGCAGTTTGTCAATGCTACGTGACGACACTGAAGGGCAAGAATAAAGAAGCACTGTTACTTGAGGGCATTGACCTCAAGGAAGATCCAACGAGCCAAGGCAAGTCGGTCGAGGACCTCGTCTCGGTCCCCCTAGACGAGGCTAACCCCAAAAAAACAGTTTGCGTCGGGTCCAACCTTCCCCTAGAGAGCCTATCCGAACTGTCTGATCGTGGACCCGAGCTCTAAGCCAATTCGACAAAGGAATAGGAACTTTGCACTGGAGTTTTGGAAGGCCATAGGAGAGGAAGTTGGCAAGCTACTCGATGTTGGCTTCATCTGAGAGACCTTAACCGAGCCTCTCCCATTGGCCGGCCACGACTCTATCGGCCCTCAACAGCCCTTGGCCTTTTGCCAAGTGGGGCATTGACCCGTTCCCTCAAGCAACAGGAAATAGAAAATACCTCGTCGTCACCATTGATTAATTCACCAAGTGGGTTGAAGCCGAGCCCTTAGCCACCATCATAGCTCGAGTGATCCAAAGCTTCTTCTGGAAGAACATCATCTGTCGCTTCGGCCTCCCCCACATGTTGGTCACTGACAATGGAAAGCAATTTGATGACACATGGTTTCGAGAATGGTGTGCCTCCCTCGAAATTAAACAACAATACACCTCTGGCAATGGTTCCCCTAAAAAATCTTGCATCAAAACCAACCATTGATCCATCTTGGTCATATCAAACCATATAAGGGAATAAACAACCCTATAAATCATGCATGAAAATCAACTAGAAGTCGATGTATTATAATGATAATAAAAGAGCATAGAAAATGATAGAAATAATAGCCAAAAAAAACCCTAGTTGTCTCCTCTGGCATTGACAACAAGAGGTCGTCTTCTTCGGCAACGATTGAGTTAAATACACTTGTAGTAGCAGTAGCAGATGCATTTTGTTCCAGCGATTTCTTCCAAAATAAATTGAGACGATCTTCATACAATGCTCTCTGGTTTGTGACTCATCGATTTCAACTGTGACTCATCGATTTCAACTTTTACAACAACGTATTCTGCTTACCATCGCCGACAAGGAGAATTGGTTTCTTAGAACTTCAGGGCATAGAGTGGATGAATAGTGGTTCCCACTCACAGGGAAAAGATGTTATGGTGGGGGTCATTTTTGTTATTTAAAAAAAAATCCATACAGTTGTTGAAACCATGAAGGGTAATTATGTGTTTTTGCATTTTTTTTGGCGATGAATTAACATCAGGTCCTGGATTGTCACATTTTGAAAGTCTAGGCACTAGACTTTCACGTTTTTGGGTACTGATTGTTGGATCATATTGTATTATGTTTATATTAATTCTAAATAGATATTAGTCTTTATTTTATCTTATTACATTTTACTAATTTATTAATTTTTTATTATATTAATAAAGATATTTTTATCAATAATAATAATTAATAATTATTTTTATCTTATTTAAGTAATTTAATAAATTATTTTTACTATGGGTATTTAATTTTATTATTTCAAATGGAATATAAATGTATTAACTTTTATGATGTTTTCTTCAATGTTTTCAACTTGTCATTAACTTAGAGAATTAAACCATTCGAACCATCACTCGACCTATTTCTAATTCTAGGTTCCCTAAAACCTACTATTTTGTCAAAAACCAGTGATTTGGTTAAAACTCATTCATCCCAAGTGGTTGACTATTGACCCTTTTGATCTAGTCATTGGGTCATAGCCTCATGGGTTATAATATACAATGTATTGAAAACTTATAGAGGACTCAACATTGTGCTCAATTGTCCGGTTGAGGTGACCCTTTTTTTTTATTTTGGATGATGTTTTCACAATTTTCAAAACCCCATTATAGAAAAAAACTTATTGGTCTCAAACTACAATTTTCAGATAAATGATGTGCCATGGTTTGATTTGTTCAACCTATATTGTTGAATCGTTGACCCGTGATCAAGGTTCAAAAAATCAATATGTTACACCTATTATTGGGCATGTCGTATCGTATCTTTTGAGTCTCGAAACACCTGTTTATAGTTGTTTTGGAACCCCACCCATTTTTAACTCCCCAAAAACCAAAATTTGAGAAAAAACTAAAACAAGTTGAGTCTATGTGTTTTTAAGTACCAATATGCCTCTACCGGTACATAGAGGCATATTGATACCTTGAATCATGCTCGTGACCTAGAGGCGAAAACTATTCAGCTTCCAAGTTGATTTTTAAAACATTGGTTTTATTTGTTGAGTGAATTAAATAATATTTATTTTGAATTACTACATTAATTAACTTAAAAATTAATTATTTTTTAAATTGAAGTAGATTATTTAGCCTAATAATATATCATTGAGTATCACCATTTCAATATAATTATTTTTATTGATAATTATAATTTTATATAAATATATCTAATGTATATAAAATTATAGTTAAATTGAAAGGAATATATAAGTTCATGAATTTTTGGCAATTTAATGGAATAATGAAGAGGAAAGGTTATTGAAGAGACAATGAATGGTATAATTAATTCTCCGGAGGTGGCCGGAGGCAGAGGTGGCGTCGGCGGCGGTGCTGGTGGCCATTCCTCTACCCGCCACCTGTCTCCAGCCATCTCTAGAAATGTTGCTAGAGGCGGAGGCGGAGGCGGGCGGAGGTGGTGGCGTTGGACAGAAACCACCAGCGTCGCCACTGCCACCTCTGCCTTCGGCCACCTCCAGCAATATTGCCGGAGGCAGAGGCGACGTCGGGCGGCGGCTCTGATGAACGGGGGCAAGAAGAAGAAGATGAACAGTATTTTTGCCTATTTTTAAAAAATTAACCTATTTTTTAGATTTTTTTTAATTATATTATATTAAACCACAAAAGTTGCCCAACCCTAGATTTTATCCCTTTTCCACCGATATGATCATTCTTGAACCAAACACAGTTCTGGCTGGAATAGCTTCTGGAGAGTGATGCCAAACAGATCCTTCAGGCAACCTCACGGTGACATGCAGGTTTTCTGGCTGACAACGACAATTTATAATTCCAAAAAATATCGTGGACGGCATTGCCAGTTCCGCAATGATCTCATACGCCTTGAAGTTGTACACTGAAATCAAATGGCTTATCAGTGTCAGTCCGTCGATAATACTCCCTACCTTTGGATCCATCATTGTTTCTCGTTGCAGAAGCCTATCCAATGGAAGCAAGTGAAGCAACCAAGTTGAGCTTGGAAGCTGCTACAAAGTCCTCTTTGCTGAAGTAGGAAAGAACTTCGTGATTTTCTCTTCCACCTCTTAGCGATGCCCCTCGGAACCATTGTCAAGCTTCTCTCGAAGCAGAACATGATTGGTTGTGTGGGACACTTGTACGACAGTATGGAAAACCTAAGCCAAAGTTTCTTCCAACCGGGCCATAACAAGGACTCCCTCTTGAATCCTAAATCAGCAACGTGTGTGACGACCCAAGTTCCCTTCCTGCCACTTGAATGCAGTGCCAGAGCATGGGACGGGGGCGTTGAAGCTGCTGTTAGCAAATTGCGACATCACTACGTGACAGACACTCCTGATGCTTGTTGTCCGAGTTGTTCGGAACTGATGTCAATTAAGCTGCAGTGTAAACCCAAATCGACCGAGATAACTGTTGAGGGAGGATACGTGAAGGGAATGGTGACTTAATGGTGATGGACGATCAGACAGTCATGCCCATGTCCACCATGTCAGTTATTAATTTGCTTAACAGGCTAAAAGTAAAGGAAGTTGGTGCAGTTAAGGAACAAGTTGTCGATTTCGGCTTCAATGAGGTAAAGAAAGAAAGCTTTCAGGAATGCTTTCATTGTGTCTAGCAGAGTTGGGGTTACTGAATATTGATCAGTGATGAAAGATTTGGCGTGGGTTTGATGTTCAGCAAGAATTCCCTCTTTTTGTTATTTGACAGGGTTTGGCACTTGTGAAAGCCTCAATGAAGTCAACTACTGTGCTTACTGATATCTTTATTGAAAAGAAGGAGCTGTGTTTTGGCCCATGATGCCCAAGTATTCTCATTTTGTTTTGGTGTTTTGAAATACATGATCAATGGTATATATCTAGTCGGGGCTTGGAAAATGCTTGGCGTTAATGCAATTCTGCCTTCATTTTGGATATATTAATAGAGCTGCTCTTTTTGGCCTATTACACATGTTCGCTTAGCATACCTTTGCTGAGAAAACCCCATCTTCAGGGTGTTTTTGATCTTAAGATGTGCAGATCCTATGAAAAGACCCTAAGCGTTTGCTCTTTTGTCTTCCAAGGCCTCTTCTCAATTTATTGACGCCCAATTCCTTGGTAGAATTGAAATGGTGAAGAAATTCTTGAGGATTAAATCGAGGGAGATTTTCCTTTGCTGAGTCTCTTCCCATATTTTATTTTTCATTTAAATTTATGAAGGGGCTTCGTAACACCACATCACTCATCTCTCTCTCTCTTCCTCTAATTAAGGGACGAGGCTTCCTTTGGGTTTGACCCGAATGTACAAAACGAATTAGATATTGATCCACTATTATCATGAAATGGACCAGATCTAGATCGTTTGAGGCTAAGGCAAAGCCAGCTAATGGCTTCTTTAAAGCAGCTGAGCCATCAAATACTGTCAACTTCCGATCGATTCAATTGCTCCCCCGCTCCCCCTTTTTTTCTTCTTTTCTTTTACTGACCCCACTGCTCCCTCTTCTTTCCCTTTCTCTTCTCCGCTCCCTCCTCTCCTCTCCCCTGTTTCCTCCCTTTCATTCTCCTTATTTCTTCCTTTTTTTTTTTTTTTCTTTCTTATTTTGATTTCCCTCTGGCTTACCTTTCTTCCTCCCAAGATCTCTCTTATCTATCTCCTTCCCGTTCTTGCTTCCCTCTCCCCAACAGTTCTTGACAATCCTCCTAAACCCCAAAATTCAGCCCTGGAAAACAGGGTACAAAAGGGGAGAACGTCTCCAATACTGAGGCATTCAACAGAACAAAAGCTTCTTCTAGATTCCAACATCATCACTTTAGACTTCAGATCGGCACCAAGGGATTAACACCCTTACAGTTGCAATCTTTTTTTTTTCTTTACTCCACTGGGGCAAGCAACTACACCAACCATCCACTCGGCTTCACAACAGAGCTGCAATCAGCCCACCATTGATTCAACATATCAGAGTACAGACGCGAATCCGGCGTGAATGGGCTGACGAAACACACCACTGTTCGCTCCATTTGATCTGGGAGAGAAAAGCTTCAACCGATTGCATGTTCTATCATCATCGTATTTGCAAAGTGAGAAGAAACCCAACGTTAGCTTTTACTGCCGAATCATTGTCTTGATGGAACTATTCCTTAACAACACTAAACCATTATATTTTATTCATAGCTTGTCCCTAATTTCATTCTTGTTTGTGACAAATATATCTATTGTGTTGGTGTGCCCCATTCCATCATTATTCATTTTCTCATCTTGCATTTCTGCTATTTCACTATACTTGGTTGTTTTTAAACGTATTCCCTCGAAATTGTACCATTAATGCCTTCATTAAACAATTCACAAGTGTCCTTTATCTTGTCTCCAGAACGATTAAACAAATCACGATCGTCCCAGTAGCCTACGCCATGACCAAGTTGAGCTTGAAGCTGCTGATAGACACGAATGCTAACAGAGTCCTATTTGCTGAAGTAGGGAAGGACTTCGTAGATTTCCTCTTCAACCTCCTGGCGATGCCTCTCGGAACTATTGTAAAGCTTCTCACGAAGCAGAACATGGTGGGTTCTGTGATAAACTTGTATGATAGTATAGAAAACCTAAACCAAACGTACATCCAACCGGGCCAAAGCAAAGACTCCCTCTTGAACCCCAAATCTCCAATATGCGTGGCCCAGGTTCCTCTCCTTTTACCAAAACAGGACCCAGTCACGAAAATTTACTATTCGTGCGGCGATAACAGTGGTTTGGGTGCAGTAGTTCTCGACATTATTATGTATCAGACACTTCTGGCGTTGATTGTCCCCTTTGCCGGTGTAAAATGTCAACTAAGATGCAGTACGTTGAATCCCAAGCGACCAATAAGGTGGCGACAACCGGAGACGAAGAGGGAGGGTATGTGAAGGGAGTTGTGACATACATGGTGATGGACGATTTGGCAGTCTCGCCCATGTCCACCATCTCAACTATTACTCTTCTCAACAAGTTCAATGTCAAGGATGTTGGCACGCTTGAGGAACGAGTTGTTCATTTGGGCTATGATGAGGTAAACGAACAAACTGCTATCACTTCTTTTTTCTCTCTGCGTTTTTTGGGCATGATCACGGAAGTTTTGCATGTATCGTATGGCAAATTTGCTTTTTCATGGTTTTGTTATTTTACAGGGTTTATCATTGCTGAAAGCTTCCCTGCAATCAACTACTGTTCTCACTGACATCTTTCTTGGAAAGAGTGCGCTTTGAAGTTGTTGAATGGATGATTTGGTGTTGATTTTGTTTGCCCCATGAAGCGCTAGCAAGCATGCATCTGTTTTGCTTATTTTTTTAAGTCCTTTCTGGTTATTAAAGTATGTGTTATGTTCGGCTTCTGTTTGTTTCGGACTTTCATGCAATGGTTAAAATGTTTTTGATAGTATAGCCACTTTACAATTACAATGCATGCGGATGTATTTCAAAGGGTACCAAAACGATCTATCTCTGTGAAAGGGTTATAATAGTGGCTGATGTATATCAAACTACAAAATTCACTTTAGATTTAGCTATAGTAACGGATACAGAGTTTTGGGGTGACTTTTTGTTCCATCTTTGACATCCAAAAACAATTAAAATTTCCATTGCACTTGTAGAACTGGCCAAAAAAGCCTGAAACCGAAAGGTGGAACAAATGGCCAAAAAATCCCATTTTTTTGTGATTTTTAATGTGGGTATCTCCACACACACAATGGGTCATTTTCACATACTGTGGTGGCATTCGGTAGTGTGTTCATCCTGTGGATGGACCATTTCAGTCTACCATTTCGGTCCATGCCACGGGATGAAATCACCATTTGGTTTGTTGTAGATGGGATCGCTCCATACTATCTCATGGATCAGCCTTGTTCACACTTTAATTTCTTGTCAATGGCATTTTTTGTAGACGGGATTGGTCTATGCTTGTTTTTGCTACCATCTTTCACGCGTACTCTCTAAATCCTACATCCTTTTACCGTTGTAGGTCTTCTCTGTCGAATTACTCCGCCGAAGGTTTCTACAATTAGAAGCTGTTGTGAACTTAAAAAGTAGTTCAGTCCTTCGTCTCTGAAGATCTATGAGCTAGCCTTAAACCATATGGCTTCATTGATATTGACGTCATTGCGTTCAAATAGCTTAGGTACGATGCACCCCAATGTTCCCAGCATGGCCCATTTGGTGCGGATGGCCTTAAGCTCATGGTTTTTGGCAAAGGTCTCTAGCTCAGTAGAGAGACCGACACTATCCTAGCCATGCTCACGGGGGAATTCACTAGCCGAAGAAAGGACCCAAGTACTTGACATGGCCAGGACCATACATGGGCTACCAGTTATGGATTGCTTGGGTTGAGACAAGGATCTTCTCATGGTGAAGTTACCTTCATCAAGATTTTGAGGTGGAGTTGGTGAGTTTCAGTGCTTTTTTGGCCAAAGAAGGAGAGGAGAGTCATTATTACGGAGGTAGCCATGACCATGATAGAAGAGCAAGTGTGATGACTGAGAGCTAAGAGAAGAGAAGACATGTACTTAGTTTATTTTCTTTTAGGCTTGTTGAATGTTGGTGGTATTAATAGCAATAGAGAAGCAAAGGTCCTTATCTTTAGAGATCCATTTCTGTCTTGCCGTTGGTTCGTACGTTCTACGTATCATGATTTCGCTGGTTCACTTGGCACTACCCAGGGACACACGTCAACGTGGATTGAATTGATAGATGAGTCCTGGTGCTTTCTAGGCCCTACATCAAGAATCTCCTGCATGGTTGCTTGGCTCATTTGTTAACCATTGAGCATTTGCCTATAGGTCCTATTTGAGTTAAGAGAGCATTTGCCTAAATCGTTAGATGCCATGCTTATCTTGCAAAAATTTCTTTGTATCAATTGTTTAAATATTATTTTTAATATTTTTGTCAATAAAATAGTAATTATCTTAATTTTTTAATTTTTATATTTTCTTAATGTTTTTATCAATAAAATAATAATTTTTAAATATTTAATATATATTTTATAAAATTTTAATTATTTTACTATTGTTTTATAAAAAATAATATTTATTGATTAATATTAATTCATTGGTGCATTTTTTAAAATATTTATCATAGAAAAAGCAAAAGTTAGATATTTATAATTAACTATGTATATCATTCAAAAAATGTACATGAGATACATGGAATCAAAAACGTGTGGTGGTCTACACCACACTTATAGAATGCCACTGTGGGTGTGGATTGGTCTAGTCTGCACAATTTGTCTATAGTTCAAAACAGCTGTGGACTATGGTGTGGTGTGGATTGGTCCTTGCCATAGGGTGTAGTGTGGACTAATCCACACCCACCAATTTCTTATCCACACTATAGAACACGAAGGACCATTGCATTAATTCACTTTATTTTCCTTGATAGGGTCAGGAATCAAGATCTCCCATGCTTTAAGCGTTTATTATGGTACATTAATCAATGAAAATTGATTAAAATTTATGGAGTACTCACACATTCATCAGAACTCACCTTTTGTAAGCCGTTATGGATCTCCCACGTTTTTATTGGTTGGTGACTTATTGTAAGCCATTAGCATTAAGAGATTGGGATTCGTCTTGATCCACTCACAATTATTAATTAAGGGATCTTTGGTTTTGAAGCCGCACGTGTTTTTCAAAAAAATGGTGCCACGTCGGGTTCAACTAGGTCTTTCCATTTATTGACATAAATCCTTATGTTTTGGTTCGTGCATTTTGTGAAAAAATTATAAGTATGTGTTTGATTTAGTTTATGTTTATTGAATAAAAGTTTGTATTTTATTTGCTGGTAAAACCGAAAAAAGCAATAATTACAACTATTTATGACAACTAGGTGCCACT
The DNA here is from genome assembly GCF_055504915.1 of Nelumbo nucifera. Lineage (NCBI taxonomy): Eukaryota > Viridiplantae > Streptophyta > Magnoliopsida > Proteales > Nelumbonaceae > Nelumbo > Nelumbo nucifera. Next base: position 48,076,593 of record NC_142656.1, read on the forward strand.
AGGTTTCTCATCAGTGTAATAGTGAAAAAATGCTTGACCATTTGTAAAATCTTTAAAAAATAAATTTCACAAACTATTGGTATGCACAAAAACCGAAGTCCACTTATGTCATTCTCGACACATACAGAAGAACAAGAGAGAAAAACTGCTGAAGTGGCACATATGTGGTAGTGTTTATTGAATAAATGCTCACGGAACCAAACACCTTGTAAAAAAGGGCCATACTTCATAAATCGAGATAAAGTCGACACATGAAACATCAAATATGTGTATCCATAATTTGTTTTCAGTTTAAATGAATTTTCTTTTATTTACTACAAAAGAGTACATTTTGTAAAAGGATTAAGAATTCTAACAATGACATTTGGTGTTGTTCCTAGTGGCATTTTCTCAAACCTAATGAAGAAACGCATCCCTCTTAAAGATGTTGGTGACAATATTATAAAAGGGATAAAGGGGTGTAAGCTCCGAAAAGCTCATGTTTGGCTCAAATAAAAGGAGTTGCCACCAATTTTTCAAAGAAAATGGGCTTTCGTTTTCAGATTTGAAAATTTGATTTTTCTGCCTTGATAACGACTTGATTCTCCAATAGGAATGACACTTATCTTATAGCTTTTGGTTTCTAAGGATTAGAAAAGGGAAGGTGTTAGGCACCCCTTTCTCCAAGTTGATATAGCAACCCAATATGAGAATGGTGTAGGCTCAGTTTTTGATGACAAACTAGTAAAAATGATTGCTAATAATTCCTCTAATTGGTGAAAATGCTCATAGCTTCTAATGATATTGGTTAGCAGGGAAGGATGCTTTCTAATAATACTTGTGAATTATTGGTGAGGTGTCTGAGAAGATGATCTCATTTAGGTTGTTCTCAGTAGATTGGACCCGATTATGAGTCATTAGTTACCACTCTCCTTCAAGCTAACGAATTTTTGTCCAGCTGAAAACAGGCCAATGGAATTATATTATGCCTCAATACCTAGAAAATAACATAGAGTTCCAAAGTCTTTCAAAAGAAAGATAGTGGATAATAAAGCAAGAAAATGATCAATCACAATAGTGGAATTCCTGGTAAGAATAATATAAACATAAATAAGAATGAATAACTTGGTACTATCAAGATCATAAATGAATAGAGTGGGATCATTTGTGGAATTCCAAAAACCTACATGGAGAAGAGTACCACTAAACCGAGAATACCAGGCTCAAGGGGCCTGTTTAAGACCATAAAGAGAGCTTTATGAAGCTTGCATCATGGTCAAGCTAAGAGGGATCTTTGAACCCCTTTGATTGTCATACATAGATATCCTCATCTAGAAAACCATGCAAAAATGCATTATTTATGTCCAATTGTCGAACTATACATTTATGAGAATCAGAGAAAGAGAGAGAGAGAAAGAATTAGAATAGTACGAATAGTCATTAGCTTGACAACTAGATTAAACATGTCAAAGAAATCTATCCTTGGAATTTGATTAAAGCCTTGTGCTATGAGACGAGTTCTATAGCAATTAAGTGTACCATCCCAATTTTTTTTTTTTTTTTTTTAATTTTAAACACCCACTTAGTTCCAACCACATTCATATGGGAATTGTAAGGTACAGCTTCCTAAGTGCCATTGTTAATTACGGCATTATATTCCTTTTGCATGGCATCATGCCATTGGGGTGATTTTGTAGCCTCAGTGTAAGAGCAAGGTTCAGGTTCTAGCACACCTGAACCTGCTCCGGTTCAGCATCACACTAACTCTAGCACCTTTACGTCTGCTTTGGTTTGGTATCACAATATCCAAGAAATCCTTGCTACCACACTGGCTGCATCTCCACGAGCTCGCCCAAAATCCTAGAGTGGGGCTGAAGTAAAATTCCTAGTGGCAGGACAAACCAACGAAAATTAAAAGGGCACATGAATACCTAGAAATAAGGATTCATCAAAAACAACATGCCGTGTCAAATAATTTTCTAGAGATTGGATGAAAGTGGTGATTCCCTTTGTGAGTGTGACTATATTGTATAAACATAAACTTTTGATTATTGTATAGCCTGAGAAAAGAACAGCAAGCACACCCGAAACACTTAAACACTTCAGTATAGAATAATATGGAGACCATTAAAAAAGTATCTCATAGGGAGAACGTCCTTTGAGAATGGGAATGGGAAGTCCATTGGTTAGATAAACTATTGTTTCTGTCGCATCTACCAAGAAGGAAAATAGGAGATTCAAGGAGGCCTGTAGAGGAAGGATCAATTCTATGATATGTTTGTGCTTTCGTTTCACTATTCCATTTTGCTCATGAGTGCGAGGGTAGGTTTCTCTATGAGTGATACACTGAGTCCAAATATTAGCATAATTTTTTATATTCTCCTCCCTAATCAGATTGGAAGGATTGAATTTTGGTATTAAACAAAACTTCTACATGTTTCTTAAATTTTAGAAAAAAATATCAAAAACATCTGCTTTCCGAGTCATAGGATAAATCCATAAGAAGTTTGAGTAATCATCAAAAAATAAAACATAATAACAATGCCCACTATTTGACCTAACTAAGCTATAAGGAAGATCATATTCGGAAATAACCTGCCTCACAATTCAAAGTGCTACATGACCAAATCATAGATGCCAACCTTGAACCATTGTTTGCTCCCCAATTAAAGTTTGTGGAGATTATTCAAAGATAGTAATTGAAAATGGGAAGCAATATAGACTATCTCTACTTGCCCCTTGAAAAAGAATTCTCCCCATATAATCCTTTGCAAATAACAATCATGATGGAATTCAAAATACACATCATTATCTCTATTAAATTGACTAACTGAAAGTAGATTCTTGCAAATAGTAGGAACATGGAAGATAACATTTAAGATAAAGGGAAATTGATTAAACTGTAAAGAAGAATTCTTGGGATAAAGAATGCACAAACCTTTCCCATTACCAACTTTAGTTTGATTAGAACCCATGTATTTTGACCGGTTCCACAAATTTTCGACATCTGGAGTCATGTGAAGCATAACACCCAAGTTCGAATACCAAGTCAAGTCAAATGATAGGCTCTCATTATGGGGATTGACAAATTGATATTGAGGAGTATTAAAACCTCCATAGAATGCTACTAGATTGTTGGGTGAATTATCATTCTAAAAGCCAAAGACGTACTTGGCTTTGTGACACTTTAGAGCATTGTGTCCATTCTTTTTGCATGTTTGACAAACTAAATCAGGATTTTTCTTTCCACGACCACCACTAGGATATTGTTGCTGATTACTAAAATTATTTTTTTGATAAAACTTTTGATGATTAAATGGGAAGGGTCCTCGACCCCTACCCCTATCGCGGTTGTTATTAAAGTTGGGAAGAAATTATTGATTGGGTTTTCCTTGCTGTAGAGAACTTTTATTTCTCATACTAGTAAAATTAGCATTAATAGACCCATCATTCAGAAAATGAAATTGCTCATCAATCCAATTTTTATGGTTGAAAAGCAATCTAAGAATATCTTGTATAGCAAGACTATCAACATCGGGACAAGTAGTAATAACAATAAAAACTAATTCATATTCACCACCAAGACCAACCAAAGTAAAGAGAACAAGATAAGATTTTGATACTAGTTCAAAGATAGTAGAGAGGCTATACACAAGCTAAGATGGATAGGGACCCTTTCTTGAGACTCTAAAGCTGTCTTCTTAGTTGAAGTATTCTCGACCTAGAGTGAGTGGAATAGCACTTTGCTAGTGTCCCCCAAAATTCTACAGAAGTTGATAGACCCACCATTTTTTCTGTGATGCCTTCAGTGAGAGGAAATTAGCCAAATCAACACGAGTTGATCAAAATCACTCCATTTTTCAAATTCAGGATTTGGAATGGTTTCAGTGCCATTTGAGTTCTGAATCTCTTGTGATGGTGGTTTTTTCTTGCCCTCTACCATTTCTGTTAAATGATGATAACGAAGAATAGGCAAGAATTGTGCATGCCATAGCAGACAGTTGTTTTTCCCTAACATGATTGGGAGATAATGCAACACAGTCTAGATTGAGGGAATAGAAGAGTTCCCACTCAATATAGCTACACTACTACTCGTGTTGGAGGCTGCATAACTTGCTTTTGGATCAATTGTCATAGAGCTCTACTACCAATTTAAAGAACAAATAATAAAGGAGATAAAACAAAGAGCTTTAGAAGAAAAACTCTAGGATTTGGTTGTTTTGTTTGGCCAATCCTAGATGAGTATATATAGATTATTTAATTGTGATAGATTACATCTCTGAGAATACATGATAAGTCTGAGTAAAAGATTAGATAACAAGAGACTCTCTAGGAGTCAGGGTAAACAAAGGACTCCCAGAAGTTGTGAAAGACTTAGAATTCTCCAAGTATTATCCTAATACAAATTGGATAGTGCTAACATTGACTACAATTGGTTCCCAAACTCGATTGTGGCAAATCTTCAACACTTTCTGATTACTTAGAGTGATGGAGGCCCATCACAAGGCCCATCTCACCCCTAGGGGCGGCAGCTCCTAGGATAAGGTCAATTCAAGATAAGGTTAAGTCCAAGAATTCAAGATAAGCAAGAACTGATCCAAGATTAGCAAGATAAAGAAAGACTCTTCTAAAGATTAGCAAGATAAAACAAGACTCTTCCAACATTATCAAGAAAGACTCCAAGAAGCATCAAGAGTAGCAAGATAATCCAAGATTCATGCATCTAGGGAGATCGAACGGTGGAGATCAAACCAAGGAGAGTTCGATCCTATCAGATTAGATATTTGGATCTATCCTAGTTGTTGTTTCCTAGTTCTTTTACAATTTACAAATGTATTATAAATACTGCTATTTTCCCAAAATTAAGAATCAATTCATACTTCATATTTTCAGAATTTCTTCGAGTTCTCTTCTTCCTATTTTCGCCACCTTTTCTCTCTCCTAGAGAATTCGGTGTTCTTCGTTAGAAGCTAGCGATCGCCCGGTGCTTGCATAGCCAGCTCCGGTTCTCATTGCTTCCATGCTGCGTCAGGTGGTATCAGAGCAGGGAATTCGCCCAGTCATGTCCAACCCATACGTAGCAGTCGCAACCCACCCCGTGACGGAGATTAGGGGTTTCCAGCTGTTTGGAGAGCAATCGAAGAACAGCGTACAACCACACGAAACATCGAGCAGCAGTTGGCAGAGATGGCTGAACAACTGCGAACCTTGTTACGGGAGGTTACTCCACGGAACCGGGAACATCCACAGCAAATCGAGGGAGACGACCACGACAGACCACCCGTCCATACTGCGCTACGACGACCAGTCTTGGACAATGACAATGATGATGATCTGGAATTTGGTGGTGCTCCAGTTCTTCCCGGCAACGACAGAAATGGTAGAAATTGGCACAATCAAGGTAATTTCAATCCCCGTAGGAATAATAATGAATTTAAACTCAAGGTAGATATTCCTACTTTTAGTGGAGATCTTGGCATAGAGGGACTTCTGGATTGGATCACAGAAGTCGATAGGTTCTTTGATTACATGGAAATACCAGAGAAACGAATGGTGAAACTGGTAGCCTTCCGATTAAAGGGAGGCACATCTGTTTGGTGGGAATAGATGAGAGAGACCCGGATGAGAGAAGGAAGGGGTCTTGTTCGAACCTGGAGGCGTATGAAACAATTAATCAGAGGTAGATTTTTACCTCTTGACTATGAACAATATATGTTTGAATCTTATCAGAGGTGTGCGCAGGGTTCACGTAGTGTGAATGAGTACACATCAGAATTTTTAAAATTAGTAGAAAGAAACCAGTTGTCTAAAAGCGATAACCAGCAGGCAACCCGTTATCTGAGCGGGTTGAGGCCGTCCATCAGGGGCAAAATTGGTGTACATATGGTTCTTAGTGTGTAGGAAGCAAGGAACCTAGCCTTGAAAGCAGAATTAATGTTCCAAGACAAGGCACACAGTGATAATTACCGCCGGTACAACGGAAGCGACAATAAACCGACAACTGTCGATAGGAACAAATCAGTCCCGGCAGTACAACCTTCTCACCTGGCAAGCACAAGTAACACCGGTAAGGCTACTACAGGAGGACATACGCGAGGTAATCCTTCCAACCCTCCTAAACCCAGTAACCCTTATGCAAGGCCTACTCCTATTAAATGTTTTAAATGTAATGAGGTGGGACATAGATCCAGTGACTGTCCCAGGAGGAAGACAGTTAATATGGTAGAAAGAGAGGAGGAAGAAGATATTGAGGAAGAAGTATACTGTGGACCTAATGGGGAGGATGAAGAGGGTCCATATGAACAGGAGGAGTATACTTGTGTGGTAAGAAAATTAATGTTGTCCCAGAAAAATAAGGATACTTCTCAAAGGCACATATTATTTCGTACCAGATGTACTATCAAGGGAAAATTATTTAATTTAATTATTGATAGTGGCAGTCAAGAAAATATTATTTGCAGCGATGTCATCCAACAATTACAGCTGATTCCTAAAAAACATCCCAACCCATACACAATTGGGTAGATCAAGGAAGGAGGCGGCGTACGAGTGGAAGAACGCTGCAAGGTACCTTTTTCATTAAGTAAGTACCATGATGAAGAATATTGTGATATTGTAGATATGGATGCTTGCCATATTTTGTTAGGGAGGCCTTGGCAGTTTGATATAGATGCAAGGCACATGGGTAGGAAGAATGCCTACCAACTTGAAAAAGAGGGTACACGTTATACTTTGTTACCCATAGCAGAAAAAAATATTACAAATACTCTAAAGGCACATGAGAAGAATTTCCTTACCATCACCCATCATCATGTTGAATTTGTTAAAGAATGTAAGGATACTCATGAAATACATTTGTTAGTAGTAAAAGGAGAAGATGTTAATGATGAAAATAAAATTCCAATTGAAATACATGGACTACTGGATGAATTTAATGATGTAGTTCCAGAGGAGTTATCAAATGAACTCCCTCCCATGAGAGATATACAACACCATATTGATTTTGTTCCAGGTGCTAGTCTACCTAACCTCCCACATTACAGAAAGAGAATGAAATCTTATGGGAAAAGGTAGAAGAATTATTGAAAAAGGGACACATTCAAATCAGCATGAGTCCTTGTGCAGTACCTGCCTTACTTACACCTAAGAAGGATGGCAGTTGGAGAATGTGTGTCGACAGCAAGGCCATTAACAAGATTACTATTGGGTACAAATTTTCCATTCCTAGGCTGGACGACATGCTGGACCAACTAAGCGGAGCTGTAGTTTTCTCAAAAATAGATCTCAGAAGTGGATATCATCAAATCAGAATCCGTCCCGGAGATGAATGGAAGACAACCTTCAAGACTAGAGATGGCTTATTCGAGTGGTTAGTTATGCCCTTTGGACTAACCAACGCACCCAGCACTTTCATGAGGCTGATGAACTAGGTATTGCGCCCCTTCATTGGTAAATTTGTGATAGTCTATTTTGATGATATTTTTATATACAACAAATCTATCACAGAGCATGTGGGGCATATTAGGGAGGTCCTGAAAACATTGAGGGAAAATAAATTATATGCTAATTTGAAGAAATGCATCTTTATGAATGATAATTTATTATTCCTAGGATTTATTATAAACAAGAATTGTGTGAAAGTAGATGAGGAAAAAGTGAAAGCCATTAGGGAGTGACCGACCCCATCCACTGTCACAGATGTCAAGCGATTTCATGGGTTGGCAACCTTCTATAGGCGCTTTATTAAGAATTTTAGTAGTATCATGGCTCCCATTACTGAATGCTTGAAAAAGGGTAAATTTCAGTGGGGAGAAGAACAAGAGCAAAGTTTTGCTCTCATAAAAGAAAAATTATGTACTGCTCATGTTCTTGCCTTGCCAGACTTTAATAAATTATTTGAAGTTGAATGTGATGCCAGTGGAGTTGGCATAGGGGCTGTATTGTCCCAAGAGAAAAGACCCATTGCTTTCTTCAGTGAAAAACTATGCGAAGCCAGGAGAAAGTGGTCTACTTATGACAAGGAATTCTATGATGTGGTTAGAGCCTTGAAGACATGGGAACACTATTTAATTGCAAAAGAATTTGTTCTCTATACTGACCATCAGGCCCTAAAATATCTTAGTGTGCAAAAGCAATTAAGAAGTGATTTACATGCCAGATGGTCTGCTTTCCTAGACAAGTTCCCATATAAAATTGTGTATAAGACAGGACAGCAAAATAAAGTGGCTGATGCACTTAGTAGGCATGTAGCTCTCATCAAGACCCTTAGTGTTGAGATTGTGGGTTTTGAGTGCCTAAAATACTTATATGTCTAGGATGAAGATTTCCAACAGGTATGGGAGAAATGTGTGAATTAGCAGCCAGCAAAAGACTTCTTTATTTCTGATGGGTTCCTTATGAAAGGGGAACAGCTGTGTATCCCTTGCACTTCCCTTCGTGAAAAGATCATCAGGGATTTGCATGGGGGTGGATTAGCAGGACACTTGGGAAGGGACAAAATAGTAGAAGCAGTTAAGGGGCGATATTACTGGCCGAAATTAAGAAGGGGCGTGTCTACCATTGTAAGCAGGTGCTATGATTATCAGTCAGCTAAGGGACAAACTCAGAACACAAGTCTCTACATGCCCCTACCCGTTCCTACTGCTATATGGGAAGACTTGTTCATGGATTTTGTGCTAGGCTTGCCAAAGACCTAGGGAAACATGGACTCCGTCTTCGTGGTGGTTGACAGATTCTCAAAAATGGCTCACTTCCTCCCATGCAAGAAAACAACAGATGCATCCGCAACAGCCAAATTGTTTTTCAGGGAGATTGTCCGCTTGCATGGGGTACCCAAGACCATCACTTCAGATCTTGACACACGGTTCCTCAGTCACTTTTGGATGACCCTGTGGAGGTTGTTTGATTCATCACTTAATTTCAGCAGTACAGCCCATCCGCAGACAGATGGACAAACAAAAGTGGTAAACCGGACCTTAGGGAATTTAATCCGCAGCATATGCCGGGAGAGGCCAAAACAGTGGGACTTCGCCATTGCCTAGGCTGAGTTTGCCTATAACAATGCAGTGCACAGTTCTACAGGCAGATCCCCATTCTCCATCGTATACATGAAGGTCCCTAACCATGCACTGGATTTAGTGAAGCTACCCAAAGTACCCAGCGCCAGTATCTCAGCAGAGCAGATGGCAAAACAAATCCAATCCGTCCAAGAGGCCGTGAAGCAGAAACTAGAGCAATCCAACGCCAAGTACAAGATGGCTGCAGACAAGCACCGCCGACCTCAAGTGTTTGATGTAGGTGATGAGGTTATGTTCTTCTTAAGGAATGAAAGGATTGCCATAGGTACTTACAACAAGTTGAAGCCTCGGAAGTATGGTCCATACAAGATCGTGAAGAAGATTAATGACAATGCCTATGTAGTGGATTTACTAGATCATATGGGTATATCCAAGACCTTCAATGTTGCTGACCTTCATCGGTACCTGCCAGAAATAACACTTGCCTATCCTAGTCACGACTCGAGGTCGAGTTCTCTCCAAGTGGGGGAGAATGATGGAGGCCCATCACAAGGCCCATCTCACCCTTAGGGGCGGCAACTCGTAGGATAAGGTCAATTCAAGATAAGGTTAAGTCCAAGAATTCAAGATAAGCAAGAATTGATCCAAGATTAGCAAGATAAAGAAAGACTCTTCCAAAGATTAGCAAGATAAAACAAGACTCTTCCAACATTATCAAGAAAGACTCCAAGAAGCATCAAGAGTAGCAAGATAATCCAAGATTCATGCATCTAGGGAGATCGGACGATGGAGATCAAACCAAAGAGAGTTCGATCCTATCAGATTAGATATTTGGATCTATCCTAGTTGTTGTTTCCTAGTTTATTTTACAATTTCCAAATGTATTATAAATACTGCTATTTTCCCAAAATTAAGAATCAATTCATACTTCATATTTTCAGAATTTCTTCGAGTTCTCTTCTTCCTATTTTCGCCACCTTTTCTCTCTCCTAGAGAATTTGGTGTTCTTCGCTAGAAGCTAGCGATCCCCGATGCTTGCATAGCCAGCTCCGGTTCTCATTGCTTCCACGCTGCGTCACAGAGCCTGAGCAAATCAAAATTGGAGATGGTACAAGTTTGAACATTCTACATACTAGCACCTATTTATTTTCTTTAATTGCTCCTTCCATTTACAAGACATATATTTGGAAGAACATGTTCTTTGTACAAAAATTTACTAAAAATGGGGCATGAGTAAGGATGGTATCTACAAGTTATAGGTTCCCATCTCCAATAGTTCAACACAATTAATTCTCAACCACAAGCACATGTTGCAGCTCTCCTTAGTGCACACACAAGCATGAATAAATGTCATGATAGACCCTCCTTCTATGATATATGTCCCCTAGACAAGTCTCAAAAATAATTGTTCAATGCTAATTCTTCTTTCTTTTAGCAGTCATACTTGAATTACTTACTTCAACATATGGGACTGACACCTATAACCATTATCAATGCTTTTAAATACTATATTATTTTTATTGATGTTCTCATCAAGTTTCAATCGATATTTCCCATGTTCAACAAGTTCGATTCTCTTTAAATTTTTATTAATTTCAAGCAACTTGTTGAAAAATCAATTACACACTACTATTAAATGTTTGCAATCTAGCGATGGGGGTGAATATAAAAAGCTAAACCATACTCTCTTAATGTGGTATTCAAAATCGCGTATCTTTCCCACGTACGCAAGAACAAAATGGCGTAATTGAGAGGCACCATCGTCAAGTGATGGAAGGTCTCACATTATTGTATCTCTCCTCTCTTCCCTCTGAGTTTTGGTGGGAGGCTTTCCATACTACAGTTGTCCTTGCCAACCGACTAACTACTCTGGTTCTCAATATGCAACCGCCATGGTTTATTCTCTATGGCTCATCACCTAAATTCTCGATTCTCAGGACATTTGGGTGATTATGCTTCCTATTACTTCGACAATACACATCTAACAAACCAGAGTTTCGTTCAACATCATGCTTACTTTGGGTTATTATGTGAGGCAACCACTTGGTTTTATGCACCCATATGACCCATACTATGTTTTCCATCGTTGGAATCCCCTCTATGGGCTTAATTAAGCACGGTATCATAAGTTGGGTTCTACTCTAAGATTGACTCCTTTCTATTAATTCATTAAGTGCACAAGCTGAGACTCTCTTTTCTTACGTTGATGATATCATTATCATAGGCTTCCACTCTTCTTTAGTTACGTCTCTTATCCAACACTTAACTGAAGCCTTTGTTATCAAGGACCTTGGACCTTTACATTACTTCTTCCTAGGTGTTAGAAGTTATACGCATTGATGATGGCTTACTACTTTCTCAATGCAAATAAATAGTTAACTTATTGAAGCATGCTTTCATGGATGACATTTTGAAGTATTGAGTTTGTTTACGTTTTGAACTCTTTGTATCACTTCTGTTTCTCTATAACTTTATGTATTATTATCTTGTTGTCCTTGTCATCTTTACCACTTAGGCCCGGTTCGCTTTTCGGTAAGTTATTTACCTGGGTAAATGCAATTACTTGGGTAAGTTTTTCTTGGGAAATACACCCAAGTAAGTGCATTTACCCATGCTCTCTTATTTCCTAGGTAAAAAAAGGTAATGACCATTTTAGCCTTAAAAATTCATTATTAAAAGGGGCATTTTTGTCCCATTCAAGTGTTAGCAACTTTTCCCCTAGGTAGGAAAAATAAACTTTCCCCCGGGCAAGTGATACACAGGAAAATAAACTTTCCTTGATCCCCACATAAATCTGAAAAATGGACATGGGATTCTTGGTCAATGGGAACCAAAATCCCATTGACCAACTTTCCCCCCTCAAAATCCAGAAAAAAGAACACCCCCTTAGTGTAAGTGTAAATGTATTGGGCTCTTTTATTATAAATAGATTGAGTTCGGATGGACCCAACCAATTGTTTTTCAGTTCCCCACTTATCTATATTCTTAAATTGGTATCAAAGCCAAACTCTCCATGGCAACTGATTCGACCTCAGCTTCCCAGATCTTGATGGGTTTTAGATGGTTTAATTATTGCACCACCCAAGGAAATTCCAGATCCTACTAATCTTAGCCAGAAGATCTTCAATCCTGTCTATAGTGACTGGTTCGAGAAGGATCAATTGGTCTTCAGTTGGCTTTTTGTATCATTGGTAGAGGGTGTTCTCACATAGGTGGTTGGTGGTAGGTCCGCACTCATCTCATGCGGTATGGAATGCTCTTTCTAAATCCTTTGCTAATTATTCTTGACCGAGAACACTTTAACTTAAGAGGCAATTGTAGAGTTTGAAGAAAGGCACCCTGAATGTTTTTGAATATGTTCGAAATGCTAGGAGTATAACTAATAATCTATCAATAGGTGCTAAAACAATTTCAAACAGTGATCTAGTCCTTTACATTTGGGATGGTCTAGGACCAGAGTATGACTTTGCTATGACAACCATTACAAACCGGTATGATATTGAAGACCTTGATATTGATGATGTGCTAGGACTGTTATTAAATCATAAAACGTGGCTAGAACATAATACTATTGCTACTGATATCTCCTCACCCACGGTAAATATGGTACCTTTAAGAATAAGCCCTCTAACTCTCAATAACAACCTGTTAGAGTCATGTTCGTGTTTCACGTAATGTGACTCATGCAAACTCATGCATCGGCTATCAGCCATGCACGTAGGAACTTTGTATGATAAGGATTATCCTCTAATTGTATTGTTTATCTAGGACTCTATCCAACTCCATCTCACATGATAGTCTTATGATCTCTATCCTAACTAACAGTCTTGTACATAAGTCCTCCTGAACCCAATATAATTTATCAAGGCATTTAGTATTATCTTAAACTCAACCTTCTCTCTCTCTCCCATTGTTCTATCTCAACCTAGAAACTTCATTCCCAACAATAATGGGTGTGGCCACGAGAGAGGGCATGGACATCCAAATGGACATTTCAATAGCACTAATGGAGGCAAAGGCAATGGATATCCAACCATTGTTTGCCAAATCTGCAACAAGCCTAGACTTGACACTCTCAAATCTCAAACAAGTTTGAAATCAATTGCCGACAGTTTTGGTTTCCATAAGAGAGAATGTTGTCCCTGATCATTCACTTTGTCCGACAAAGGGGCCGATTCTGTCACCATGATCACCTACTTAGGTGAATTCTCAGACTGCCCCAACATACCCAGGTTTTGACCCCTGCTAAGGATCTCACTGATAGGCATATCAAAGATAGTCCAATCCAACACCTAGTGCAGTACCATAATCGAGTCTAGGGGTTAGGTGTATTTTTTCAGTTTTGCCCACCAGTCTCTAAGGTCCAGGGAATAACTAGAAAATGGTCCCAATTCATAGTTTCAAGCAAAACCATACTATATGTGTTTCGGGTCTCACCCTAACAGCTGAGACAAGCCACCCCAACTAACTTAACAGCACATTAGTGTCAGTCTTGGCAGGATAATCCTCAACAGGTCTATCCAACAACTGAGACAAGTCACGACTGCTGCTAATGCTCACTCGATTGCCACTAATGGTTGTTTTTTAGCGGCAGTTGACTGCCGCTAATGCTCATCTGGCTGCCGCTAAAAGTTGTTTTTAGCGGCAGCCACGGGCTTCTTTAGCGGCCGTTGCATCTCATTCTTTAGCTTCAGGTTTCTAAGTAAAGAACATTGTCATTGAGGGAGATTCAAATCTAGTCTAATCCAAGAATACTACAGCATATGCAGTAGCAGGTGTCTTAGAGTCCAATACTCGCATGTTTTCAGAGATACAAATTGTGCTGCAGATTGGTTGACTAATGCTGGGCATGTCTCGTCTTCAAATGATCATCTTTGGTGTGTGTGTGCATGGCCTGCCTTTTTTTTCTTGCTTTCTGTTTTATATAGTAAGAATATGAACACATATTATACACAGTGAGGGGTTGAATGATTGTGGGTTTTATGTATTTTATGATCAGTTTGGAGCCTTATTAATGGTTTCACAACCTGCTGAACAACCATTAATCCTATCTCCTATTTAGTTTGATAGAATATAAGAGATAAATAGAAAGTTGAGAAAAAATTATCAAGGAATTCACCTAAATTTTGTAACCTATTCTTTCCCTCTCCCTTACGATCAATTGAACTAAAGAAGTTATGTTATGCTTTTCTTTAAATCCATCGAACTTGAGACACAGTTTGGAAGGAGTACAAATGCAAATTTATAGAGTGCAAAATTTCCAGAGTTTATCTTGTTTATTGGGGTGAAATGCTTTTATTGTTTGTTGGGCTAATTAGCTAAATGTCCTGAGATGGAGATAATGTTGGCATCGGAAAGCACTAAGTTGCAGCAGTGCAGAGTGATAATGGAGGATGATAGGGGACACTAAAGTTTCTTTGTATGTGCTATTGTGAGCCAATCAGGGAAGATCAAAAGATGGGAGTGACCTACTGCACTAACTCCTCTTTATGTTTACGATAAGAGCATGACAACTCCTTTATATGAAATTCATGGATACCAACTAAAAGCCAACCATCCTTTTGTAAAGCTTGTCCTTTATCCAACCACTCAGGAGTCGCATCACATGGTCCATACTCACCACCACACCACATCCACCTCTTCCTTTGATGTTACGATAAGAGCATGACAACTCCTTTATATCAAATTCATGGATACCAACTAAAAGCCAACCATCCTTTTGTAAAGCTTGTCCTTTATCCAACCACTCAGAGTCGCATCACATGGTCCATACTCACCACCACACCACATCCACCTCTTCCTTTGATGCCGAACACTCCTTTACCAAAGTATAAAAAAAAAAAAAATCTCTGCTAGATACCCTTCACAGGAAACTAGCTTTACAAAACAAGGACTGAGATGCTACCTTTACCAAAGTAATAATGGTTATTCAAGGGCTGAAATGCCAGAAAGCAATCACCTATCCATTCCAATTATTTGCAAAGGAAATTCAACTTTCAAGACAAGTAAAGCTGATAACACACAAAGTAACCATGCAAGTAGCCAGGGGCGCAGAGCTCTTTATCGATGCAAAATAAGCCATTTGTCAACCTAAGATGACTAAACATATGGGGTGATCATCATTTCAAAATGGGCTGCTGTCTAATGGAAAAAAAGATATAATTCACTCAAAGACACTGAGCATTATGAAATCAACATCAAAAACATAGCATGGGAGCTTGCTTATGACATGCATGTTCCGTTATTTTTACTCTTAGTAAGTCAGGAGTAATAATAATGACATGCATGTTCCATTATGAAATCAACATCAAACACTATATACATGTGTTTGTTTTATATACGAATCCTATGAACCTTTTCTATGTTTCCTCTTTTGCATAGTTTCAAAATTCAATAATTTCCACTATTTTCTTGTTGTTTAAGAATTTCATTGATTAAGAATCCCATATTTTTTTTTTCAGATTTATGTAGGAATTAGGGAAATTTCATTTTCCTGGGTATTACTTATATGGGTAAGTGATACCTATATCCTAAATAACTTTCCCACCTGGGGGAAGAACAGCCAACACTTAAATGAGACAAAAATGCTCCTTTTAATAATGGATTTTTATGACTAAAATGGTCATTGCCTTATTTATATGGGAAACAAAAGAATATGGGTAAATGCACTTACTCGAGCAAGTCTTTCCTGAAAAACATTTACCCGGATAAATAACTTACCGAAAAATGAACGGGGCCTGAGAGTTTCCAAACCATCGCTACATAAATCAACATTCTTTTCATGGAATAAGCAAATGTAATAGCTATTGGTAAACCTACTGGATATAATAGGATCAACAAAAATATGCAACCCCAATTTTATCGTATCAATGATCTTCATCTTGGACTATAAACTATATGCAATAAGAATAATGAGAAAACAAAAAGAAGCATAAAAGATTGACAAATGGGATGATTTATTGATGAGAAGAGAGGTACTTATAGATGTAGAATTAGTCATGGATATAAAGTGGGACTATCTTAGCACTCCCCTTCAAACGAAATGTGTTAATACTTTGCTGAGAAGAAGTAATGTATATTAATAAGAAGAGAGAAAGAATTCACAACCCTGCTTCAACACCACAAAAGAGAAACAATGGGCTAGAAAACAACAAAACCAAAATCCCCATAAAGGAAAAACCGAACAGCAAACCCACAAGAAACAAAACTCAAGAAAACACTAGAAATGAACAGACCCAACCTTTAGATAAAGAATTGAGAACCTTACACCACTACCCTTTTACCCTTACCTCACGTACTAAAAGTTCCCCAAACTCTAGGACTGACGACTACATTGTAGAACTCAAAAAGCATTTTGGCTTTCCTGAGAAAGAAACCCCCAGCCATTTTCAAAAATTCATTGTGCTTTCCACTTGCTGCTCAAGCGGGAATGAATTTGAAACTTCTACATTCTTTGGCTGGGGAGAGTTTGGCTCCAAAGTAGTCAAATCCACAACGGCATTACCTTCTGCTTGGGGGCTAGCACCCCCACCTCCTCTGACATCTGAAGAAGCTAAAACCAGTGGTTTAGTGGACAAAAGATTCTACCAAGCTTCTCCAGAAGACTTATCCATTGTGAACACCAGATCCTTGCAAGAACTATGCCCACAAGAAATTCTACACCGCCCAAGCTTGAAAGAGGCTTTGGGACAACCCCGAATCTTTAAATTGTGAAAAATAGCCTGCACTCACTTGTTTGAGCCAGGCCCAAATTGTACTCAAGGGGACCTCTGACCCAAACTGGGCTAAGAGCCCACCCTTAAGAGGGAAAGAGACAGGGTCCACAATAAATCGGGAATTCGGGTTTGGCGGCGTAAGAGGGAAAGGACAGAATGATGGTAGACTCAAGGTGATAAATTGTTTAAATGGATAAAACAATTGAGGCTAAAGGAATAATCAAAAAGACTAAATGATCTGGATAACGGTGTGATGATAAGATGCATACTATCTATATAAGAGAAGATAAGGGTTGAAAGTTGAAACTTAGAATGAGAGAGATTTGAGAAAATTGTTGGCTAAACGAAAAGAGTTTAGAAGAAGAGGACTTGTAGGCTTGCAACGGTGACTTACAGCGGTAACAGTGTTGACAACGGCGATGGCGATGGCGAACTATAGTGGCAACAGCAGCAGTGATGGTGGTAGATTTGAGATTTGTCAATCTCATATCTCAATCTTTCTCACCGTTTCGCACAAATCTATCTCACACATCTCATATCTCTCTCACCTTTTCGCACGAGAAAGACGGATTTGCGAAAATATGAGATTTCTCTTTCTCAGTTTTTAAAACTCTATTGCAAACTGTTCTTCGGATAAAATGGTTTAACAGTCAAACCATCTGGATTAACGATTCATTGACTAATTCAACAGTTTTTTATCAAATACAGGGTTGAGTAAAACGGAACCGATCGTCTAAACAATTTCCGGTCCAAACAGTCCGACCATCTGAAACAATGACGATTCAAAAACATTGACCTTTAAAGAAAATACTAAGGTGATAGTTTCGAAAAGATAGACACAGAGAAAACCAAAACATTTATATACGCATATTGGGCAGCAGTCTTTCTTTTGTTTGTAACTTTGAACCGATCCATCCCTATTTTATTCCAATGGGCATATTGGAAAAATGCCACAGCGAGGGAAGCCCGCATTGTTCTACTCCTTCACGCCTTGCATTCCAGTGAAAAGAGAGAGAATCTAATTTTGATTCCGAAAGTCTTTCTTCTCGGCCATTCTTCGCAGAGGAAGCCATTAATATATAATATGCTATATATTTATATATTAATATATTATATAATGTATTCAATTTCATAATATACATTATAAGACACATATATATATATATATATTATAGGTTATAAAATATAATATTATATATATTAATTAAATTCCGTTTGTAATTGAAATAACTGAACCAAAAATTTTGATTTCGGTTTGGTTTTCTTTATTTCGGTTTATTTGATTCGTTTTTTAACCGAATAAATCAAATGCTCACCCCTAAATACGAAGACATGAATGTAGTTTTAGAAAAGAATGTTTCCAATGGCACCACCTTATCAGAACAATGCATGGTCATTTACTAATTCAAAATATATATTCAAGAAGTGGAAAGATTGAATTCCATTAAGCCGCAACGTGACCTCACACTCTAAATTTATAAATTTTGAAACCCAAAATTAGCACCACCTTTCATACAGAAATCAAAGTTAAAAGCATAATTTTTTTTTTATTATAAGACCAACAGACGTGAGTTTCACTTGACAAGAACATTACCCCGTGTTGGTACCGCTCAGGAGAAAGAGTATGTTAGAAGTGTAAACCCATTACCTACTGTCCATATAGAAGAAATGAATGCCTTCAGAGATATACAAAATGACAACAAAAAACTAACATGATTAGTGCAAGGATGTGCAAACAGTAATCGATCGATTAAACATAAAATCAAGAGATGTGCAAGCAATAATCGATCGATTAAAGATAATATCAAAACCAAAGGCCCCAACTTTTCTGAACATCCAAATTGTCGAACACCAGAACCCAAAACTAACAAGGAAAGAAAAAAGAAAGACCTAGGGCTTTGTGTCATAGTGGATGATCTTGGTCTCACACTCTTCATGTGGATATAACAGGCTCCTTGCAATCCCAAGTGTCAATTCCACCCTATGCTCCCAATTCGGTTTCTCTCTGTTGATGCTCAGAATGGGCTGAGGACAACATTATAAATTTACCTTTAAGCCGAGGTGTCTGCGAGATCTGAGGTTTGAGGTATCTGGAGCGTTCGAGGTCCGAGGTATTTGGAGTGATCGAGGACTAGCCTGTCGAACCAGCGAGGAGGAGGATGTCAGAGGCCCCGGGGTGCTAGCCCGAGGTGGGGACTCCGATGGTCAAGTTAGTGAGGGCATAGAAAAAAGGGCAGACGAAATCCAAGTGGCTCAGATGAGGTTGCCAGTAAACTAAAGAGCTTGGAGTGATGAGTGAGTAGCTAGCCCCTTGCCTTAGGGGAGGCATGCCCTATTTATACTTGAGGTCGCCTAGAGGTGGACGGGTGCGGACAGTGAGGATGCGATCTGGTCCCAAGTGAGTGGCCATCTGAGGTCGCCGCATGTGGTCGTGCCATTGGCCCCGAGTTGAGCACTGATATCTGCCCTACCGAACGCGCTGATTAACTCCACCCTCATCCACATGTCGATGTGCCATTCGCCTACGGTGGAGGTCTTAGCTGAGGGCCTCGTCTTCAACTGAAGAGAGTGTCATTCTTGCTGGGAGGTGTTGAGTGGCCTTCTATGATGAAGACCTCAGTTGTGGCTGATTTGGAGAAAGATGCCATAGGGCATGGAGGTGCTGACCTTGATTTTGGAGTTGTTGAGGATAGCCCAGCTTGGGAGCGTGGAAACGTCGGCTCCAGCCGAGGCCTCATTGGAGGTAGTTTGGCCTATGAGCGTGTTGACATCGTCCTTGGCTTTGAGGGGCTTCCATTAGCTATTGTGTTGGTTCCGCCTCTTGAGAGGGTTGTGGAGAGCTGAAGAGCATGGAGGCGTTGGCCTCGGTCTTAGAGAGCACAATACCATGTTTTGCACGGCTACGAGGTGTGTGTGCCCCTTAGTCGTGTGCTTCAGATGAGCTGATTAGTTCGTACGTAGCCTAGGCACTGGCTTTTGGCCGGTCACCACTGTGCTAGGTATAGATGATGAGTGGGCATACCATGGCCACACACGAGATGAGTTGCTACGTTGGGTATTGTCTGCACGTGTGATGGGTCTCGACGTTGAAGATTCGGACTGTGCCCGAGGTGGGCGTCGGTTTGCAATCATGCATGAGATGGAGGTGGCATCCCTTTGCATCTGGTGTAGAGGGCTGGTCGTTTAGGTCAATTTGGTGGGGAGCCGAGCTAAGCCCTTAGTGACAGAGGAAGCTTTGATGCGGGCTGTCCTTAGCTTCGCTCACCATGGTAACAGGATTCTTATATCAGCCCGACGCGTCAACTCACTTTCTCATTGGTAAGCATTGATTAGCTTGTGCTTGCGTAAGGATGTCGGTGAACACCAGGGCTTTGTTGCTCGAGAAGGCCAAGTTGCTGTAGAGGGTGTTGGGCAAGGGCCCGTTCGGCAGACATGTGTGAAGAGAGCACCTCAGCCAGGTTGACACCTCGGCCAGGAGGGTACCTCAGCCAGGCTGCCCATAAGGGTGGCCTACATGAGTACTTGCTTTGTTACTTGGAGGATTCTTTTGTTGACGATTGTGCTTCTATTGTGGGTTACTTATCATGTCGTTAGCTTACGGCTTTTGCGCAAGGAGGGCAGAAGACGAGAAGCTGCAGGTGTCTGAGGTAACGATGCCCTGAGCCAAGGAGTTGAAGTCTTTGGTGAGGAGGGGCACTTGGCCACCAAGAGGTGAGACAAGAGGGCTGCCGAGGTGCGGTCGATGTATGAAGTGGTGAAGCGAGGTGAGCCAAAAGAGTCATTAGCGAGTGACCGAGGAAGAGACACATTTAAGGTCTCAGTTGTCTTCATCAAACACCGAAGTGTTCCTGCCTGCCAAGGAAGTGTGGCCATCTGAGGGTCTGTTTGCCGAGGAGGAGCCTGTGGTAGCTGAAGAGGTCGTCGAGGTCTGAAGCCTATTCTGAGTTGCCCAGCCTGGAATATGATTTTTGCGTGTCTTGTGCATTTTTGCAATTGCATTTCTTCTATGTAGGATGGTGCCCCCTTCCAAGAGGTCACAAGTTGCAAAAATCCATCGCTTAATAAGCCATCTGCCCAAGCACCTAGGTGGGTCAGGCCGAGGTCGAGCTTCATTACTGAGGACACTAGGCCCCTTTCCTTAGCAAGAAGGAAAGGGAGGTGCAGGCATGGACCCGTGCATGGTCGAGGCTGTATGGAGCCTGATCAGTGCCGTAGAGCGCCTTGGTCTTAGCAAGGTGGCATTGTTTCCTTCAGCATGTTTATTCTGCCATGATTTGTGCTAAGTGGAGGGCCAATGCCGACTCTCTATCCTAGATAGGGATTCGCTCGTTGGGAGGGTCTTCCAAGGCTGAGGTCAATATCAAGGGCCGCCCTGTCAGTCGTGGCCAAGATCCATTAGATCCCCTGTCAAAAAGGGGCAAGTAGGCGTGTAACCTCCAAGGGTCATATTCCTTGGGTCGATGTCCAGTCCGAGCGTGTAACATTGGTGAAGGTTGTAGGCCGCGGCTAGCCGATCAACTAAGGGAGACCTGGTGACTAAGCGTATGATCTCAGAGGGCCGTGTCCCTTGGTCGAGGTCCTGACCATGTAACCTTGGTGAAGGTTGTAGTTTGCGGCAGGTCGCTCGATCGAGACGAGAACGTATACGCTGAAGGTTTGAGGTGAGGTGAGAGAAACTTGCTTTAATTCAAAAATTGATTACATGGTTAGGCCTGCAGGTATTCCCGAGGCTGAGCTCTTATGGTCGGTCATGCAGGTATGCCTGAGGTCGAGCTCTTGATGATGACTGATTACAAACGCTATTGCTGGGGCGAGGTGATGAGGCCGTTGTCAACGTACTAGTTTAGATATTCGCGATGGGCGAGGTGATGGAGCTCATAATAGTCTTTGGTGTCATGGCCGACGCCGCGGTGATATGTGCAGTATGTTCTTGGGTCACCCCTCTTGGGGTTCCTCCTCCTCTTACCAGGCCACTTCATATACTGCTCCTCTCCTACCTACATGAGGATATGTGCTCAAGTGGAGTTGAGTGGTGTGTACTAGTCGTAGGTCGGGGTCGATGGCTTCCTGTCATTGTCGCGGCTATCTCTGTTCTTCCTCTTCTTCTCGGTGTCTCCATGGTCGTGGTCAGCTTCTCTTCCTTGGTGCTCGTCAGCCGAGGCTTCTCGATGAAAATGTACTTTTGTGCCTTTATCAGAAATTCTGCCTTGGTTTTGGGCAGTGTCTTGGTGACAGAGCACTTAAGGGCTGACTCGGGGAGGAGGCCCTAGATTCCTTCGTGCATGAAGACCATGGGGTTGAGGTCGCGGACCTTGACTTCTTTCTTGAAGTGGTCGATGTAGGACCACAGGCTCTCGTCGTGTCTCTGTTAGACAAACATAAGTGAGATGACACTCTTCTGGCATCGTCGACTGCTGATGAAGTGGAAGAGGAAAAGATTGGTGAATTGTTCCTAATCTAATGGAGCAAGGCAGGAGCCTGGAGAACCATCGATGAGCTGCCCCCTTGAAGGTCGCTTGGAATGCTCGGCATGTCAAGGCGTCGGAATATCCGTAAAAGAGCATGAGTGCTCGAAAGCTCTCTAGGTATTCCTCTGTGTCCGAGGTGCCATCGTAAGTCTCCAATGTGGGAGCTTTGAAGTGATGTGTAAGGGGATTTGAGGTGCTGGTGGCGGTGAAGGCGTCCATCTTGGTGGAGGGGCTCTAACTTGCCGAGGTGTCACCTCGGCTCTCTTTTACTTGTCGAATTTCGTCTTTCAACACGCTGAGCTGTGCCTGCAGGTTGGCGATCTTCTGGCCAACAAGCACCTTGGCCTCATCCAGGTCTCATTGGAAGTGGGATGAGCCGGTCATGCCTTAGTTCATTTTGGCCCGTTGGTCCTCGAGGAATTCTTGGAGATCTGAGGAGGGGGAGAGGCGAGGCATCAATCGTTGGCCCTCGAAGGGGGTCTGTGGTGGCGTGATTGCCTGCCTTCATCTTGAGGGATTTCTTGTTGGCGGCAGTGTCCTTGGCTTCAGCGGTGGTCGTGAGATTGTGCTGATTCGTTCTCTCTTCGGCTGAGAGGTTGGAGGGTCCTCGGCAGCTGACTTACACTTCTGTTGCTTCTGTCGAACCCTGAGGGATTGGCTCAGGTAGGTCCGATAGGGCGCTGAGCCGGTAGGGCTTGTAAAGAGTGTCCACAGCGGTATTCTAGGCTTCCAACAGGGCGGCTACCCTACGAGTAGCCTCCTACTGGTCCTCCCACCTTGTCCAGTCTTTGCGAGAGGTCGTCGAGGACTGCTTGGAGTTGGTCCCTTGTGACCAAGTTCTAGGTAATTCGGTTGTTTCTAGCCATTTTGTTGGAAGCTTAGTTGTAGATTGGGGTAAGTCTTGGCAATCGTTCCCATAGACGGAGCCAATTATTGATGCCTAGAATGGGCTGAGGACAACATTGTAAATTTATCCCTAAGCTGATGTAAACCGAGGTGTCTGGCTAAATGAATATTCTTATAATATCTCACGTTGTGTGCAACTCAAACAACGCAAGATCATAGGCCTCAAAAGTTATGACTACCATGTTTTAATGCAAGAGCTTCTTCCTATGGTCATAAAGGGGTCTTTGCCTAATAAAGTAAGTTCAGTATTAATTGATTTATGTCGCTATTTCAAGGAAATCTGTTCCAAGGTTCTTAATTTACATGATCTTAAGCGTCTTGAATCTCGGGTTGCTGTCACACTTTGCCAAATTGAGAAAATTTTCCCTTTATCTTTTTTCACTACTATGGTACTTTTGGTAATTCATTTAGCTTGTGAGGCTATAGTTGGTAGTGCAGTACATTACTAATGGATGTATCCTATTGAGAGGTATATCTTAATTCTTCTTATAATTCCAGTTATACCTTATAATGTTTAAAATTTTGAATTACGTATAATTGTTTTTTCAACTTGTGTACATATAATTACCTTCTTACACTTAAATCCTTTATGCATAATAGAGCATATCCAGAGGGTTCAATCACATAGGGGTATTTGGCACATGAGTGCTTGGACTTTTGTTCAAAATACCTATTGGGAGTTTAGACTAGGTTTAACCGACATAGATGAAAAGATGAACCCAATTGTTATTTAGAAACAGGGACATCTCTCTTACATACTCCTAGAAGACCACTAGGTCAAAAGGGGCGACATGGGTTTAATGTAAAAAAGCAAAAAAGGGTGCAATGTGTTGTCTTTGACAAGAAAACATTGATACAAGAACATTGATATGTGCTTTTCAACTATGACGCAATTACCCCATTTCGAGAGTAAGTATAATTCTCAATTTTTTTCTTTCTTGTTGTTGCATAGGGGTATATATAATCTTTGGGTTTACTTTCTTTGATGGCATTTTAAATGTAGACAACATTCTTCAGTTATTAAGATACAAACTCGTGGACGTCACCTATCACAATATGAAATCAAGAAGATTCAAAGTCAATCTTTTCATGAGAGGCTAAGCATAATTTTAGACGATCCGTTTTCCTACTTAGTTATTACACTTTAGGTAAATACATTAATCATTTATAAAATGTACTAGCTTGCACGGATGGATGAACAAGTTACTGATGAAATTAAATGGTTAGCTCATGGTCCAGCTGAAGTGGCAAGAAGATACTCTAGCTATATAATTAATAGTTTCAGATTTCACACTAAACAATGTGAGAGATTCTTAAAAATCCAAAATAGTGGGATTTTTGTGACTGTTAAGACTATGAGCTGTGCTAGTGCACAAGGCAGGTGACTTATTGAGGGTGAAATCAATTACTATGGTACATTGACAAACATTATTCAATTGGATTATTATAGTAGATATAAGGATGTGCTATTTAAACATGATTGTGATGATATCAATAGAGATTGCACGAAAGATAGTTTTGGATTCACATGTGAATTTCAATCAATTAAAACACATGGGTAATGATATCACTGATGATCCTTTTGTGTTGGCATCACAAGTGATAAAGGTGTTTTATGTTGAAGATGAGAGTTACAAGGATTGGTTTGTCGTCATGCAGGATAAAGTTAGGGATATGTATGATATGGGTGGTGAGTTATGTGTTAACAAAGAGCATCTAGTTGAACAAGTTGCAAAAGACACATTTAATGTTACTCATAATCAAAATGAATGGATTAGGATGAAAGTTGATGATAATGATGATGATGATGATGATGATGATGAACTATGCATCACACAAAATGCAGAAGATGAATTAGATGAAGGGAATGAGACAAAGGATGATGGTGAAGAGAATTTCTTTTAATAATGTCACATTCCATTAAATGTTTTCACTACCATGATTTAGGATTCCTTGTACTTGAATTCACTATCAAAGTGTTTTGGTTTGTAATTAGCACTTGTAGTTGTTGTTTGACGATACTCATACTTCTCGAATTGCAATTTGGTGTTTGACTGTTTCTAATGGGATTAGAATTAAATCAAACATAAATTATTTGCAGCTTGAGGGAGTAAGAACATAAACATTGAATCTACAATTATTCATTTTTATGATGTGCAATTTCAAGCAATTTGGTAGTTTTAAGCAAAATCAAATCCATTATTGCCATGAATTGAGCAATGCTTACAGAGCCTTAGAAATAACAGAGGAAACTACTCCTTTATGGGAGAATATCATCAAGTAGATTGCAGAAAAACTTACCCACTTCTTGGCTTCAGCACTTCTGGAGCCATCCTGTAGAATAAAGATAGATTGGATAACAAATCAGGTAAATATTGTATTATGCATGATAGGGAACAATTAAAACATCCAATAAAAAGAAAATTTTAACCCAAGTAAATATTGACAGTTCATTTCTGTTATCTTCTTTCTTAGGTGATTGGCTTTTAAACTTTGAGTTTATGGAGTTGCATGTGTCGGGTTTGGTTTGTAACTCCATCTTAGCTATCTCTTGTCGGCCTTAGCTTTTCATTTCTAAATCTTGTTCCTAATTCTAGTAAGCTCACTCAACCCAAGGGACCTATCTCCTCTCGCCTTGATGTGCAGGGGTATGCATCTATGTTTTCATTATCAATGAATGGCTCTTGAATGTTATTATCTGCCTCACTCATTGGGATAAGGGCTTTAGTTCCTTTGCTTGATAACAGTGGTACATCAAAGCATGTTCAGGAGATAATGCAGGAAATAAGGGTAGGTTGAGGATAAACTTGAATCTAGGAGTCAAAGCTCTAATTTCTATTCTTAAGACAATATCTCAACATGCAACTCATGTGAAGGATGTGAAGATACATCAGTTAATGGGTCCTAGCAATGTCCAATTCAAAGATCCTGTGATCAGTTAGTGTTTAATAAGTAATTGTAGCGTTCTTTTTCCTGAAAATAGATCATATTCTTTCATCTTCTCAAGAAGAATATACTAAGAGCATGTGGTTGTCATCACATGATCAATGTCCCATAGCTTTTCTCAGTTGGACTCTTCAATGTAGGATCTTGATCCCTAAAAGCTCCTGTCTATATATATAATCTGCTTAATTGGATGACCATTTAAAGTCCAAGTGATACCATTTTCCAAACTCAGATTGGGCATAACTGTTTCAGCCACTGGGTCACAGGTTGAACAGTTAGATTGTCTGGTCAACTGCTCAATTCCCTCAAAACCATAAAAAGACCACAAATGTACAAAGAAAAATAGTAAATGGTTCTAGATTATCTTTTAAAGCTATTTTGCACCAAAATAAGCTTAAAGCAATATATGTATAACACCTACTGGCATGTATTTGGGAAATTTGGCCAAGTCAAATATTTCTAAGAACCATTTTGGCTACTGGTTCCCAGTCTGAACAATCTGACTGATCCATCTCTGACAATGGTGATTTGAGTACTACAATAGGTGATGGGAAACACAATGGCACTAAGATGACACAAGGAGAAAAAAAGAAGGAAAAATACAAGTACTAAGAGACAACTCAACCTAAATCTATGGTTGTGTAAAGACCAAAGTTAGACAACAGAGGGATATGTGCAGAGCTCAAATGCAATTAAACATAAATTGAAATTCGCTATACAAAGCCATGTAAATAAGCCCTATGGGTAAATTGAAATTCACTCAAACAAGCCATGCTTTACAAGCCCTTCCCCTTGGGTATAGAGAGCCAAAATCCCCTCTCCTTCTCCCAAGGACCCTAGAAGTTTTCCATGGAAACCTTCACAATTAATGATTATAACTATTTCTTGCTAACTAAGGAACCTAGAAGATTCTTAAGGAAACTTTTTGCATTTTCCCGTGACCACCATAATTATGATTTGGTGCACCAGTGTAGCATTCCTTGGATACTTATGTAATATGATTCAATACATAGCAGTTATAGCTTCTTTTGGTTGCTCCTGCATCAATATTTGATTTGAATTTGACTAATCAGATTTTAAATAGGATTTAAATATTGTAATTCTTAATAAAATCAACTAAAAAGGACTTCCAAACAAATCCTAACTTACTCCTTGGTTAAAAACACAACACTTGAACCAACTGTACTAATAATTATGTATTGACAAGTCTTATTGAAGTTTTGTAAGTTCTGAACTCTATCATTTCAATCAGAGTGGATCCAGCTTTGATCCAATTCATAAAACAGATGTAAAGGCCCATATCTTGCTAAGCAGATAATATCCTAATTACTATCCAATCCATTGACAGCCCTTGGTAAAGCCACTGGAATTTATGCCACATCATGGTTCCTAAATTAATCAGCATCAATGCACTCTGCTCCAGCAGAAGTTGGTGAAGAATATTTGATAACCTGATGAAACAAAATATTGATTATACAGTATTTCAGTACAAGTGACTTATCTCAGAACAAAGTTTGTAATTAAACAATTGGAAGATAATATTCATTGGTAATTGGAAAGATACTAACTTTTACTTTCAGGGAGGGGAGGTTAACTGGGATTCAGAGATAACCTATAAAGATATTTGAACCTTTTTTTCTAAAAGATGGCATATAATACTCAAGCAATTACTCAATTTAACTCTATAGATCCGTATCCCAACTATAGATTGGAAAAACAAAGCCTATTTTTCCATTTCACTCTAGCAAATGTCATTTTCTATTGAACAATATGTCCTTTGATTATTTCTCACTGCCTCAATTAATGCCATGTCCTTTCTGATTTCAGCTAGCTCTTCTAGACCCATCAGTTTGCATCAGATTGTTCTTTATGACATTTATTAATACACATAGGAAACATGTTACTCTTCATACCATGCGATTTCCTTGTTCAGATTATCTTGTTTAACAACTTAGTTATAATAAGCATGCCTCTTCAATAGGTTCTGAAACTCTTAATGGGGATTCAGATTGTATTAGGGGATTCAGATTTTATATTCATTAAATCAGGTTTTATTAGGGACAAGTGTGATTTGCATTATAAGACCGTGAGTTCAGATTTATTTTCTAGAGCTTTCATTATATATTTTGATTTTGTGTTCTTGATCTGTATAAGTTTACCTATCTTTTATTTCAAATCAAACAAACACTAATCATAAGTTATCCTTCTCAATTACACCTTACAGGTTAATATGGGGAAACGCAAGGGACTGAACATTGTTTCATTGAGTTCCCATGGAAGAGATGAAGCTCAGCCACAAGGGGGTGAGTCCAATAATGAGGGGCAAACTACCCAGGCTGAGCCCAACAATGAGGGCCAAACTACCCAGGGTAGTGCACCAGTGGATGCATACTCAAAAAAGCAGCCAACTAAAGGTATTTAATAATTTTGCATACGCTAATTTGACATAAAAATCCTTAGTTTGTTTATTGAGTTATTATAACCCATATACAATTTTCACATCTTTCATGTTTTCAGCTCAATATAAGCCTCGAGGTCCCCAACGTATGTTAGAGGTGTGGGATATGCCAGTTGAGGACAAGGTTGTTGTTTAACTAGATGAAAGAGGCCGACCAATTGGTGATGAGGGAAAAACACTTTCCAATTTCATAGGTACAAAAAACTTCTCTCTTCCTCTCTCTAAAACAGAGTGATTGCAGTAAATTCTTATAAGAGAATCGCATGGTTTGCTAATATTAGACCCTGAACAGCTTATCATTAAGGAGCTTTTGATAACAGTTGAAAAAGATATGTTTGAAACAGAACCAGAACTGAAACTCTAGAACTGAAACCGTGAACAGCTTATCATTAAACACTCCCTCCTCTGTTATCATTATTTTAATTAGAAATAAAGGTGAGGCCCACTTTGTCCTAAATCAATCACCTTATTCTACATATGGCATCTGTTAGCAATAGTAAGAAAACCATCAATATGCAGGCAGTAGAAAAAGAAAAGGCATCTGGAGATACTGTTTAAATTGGATACTTGGTAGAAACTTGTGAATAGAATGCTAGGAAAAACTTGTTCCTATGCATTTGGCTCAGGACCGGAAGACCCTGATATTATTCATTGTCCGTTATTATATTTTACTAGCAGTATTAAAAATATTGCTAAGTTAATTTCTGCAGATTCATGCTGAGCTAACTGATCAGAATTCATCAGAAGAAAAAGAATGCTGGGCGAATTAGAAAGCCATTTCCCTCTTCAAGCATTTTAATTTTTCAAAGCAGATTTTAGTTAGAGCAGAATCTGCTTTGTGTATATTTATAATCAATTTAATGTGGATATGTGGATATGTATTCAGCAAAGGCATATGTGTAAATTTTTTAAAACAAAATAATCCATACACATATGCCTTCGCTGTCTCAAAGGCGTATGTGTTCAGTAACCAGGTTTCGGAATTCGTCTGCAAAAGTTTACAGATAAATTCTTGATAAATCCATAATGGATGAAGTGTTTTCTCAGAATTCCATCTTCCAACATCAACCAAACTCCAATATGATCAACTGAGAGGATCATATTAAAATGTTGCCTGAATGCCTCAATGTAATGGAGCCTAGATAGAAACTTCAGGAGGAATATTGAAATCTCCTGAAAGTTGAGATAACTTTCTATGTAAGTAATTGTATCTAGCTTAGTGTTTGTTTCTCCTACTGCATTGGACATTTTCTATTCTATTTCATAACATTGTTTAACTACTGTGGCTAGGGTTGGATATGAATCGAGCCAAGCTCATGAATATTAGACCATTGGAGTTTGGCTCTGGAGAAAAGCATAAGGCTTGAGTTCAGGCTCGTGTTTGACTTGATCTAGAAATATAGCTCGAGTTCAGCTCGACTCAAAAACTCATATATTCGAGCTCGACTTTGCTTGAGCTTGACTGTGAACCAAGCCTGCTTGAGATCGAATTCAAGCTCAAACTCAATACTTGCCCTACATGTTTAACATTTAAAAACCACAAAAACACATCAAAATTGCTTGTTCTCATCAAATTAACAAGAATAGCTTTCTAGCTTATTTAACATTTAAAATCATAAAATATACAAAAAACAACCTGTTCAACTAAAAACTACTAAAAACTAACAATAACCTGTTTGAAATCCACAGTTCAACAACAATCTGTTGAAATCCTTTGAATGCATATATTTCAATTCAATTCACAAAATACATACATACATACATATATACATACACACACACACAAACACACACACATATATATATATAATATAAAATCAAGCTCTTCTGGTGTATAGATGACTTATGAGCACGGATTAGGCTCGCAAGCTTCATAATATTTGAGCTTGGCTTGATTGGCAATTGAGCCTATATTGGGCTTAAGTCTGGCTTGAAGCTTAATTTGGACCAAACCGAATTGAGCTTTTTGTGAGCCAAGCTCAAATGGCATAGGAATAGCTTTCTTCAGATCCACTCCTAATTGTGGATTATAGATTGCAGTCTATTTCAAAAAAAATAATATTTAGAGTATAGCCCATGATATTAGACACTGTTTCCTGGTGAAGATTCACCAGTTGAATTGATGGAGGATCTGCTTGGGAGCCAGCATACTGGTGAAAATCGTATCTGACCTAAAGCGAGGCCAGGCTGGACAGCCTTCGAGGAATAGCTACGGACTAAACCCTTGGCCACATCTGATTCCTTTTTTAATTCTGTCCCTTCATCCTGCTTTTTCTTGGCCAAGCTCTCCTCAGTAATACTAGCAATGGTATCTCTCTCAATTTTAGTAATTGGAACAGCCAAATCCACATTTTTCTGATTCTGGGTATCTCCAGAAACCAACTCAGAAGCTCTTTGAATTAGCTCATCAAAGGTCTGAAAAATCTTGTCAAGATCAATAAGGTAAAGAGCTTCTTTCTTCTGTTCATGGCTCTAAAGCAAAACCATATTGTTCTTCTTTGCTTCCTATAGGATGTGATCCGCCTGTCATAAATTTCAGAATAACAATATTAATTGGAGACTTGCCTGGCATGTTTATTCATCTTTGATGTGTATAACACCATGGCCATGAGAATGTTGTCACTTGGGAATTGGAATCTCACTCATATTGGTATTTTGTTAGTTATTCTTTTCAGTAAACTGGGAATGGTCCATGCAGAGTGGTGAAGATTTTTGTGGTTTGGACAAGTCTTCAACTTTTGGAATACCTTTATGATCCAGGGAAGCTATCCCTCCCCTTTAATGAAAAACATCGTTTAATGAAAACTTGGAGGGCTGGACATGGAGGTGCTTCAGCCACTTGAATGGCTGTTACAATAAGCTTCTTTTTGTAGCTTTAGCCCAATAGCTCCGGATGTTTTTCCCTTTTAAACATTTCTTACACAATTAAAATCCTCTTTTCTTATTTCCTTCAAATTTTATTCCTTTTATGCAGCATCATCATTAATTCCTTGATGACAAAAAATACCCAAGTTCACATCAAACATTGCTTGGCTCCTTTTCAAACTTCTTATCATTGGTTTTTACTCATTTTGACAATTAACAATGCTATTTGTTAGTTAGAGTTCCAGCTCTACCCGTGAATGCAAACAAATCGAACTAAAACAAAGATTTAGCAAACAAGAACAGCCTAGTGCACAAGGCTCCCACTAAGCAAAACTGAATGAGGCTATTATCAGTTTTCTTAGTTCCGGGGATAATTAGAGTTTACTCTTAGCTATTCCATCAACCATCCTCAATCTAAAGTCTTATTTGAATTCAATTATGTCAAAGCAGAGCTTTAGGAATTTGAATTCAATCTAAAGTCCTTATCGTTGATGTGCTGAGAAGGAAAGGTATGGTCATTATCAATTTATGTTGTCATACCCTAGTAAATTGCAGGTTCTATTATAGCTTAGGGTTCTATGCTCAAAAATTGTTTGGAATGAGTTGGGTTACCCCCTCCCACCCGATTTAGGAAAGGTGCTTTGGAAATGCTCCCTCTAGTAATATGTTGGTGTTTATGGAAGGAGAGAAATGATTGAGTGTTCATACACCAATCATTACTATTGAAAATTGTGTGCCAAGATGGAAAGAACCTTGCTGAAATGGGCCCTATTAATAGTCTCTTTTGGGGTTTTGATTTTAATCATTTTGTAAGTTGTGGGTTGATGATTTTATTGTGTAATAAGCTTATATTTATATGGTGATTGTTGTAATCGGCTATGATGGAAACCTTTGACTCAATAGTCTCTGTTTTATCTTTTTGATCATTAGTGAAATATTCACTTTTCAAAACAAAATTTGAAAATGAAAATCAATACAACAATTCATTACTAAACTATTAATGCTCCACTTGTGCATAAAATTCAGGAAAATTTGAAAAAGTGCTTAGATGATGAAAGCACTAGACAGAGTTCACAAACATTGCAGCAAGGATCTTCTTGGAAGAATGATGCGCTTTCTCATGTTAAAGGACCAGACAAGAAAGGACATGTTTGTTGTATGGGAAAGATTTTAACTTTTAATGGTAGTGGGGCTTCATCCTCTCAACAACATGATCAACACGATCAAGTTTTGCGGGAAAAAGTTCAAAACTTTGAGGGTTTGATGAATGGTTTTATATCTATATTTCAGAGACGATTTCCTAATGAACATAGTGATATCATGAGTCTTGTAAACCAATTCACAAATAGAGAGGTATCATATATTTATATCCAAAATTTTAAAGTGATATATAGAATGTTACTAAACTAATCAAATTTTCTCTAACTTAATAGGATCCAAATGCTGCTGCTACTCCAGGTATCTCACCAAATAGGCATTGGAACTCATCAACTTCAAGCCATCATCCTCATGGAAATCAAGGCAGTAATATTTATAATGATTATTTTACTTTCTTTGTTTTGTAGGATTTTATTTTACTTTAGGTGTTTCGAAAGTAGTTGCTTGCTTTCACAATCTAAGGATTTTAGAAATTACTTATTTATACCATATGAATAAGGTTAATATTTTTACCAAACAAAGAATAAGGTTAATGTCATTTATTTGCTTTAGGTTGGTTAAATCCATGCTAAACAGAGAAGTTTAATTACAATGGCTTGTAAATAGAGTCCTCTGGTTGGTTAAATAGAGTCATTCATCTAATTTGTTTCCATCACCTTTCTTGTGGTACAGCCTTTCAGCTGAATATTTTACATTTTTATCTATTAAATCCAAACCAATCATCCTAGTGTGGGGTGCTCCAATCTGATTACATTAACTCTGTCATGCCATAGAGGTTTCAATTTGATTTGGTTAATTTATTAGTTCCATAATTCATTTATTGATATGAGAATGCTAAATTATGATTCCTTCTTGAATGTCTTGTTTTTATACATTTTATATTGTTATCTCATTTACTTTGCATACTCTAACAATTTATATGTTTTTGATTTACAGGTTCAGCAATTATGCTAAGTGGAATTGCATTGGAAGATGTGTTATATTATTCAATAAATTGATGTTTTTTGAAGTCCTTATATTTTCTATATGTCAACTAAATATTGTATTTGAACAATTTGATTTGGATATTAATTAATCTTTAAATTAATATATTTTGTTTTAAATTGCATTTTTAATTTACGTTGCTTATTTGTATCTTGTAATTTTCATTATACTAAAAGGGTAAAGAGTGCTTCTTTTGTTAACATATATTAACAGGTTTAGCATTTAATTAGAGTATATAAAATTTTCCAATATAATATCAAAAACATCATACTATAAAAACTTATAATCCAATGGTATGGGGGAGGTCCTTTAATTGGCCATTTCCGGCAGCATACATTTTCCCAAAATTATTATATTATAAATTATTATGCATGTCAAATATAATATGGTCTTATAGGGTCAGACTTGATTAATCCTATTAATAATTGGTTAGGTTGCATTTGGAAACAATGCAAATAAGTGTGGACGCAAATATATAGAGTGTAAAATGGTTCATATAAATTGCATAATTGGGTTAGTTTTTCATCGACAAATTTACCTTCGTACCAAACAGATTTTTAGCTGTAATGGATGCAAACATAAATTCAAATAAAGCATATGTTTTTTTTTTTTATCAAAAGTCCTCTTGAATAGAAATTTACTTCTTTTTATTGATGTACTTTTACATCTTATTATCAATGTAAATATGCATTGGTCTGTCATTTGTCAATACATAAATGTAATGTTGCCAAATACAAGCAAAAGTAAACCAGAGTGCAAATTTACCCTTAATCAGGATTTTCAATCCATTTGCATTGTTTCCAAAAGCAGCCTTAGGCTAAGTTTGGAAGGAGTACTAATGCAAATCTGTAGAGTGCAAAACCTTATATTTTGTATTATGTTGTAAGTATTTACTCTGTACATATTTGCATTTGTACTGCTTCCAAACTGAGCCTTAAT
This sequence comes from Nelumbo nucifera, assembly GCF_055504915.1. Lineage (NCBI taxonomy): Eukaryota > Viridiplantae > Streptophyta > Magnoliopsida > Proteales > Nelumbonaceae > Nelumbo > Nelumbo nucifera. The sequence goes on from NC_142656.1 coordinate 48,111,028, forward strand.
TAGGCTCCATTTGTTTGTGATACAAACGTGAACCGGGGTTTTGCGAGCGTTTGTTTGAAACGTAAAAAAGTAGTGATTATCAGAGTAAAATTGTATTTTCTAGCACTTTTGTACTCTGAAAAGAGAGCATTATTGTACCTAATTTTTAGATACAATTTTGTGTTCTTTTGATAATTAACTTTTTGACCAAAGTTAAAGCATTGGAGCATAAGATAGTTGGAGCATTTAATGATGGGCCCACACTTTTGCACCGATTTCAACTAAACAAGATGAATGCAAAAACGATTTAAAATATGAAGCATGTTTACATTCATAAACCGAAAAATGGGTAAATATGTACCATACATATTTGTGTTTGCATTACAACTAAACGCATCCTTAGGTTCAAACCCTAATGCTATAGACCCTGGTTCAAGACTGGTCTACACAATTTTCTTGTTAGTTCCGGATCAGGGTCACCTTGTGCTACACCAAATTCGACCCATTAATAGCTCAATTAGAATATGCCAACCAAGAAACATTATTATTCATTATTTAAGTTACGATTCTATTATAAAAGAATAGCAAATAACGATTTTATTTTATCTTTCAATGCCAACTTACGTTAATATATGATATATTAAAATACATACTAATTAACAAAATGTATTTTTAAGAATCGAGAATTTCAAAAACCGGTTTGATCGGTCCGAATAATCTTTACTCTCTGCTCTGGCTGACTACAGAGGTGTGAACTCTTTCTTTTGATGTGGGCATATTAGATATGGTTATATTTTCTTGCCAAAAATATTTTAAATATTGAAGGAAATAAACGGTTTCGTTAACCAGGAAAGAGTAAGCTTGATTTGTTTGATTTGGGCTATCTAAATGGCAAATTAATGAAATTACATTTTTGTAATTTAATTTATATCATGAATCAATCATGTAAGATACGAAATTTGAGACTTGTGTTAGGGGCAATATGGGCAGAAAAGGTCAATTATTAGATTCAGAAAATTTAAGAATGCCAACTAGGGAGACTAGATTAGACGATAAGATCTTGTCAACTTCCAAAAATGGCATAAAAGCTTATATGTGGAAACAATTAAGAGCAATGAATCTTGACAGCTTTGATAGAAGCTGCTAGCTAGTCTTAAGGAATCAACCGGACAACTCTTTTTATATATTGGCGTTTGACTCTCTGCAACTCTATCATCGATCACTCCTACCCATTTTTTATCTCTTCTTCCTTGCAAGTTCCTTCAGGCTTCAGTCATGGTGAAGAAGACGAGCATGGGTCGTCAGAAAATTGAGATCAAGAGGATCGTTCGTGAAGACTATCGACAGGTTACATTCTCAAAGCGTAGAAATGGGCTTTTCAAGAAGGCAAGCGAGCTTTGCATCCTCTGTGGTGCAGAGGTCGCCATTGTTGTTTTCTCTCCGGCCGGGAAGGCGTTCTCCTTTGGCCATTCTTGTGTTGAATCTGTGATAGATCGGTTTCTCACCCTAGAACCAGTGCAACCGGACGACGGTACTCCGGCGTTGGTGGATGCTCGTCACAGTGCCCATGTGCGAGAGCTCAACAGGCAATACACCCAAGTCTTGAATCAGTTGGAAGCCCAGAAAAAGCGAGGGGAGGCGCTCCAAAAATCGAAGAAAGTGAACCAGGGTCAAGTCTGGTGGGAAGCACCCATCGATGATCTGAACTTGCACGAGCTTGAACAGTTAAGGGTTTCCATGGAAGAGCTCAAGAAGAACGTTTCCAAGCGAGTCAATGAGTTATCTGTTGAAGCTTCCTCGCAAGCTACAGCTACATTCTTGGCTGTTAACTCAGTCAGAATGGTCAATCCCTTTATAGCCAAAACCATTGGGAGTTCTTCTATAGCCCATCCCAGTTATGCTTTTGGTGCTTTTGGCTTTCAACGTGGGTTGTTTTGAGTTGTGAATTTCTTATCACTGTTCATGCTTCTCGTTTATTGATCCCCTATATAGAACTAGCTAGCTAGACTCTATCTATTTTTATGTTTTGTTTTCTACTTTTATAAGAAACATATCTTACGATTGGAATGTAGAAGCTCTAAAAACAAATGAGAATAAATGGCTATGGATAGTAGTGTTGGGATTTATTAATTTAATTAACAACAGATCAAAATTTTATTGCAATTTTGATCATGTGTATTAGAATGATTGAATGCTTATTGATTCCACAGTCCAACAATTATTTGTTGTGGTTTTCTACTCCCAACACCCAACCCTCAAAACAAACCAGTGTTTTTAAACCGTCCTTGAATCGGATGCGATTGAACCATTCAATCCATCATCCGGAGGCTAGGATGGATTGGTCCAACTCCAAACCCATTAAATAAATAGTATAAAAAAATTGATGATATGGTCAAAAAACATTCGACCCAACAGACATTTAAGTATTTAACCCACTGAATGATGCCAGAACTGATTTTGCTGTTCTTCATCATCTTCCACTTTAGTAAGCACTAAGCGGTGACCAGCCAGCTAATAATTTTGGAAAAAATTAATACTGCTGCCATTTTCACTTGTCAATATTCAGGTGAGTCTTCTTTTGCTGTTACTTCTACTGTAAAGTAGAAATAACTCATGATTATTACTTACAGTCGTCGGCCCACAGCTTATTTTCAATGGAGAGTAATTCAATCTTAGCTTTGGGAAATAGCGATGAAACATTATGTTATTATTTGTTGTTAAGTCTGCATTTGGATGTGATGTAAATGAATAACTGATGTAAATTTTATATCGATTCAGTTTTGTATGCATTTGAAAAAGGGTATTGTAATTATTATTAATATAAAATTATATTTCGATTCAGTTTTTTGTGTGTTTGGATGAAGTATAATTTTACATTGATTAAATCAATGTAAAACCTCATTAGTTCATACACTCTTTCATTTTACACGGATTCCAAACGCAGCCTAAAAAACTTAACTATATGATTGGATTAACCGAGTCCCAGATCTACTTGACTTTTTCTTGCACTTATTCATCCTGTCAATGAAACTAAGAATAAATGCAAGTGCAGAAGAAAAAGGTGCTGCAGATCCGGAATTAGATAAACTATGTTTGGTAATGATTACTTTGACAGGACAGTTGTTTGGTTTTAATAAAGAGGATCTAGCCAATTGTAAAAGGAAGACTAATCAATAGGTCTTTTAGCTAGTTTAGACAAGAATGGAAAACCAATGAGTGACAAAAGCAAAAAGGAAAGCTGAAATAACAGCTTTTTGGAAAATTCTTAACATTATAATAAGGAAAACTATCAAAAGAGGTGAAGTACTGTAAAGTGATATAAATATTAGATTCTATGGATAGTTTTATGGGAGAATGATCAATAATCCCAGTGTCAGAATTTGTATATCCAAACTAAATTTGGGGTAAATGTCAATTCCGTACTTCTCCATAATTTTATTCGAAGAAGTAGGAACAAGTCCAAGAAGATTTCTAATTTTCACTACAGAATTATAAGCATTCAAAAGGTCAAAAACCCATATTCTATACACTCATACCTGCAATTGAAAGAATAACGATTCAGCCTAAGGTCAAAATTTGTAGGCTCAAAATACATTTGGGTAGGTGCCAGCTCGGAATTGATGCCACATAAGGTGTGGTTTTTTGACATATAGAATGCTTATAGGTGTACAGTGGGAATCAAATTTCTGCATTGGGTCTATCCGTACTTCTCCATAATTTATTTTATTTAATTGCTTTTAAGAACTAATGTTGCTAAAACATTTGTTTCTATGTGTTTTAAGTGAACGTCTTTAATCTAGTTTTACCCAAAAACAAAAAAAAGAAAAGAAAAGTGAGCATCTTAATACTTTTTTTCAAATAAATTAGGAGATATGCTTCACCATATTTCCTTTTATTTTTCTTTGGTTCCTATTTGCCACTTTATTATATTTAGATTAATATCCATTAAACAAATCAAAGTCATGATAATTAGCATATAACAAAAACACATTTTCTAATGTAACTGCCTAGCTATATACATACATACATACATACATATATATATCAAGGCCTTCTTAGGCCAAACATTTTCTTTATGGATACTCAGGCCTAACATTCTTATAACTAAAAGTTAGCCCTTTTGGGATCTTGAGAAGAATTAATTCTTTGACCAAAATTTAGCCTTTTAGATGATTTTAAGCTGCCGATGCATGGAAAGTTTAAAAAGTATTCTACTCAATGGATATCAATGTTTGAGTGTATACATGTATATATATGCTTTGAAAATGATCTTCCAACTAGTTCATGTTGATGTTCTTGACTTGATTTTTCAACTATAAAATCATTTTCTCTCTTTAAGTTTTTATAGACATTTTCTTCATTCTTGCTTCCATGTGTGCTTTCTTTACATATAAAACTAAAGTTTGACTACAAATGTTTCTTATGTAGATTTATAACAATATATGGTACTCTATGGTACTCCATGCTAGTGGTAATGTTACCCCTATTGATTCAACAGATAAAATATTGCTTTTGACCCATACTAAATATGCTTTAATGAACAATTTTTGCCAACAAGAGAACATAGAATTTGTTACAACATTTTCCATTTACATGGAGACAATAGAAATAATATTTAAGTAACTACTGAGCTATTCTATGTCTTGGATATAATAAGATATATACATGCATTTTTTATGTAACTACATACATCAAAGAAAATTTTTAAAACTAAAAACTTGTTAATAAAAGTATCTACTAAGCTTTCTTTTATTCCACAAAATATACATTGATATACCAATAATTTCCATGGATGAAGTGGGTGAAATTCCAATTTTAATTCCACTAAAAATGTAAGTAATGACAATAAAAGGTTGAAAATACTATTCTGTGTACACTTTATAGGAGATAAAAAAAATGTCCTTATGCTTTCAAGATTAAAGGTTTAGTATTAAATTCAAGGTATAGGAAAGAAGAGAGAGAGAGATTACAACTTCAACTTCTGCCATGTTACTAATAGCTAGGCTATTTTCAAACTGAATCACATGTTTATGAACATATAGGGATTCGGATATACTAAATGTGAGTAATAAATAGTATACTTTCTCAAAAAAAAGTAATAAATACTGTATATAATTTAGATTTTTAGGCAAACCTAAATATAATTTAGATAAAAACTGCAGTAAGTCCCATAAAAGTACTAAAATTATTTTTTATTCATATGTATGTAGAAGTTTTTTTTTTCAAGTGTCATACATAAAAGGTGACCCACATGATAAAGAACTATTTCAATGCCTTATCTGAATGTCATAATGGTCATTATTAGGATCTTTCATTCCTCATATACCATTTTGGCTTTGATTAGGTACCAAAACGTGTTTCATTTATTATTCAAGTATAATAGAATGACAATATGGCACTCAATTATTTTGATCCTCTTGAAAAAAACAAAAAAAAAATGAAATAGAGCATTTTACTGAGGTATTAAATGAAGACTAAAGATTTTATGTTATTAACAAACTGGGATAATTAGTTTCTTTGCTGGTCGTGACACTCACAGGTTAATAATTAAAGGCATAAATTTCCCCTTATTATTAAGTGGTCTATTGATTAGGTGATTTATAACATATCGAGCTTGGAAGTTGGAATTTTAATTAGGGAAAATTTTCGATTAATACCCTGTAATTTGGGTCTTAATGCCATTTTGGTCCCCAAATTTGAAAATGCGACAATCTAGGATCCGAGTTTTCAAAATGTGCTAATTTAGTACCTACCATTAACCAGCCATTAAGTGGCCTTTAAAAATACACAAATGTCCTTCAAGTGTCATCTAATTTTCTTTATTAATGATTCAAACCTTGACAAAAAAATGAACAGTCACAAATCCTTTCATCTTCTATTCAATAAAGTTGGGTTCACCAGAATAACCATGAGACATGACCCCAATTTTCTTGAATAGAAAAGAAAAGGATTTGGGACTGTTCATTTTTTATCAACGTTTGGATGGTTAATAAAAAAAATTAGATGACTCTCAAAGGGAATTTGTGTCTTTTCAAATGCTACTTAATGGCTGGTACTAGATTGGCACATTTTAAAAGTTCCAGTGCTAAATTATTATGTTTTAAAGTTTGGGGACTAAAGTGGCAGTAGGCACAAAGTACAGGGTACTAATTGGAAATTTTCCCTTTTGATTAGATCAATTTACCCTAAAATGTAAATAGGTTAGGTTGAACAAACATTTGACTATCTAAATTTGATTTGATAGTTCTAGTTGTTTGAGCCTTGAGGTCTACTCAGAAACACAGAGCTCAAAATTTGATTTGAGCTCGACTCAGAAACTCGATTCAAGTTGATACTTGCGACCTATTCAAGCTCAGCTCGACTCAAGTTGATTATAAATAATTAGTATGAAAAGTTATAAATAGATTAATATTAAGTATATTAAAAACATTAAAAATATAGATAAATTAATATTATAAATACTATAAATAGAAATATATTATAAAAATCAATTATAAATGTATTTATTTATATTATAAATAAGTTAATGTCAAAAAATTAATGTTTATTTATATTATAAATATAAATATATTAAAATAGTACATGAGTGAACACTAGTACTTTTGCATGGGACCCATGTGGGACCCACACCTTATAAGTTCATTCATTATAAGTATAGCCCGGCCCAATGTGCACGATTTTATCTCGAACCAATCCGGTCTCCATTTTGTGCTGGGATTTGAATAAACTAAGACATTACTTTCATGGAAAAACTTCCACTGCTTCAACAGGAGAATTGCGTCCTCTGGTTTTTTAATGAGGGATTTCTATTGGTTCCCGTGGGATGGAGTAACCTAACGTACAAAGGCTGAAAGAGAACAAGGCACAGCTGATAGCGTATACAAAGATGAACAAATCTAACTATAACGACTAGTAAGACTCACAAGATGTATAGAGGTGGACAGACAAAGATAAGCTAACAGACCAGACGCTGTGAGTTAATAGATTGAATTCGGATATACCCTGATCTGATCTACCACTACCCGACCCGGTTTGCTTGTTATGAAATATTATATATTATATATGTTTATTTTGTATATATTCTACATATTATTTATATATAATTATATATTATATATTATGTATTGTATATTGTAATATATTATTTATATTATATCATAATTTTTTTATTATAACTCTAATTGAATCAGATTTGAAATGAATATCTGATAAGATCAAATTTAAATTCAAATCATACTCTTGAAAATCTGATGGATTCTTATCAGATTTAAATCAGCCGGATTTCTTATCAGATCGTATCTATCTTGTAGCCCTAAGTAGATTAAACACAAATTATAAGATCAATATTCACCCATTCTACAACCACCCAAATCTTACCCTCTTAATCTATTTGAAGTTATGAAACATAGGTTGATATATCAACATATTTAACGGAGCAGTATCAAAACTTACACACATTTGATGCTTAGAAGAAAATAATCGACCTTAATATTTTATAAGGAACCATGTCACAATATAACTTCCAGTATTTTCCATACCTATTAGCAATAATTTATTAACACCCAGTTCAACTTTTTAATAGGATTAAATTATAAAATCATAAGAAATTCTAATAGTTGAAGAATGTAATAACACTTGGGTCATGCTAGAGTTTGGAGAACCACGTAGCATGCCCCCTAACAAACAGCTCCATATTAAAACTCACCTTAATCCCAACTATTTGGCCTAGGCTCCATGGATCCTATCCTGCTATTGTTATTATTACTATAATTTTTTTTTTTTTTGATTTATCCTGCTATTGTTATTATCAAGAGCCATCATGCATAAAGAAAAGAATAAAAAAAAAACATATATCCATAAATGTAGATCCAGTCCACAAAGGCATAGATTTTTTAATAATAGAGAGTGTTATACTCTAATGGAGTTTCACTAGGGATGAAGGGGCAAACTAAGACATTTACCTTCCAATTCTCTAAATGAGATAATAAGAAATTTTAATTATTTGTTACTATGGTCCAAAAAAATTCTTTTCAAATTTAATGCTTTTTAGGCAATTATATGTTAGACAGTCTTTGTATGCCCTTAGCTCCAATCAGAATGTTGTACTTCTAACATTTATTGTAAATGAATAAAGTGCATATTTGATTCATGTTCTTGTGGTTTGTTTCTGTGTTATACCCTTAAACTGAATACTTAATGAGACTCGTGTTAGTTTAGAATGTTCACAGCCGGTGGGTCGGTCTGGGGAGACCTATCCTGATAAGGTTGACACTGATGTGCCACCAAGTCAGTTGGGGTGGCCTGTCTCAGCCGCCAGGGTGAGACCCAAGGCACATGCAGTGTAGGATTAATTGAATCTTTGAACCGGACTAGATTTCCAGTATTTCCCTAGACCATGGAGATTAATGGGCAAAACTGGAAAGTTATACCTGACCCCTAGACTTGATTATGATACTGCACTAGGTGTCGGATTGCACTGTCTTTGATGTACCAATCAGTGAGATCCTTAGCGGAGGTCAAAACCTGGGTAAGTTGGGACAGTCTGAGAATTCATTTGAGTTGGTGATTATAGTAACAGGATCAACCCCTTTGCCGAACAAAGGTAATGATCGGGAATGCACTCTCTCTGATGGAAACCAAGACTGTCGGCAGTCGATTTCAATCGTTGAGATTTGTTTTGCAAAATATATTTTATATGAGATATAGAAGTATATATATTACGGTTTCTAAAATGTTTGCAAAAGGTTTTAAATCCTGGGATCCATATAAGCAGAGAGTGCAACACTGTTCCTTGCAGCCGAGGGAGAGGTCCTCTCTTGTCGGGCAGTGTTTGATCATTATGAGCTGAGAGATTAAGTGTAAGGCCACTGAGGGTAATGCCTGATGGGCTAATCTTGCATCTGCCCACAGTCCCTGGGTTTTTATAAGGTGGTTTGGCCCAAGTTAATGTAAGTGTTGGGCCCAATAGAAGCCCCATGTGATGGGTTTCAAGGGGTGCACTGTCCACAACAGTGTATTCGGCTAGGACTTGTAACAAAGGCTGGGCCGAACCCATATGGTTGATGTGTAGATCAATGCTTGGGTCCCACGCCATACAAAGAAGCCCAATTGGGCAGCAGTTTTGAGCACATAGACTTATTGGGCCTGAAACCCATTTCGAACTGGCCTAATTTGATTAGTTAAATAGATGGGGCGGATCTGGGATTAAATCAGCTGATAGGATAGAGTCCTACTCTATCCACGCAGAGAGAGACCAGATCTGAATTCAGATCTAGAAACCTCCTGATAAGTTCAGGAGAAGGCTGATCTAATCTGCAGATAAGATAAGGGTATTATCCTTATCACTTAAAGAGAGTCCAAATTCAGATTATGATCTGAATTAGGAAACTCCTGATAGGATCAGGAGCTGATCTCTTTAAGCCTATAAAAGCAGAAGGGGGGCGAACCATTCAAACAATCCCAGAAGTTCCAGAGATACTAGATCTCGAATTACAGAGAGAAGAATACACAATGTGACTGCGCCTTCTCCCTGTGATCCATTCCTATCGCCGCCATACTGCCAGTTCGTTCTCAACATTGTAGGAATGGTCAAGATTGGATCTTGACATTAGTCTTCGGTGAAAGGCTGATAAGAAGTTGTTCTCACTGCCTCCATTGGATTCTTGCTGAAGAATTTGGTTCGTGGGACGGACCCTGTTGATTCTGCTCCTCCATCCACTGTGTCATCTTCAATGGGAGTAGTCTTTGGTGATCTTCTTTGGGCGTGAACACCTCCATTGAGAGATATTATTTCTCTGTATCAGGTATATCCCTCTCCCTCTGTTTCATTTCAAGTTTGGTTCGGTTTATGGTTCAAGATTGATCCTTGAAAAATATGATTTTTCTAAAATAGGGAATACGATTCCCAGTTAAAGGGAGAGAAATTTTTGAAATTCGCCCACCCTATTCCGCACCTTTTGGGCATCCATGTGATGGATCTCACATTCCCTTCATTATACACTATCAATAAATTGGATTAGAAACATCACAGAAAATGAAACTCAAATAGGGCTTGCTTCTTCTCAACAATTTTGTTCTACCATATAGGTTCATATTAGTTAGGAGGGAAATTTTGCATTCAAAAGAAGACTGGTAAATTTAATTTCAAGTAATAAGTCAATTGGAGCATGTCTTGGATTGACAATGTTCATCATCTCTTTTTGCTCAGTCAAAAAGTAGGAAAATCACAAGCATAACATACACTATTGGAATATTCATCTATCGAGGCAGTCATAACTACCTTTAAAAGTCCAAAAAGTGTATTTAAAACAAATAGGAGGTAGCTATGTGATTGTCTCTAAAAGCCCTGGCTCTATATGTTTTAGAGGCACTTGATCAAGAATTAGAGGCAGACAAAGAAAATGCCTCTAAAAATAGGTTTCAAAAGCACATATGACTGCCTCTGTTGAACTTACACTAAAAGCCCTTTATAAAGGTGGATTTAAGTGCCTCCAATTGATACTAAGGACCTGTTTGTTTCCTCTTAACTCTTATCTCTTAAGAGGAATCTTTTAACTTTAAGAGAAAAATGGTTGTTCGTTTCCTCTTATCTCTTAAAGTGCAATCATATGATTTTTTGTTTTCCAATGATACCCTCAAAAAGATAAACAAAAACTCTAATATATAGGGTCAAAATGGATATTTGATAATTTTCAAAATTCAGAATTCAGAGTTCAGAACAACATTCTCTACATTCAGAGTTCAGAGGAAAGAAAAGTTCACCAATACTAGTATACCTCTTAATGTAACTATTGCACTTTGAAAGAAAACGAACAAACCCTAAGGCAACTTTATATGCCTTTAAAAATAATCTGATAAGATACTTGATTACTTTTTTGAGGCACTTTTGGCCTCCTCTAAAGATATTTTATTTTAATTAAAAAAATATTTTTGTTATGCACAAAACCTGTAATTAATAATTAAAAAAATACACCAATTGACTTTAACCTTCTTTCTACTAACAAAATAAATAAATAAAAATATTACACTCAACTCTCATTGTCATTTCTTCTTCCTTCTTTAGTAGATGATTTCGTTCTTAGCAACCGAGAAAAAAGATAGAGACCAAAATAAATTCCAATTAACATATAAAAAAATTCTCCTTTTGGCCCTCATTAAGTCCTCTCGTCCTTAGAACCTGTAAAGAAAAGTGATGAAGCACGATCTGAAAGCTCCTAGCTGGAAGGTTGCCTAGACGTTGCTCACTTGGCGAGGTAGATCAAACTGTAAAACAGAGATCAGAAAGACTGGGGTGGATGACTCAGTGAGGTCGCTCTGATGCTTAAGTTAGTATTCTTGCTATGGTTGTGAGCTAAAAGCTTGAATGCTCAAGAGCTTGTATGTAAATAATTGTGCGTACCTGGACCCTGGAAGGGTTGATGCCGTTATATAGTTGGGTTGCCATGGGTCTCATGAAACGATTCTGGGATCTTCAGTCTGAGTAGATAAGATCAGTTTCTGCTTTAGACGGGGAGTAACGTATCAGTCAATGAACTCTATCGTTACAGCCCGATCCGGGCGGGGAGAGGATAAGGCCTACCGTTACGTGGTGTGATCCCGAGAGGTTTAGAGTCCAATGAGACGCTTCTGGAGTCGATTACGTGTCAGTTCAGTTCTTGGGCCCCGAACTAGCTTAGGTAACAAGGTGCCTCTATACCAAGGTGACTCTATGCCGAGGTGGCTTTGTACCGAGGTGACAGAACACTCGAGCTTTGAAAATTGTTGACTAGGCTCCTCTTGCTAAGTTGTCATCCTACTGGCAGATCGTGTCCACGTGACCTTTGCTTACTAGGTCGTACCAAATTACCCCTCATCAATTGCCCCCCACTCCTCGTGCCAAGGGTCCTGACTCGGTGCGGAGTTCATGACGAGCCCAAGTGGATTTGGCATGATGTCTACGTGCAGACATCAAGCCGATTATAAACTCCGCGGATGTCAAGACACATGCTCAACTGATTTCAACCTCGAGTAGCATGCAACCGGTTTTCTTAGGAGTCGTTGGATCCCACAGATCTGGGCCGTTGATCCCAAGATATAATGGCTATAAATAGGGGCCGAAGGGCCCATTTTCTTCACCACAAACCGCGAGTCTAAAGTCCTTGAGGTCGCATTCAAATCTCCTAGCTCGGTGTCAACTATTCCCGAGTCCAAGGTCATCTTGCTTTCTTCGGTCTTCTTTGGTGAGTTCATCTTCCTTTGATTTCGATTCCATTAACATGTCTAGTCTTAGCTTAGATAGCCTTTTAGATGGGAGCAGTGAATCCGCTGGGGCCAAGGTGAGTACCTCGACACAGACCGCAAAGCCTCGTCTTGTCGAGGTGGCACTTCGACACAAGGTGTGGACACCAATCTGTTCGAGGCGGACTCACCTCGGCAAGAGCGAGAAGCCTCTAGCAAGTTGGCCTCCACCTCACAACGATGTCGCCTACCGGACAGCTTAGGTCCATCTACAATCACAGCGGACAGGCTCCAGCATTTAGTAGCTCGGTACAGACTCCCTAATAACTTGGTATACAATATTCCCTTAGGCAACTTCTCTTGGGATCACAGTCATGGCGAGATCGTGGTCTTCGAGGAGCAGCTTGTAGCTGGGCTACGTCTTCCACTCCACCCTTTCATAGTCGAACTCGTTAAGCTTTTGGATACCGTCATTGACCAACTACATCCGAACTCCATCCGCAACATCGTAGGTACCATTTCCCTTTTCTACGATTATAACCGACCTCTAGACCTTGATATCTTCTCTTTGATCCTCTCCATCAAGAAGAACTCAACATGTGTTCTACACGAGCACATGTGAAGTTATTACACGTCTCCTCGCCCTGGGTACAAGCTGTTGCATGAACTCCCAAACAAAGTCCCGGCCTGGAAGAGACGTTACTTCGTGGTCCGTAACACTGAGGGGTGGCCGTTCTTGACTCACTGGAGGGAAGCCATCCAAAACCTCAGTGTCAGATTGGACCCAAAGACATGGGAGGAGATCCAATCTTGGACAAAGCTTGGCTTGAAATTCAAAAACTTCGTGACCGAGGAGAAGCTCGTACAAGCCGGTCTAAGTCCTCCTGGTAGGTCACCAACTGTTGTACTTGTTTTCTTTGTTTTGTTTTACTTTGATGTTGCATCTAGTTCAATTCGTCATCTTTTTGCATCTGCCATGGATGACATCCCCGCCAACGAGCTCTTCAAGAGCATGCAAAAGGGGAAGAAGAAGAAGATGGCCTCCAAGAAGGCTCGCCTCCAAACCGAGACCACCACTTCCGACATCAGCGCCTCCGTCCCCGAGCACCAACCAGTCGCCGAACAGCCTCCTGTGATCGACTTGGTTGAGGAGGACCAAGGCAAGGCTACTCTGCCTCACGTGCCTGAGGAGACCACATCTTTCAAGCCCCAACACGTGCAGGTGACCACCACTCTGTCGAGTAGCAATACTTCTACTCAAAGCATTTGGACTTCAAAGTTTGGCCTCCTCAAAAACAAGGACGCGGTATTCACCAAGGAGGTCACTCATTGGACTAACTTACCGATCACTCAGCTCGGGGCCAAAGCGGTCACAAACTACACGGTGGTAGGTATTCAATCTTTGGGTAAAATTATGCTTAGATTTTTCTCCACACTTATACTTGCTTTCTTCTTTTGGTAGGTGAACTCCTCAATCCATGCTCTAGCCTACCAGTTCGAGATGAACTTGAAGCGAGCTCTCAAAGCCAAGGAGTCCTCCCAAATTGCTACTTTGATCTCAACTTAGCTCGCAACGAAATCAACCAACAGAAGAACGATGCGTGAGCCAAGCAGTTATTGACTCTGCTGATGGCGGAGAAGAAGGAGCTAGAGGCAGAGAAGAAGCAACTGGAGGAGCGCGAGGTGACTCTGAAGAGAGAGAATGAGAACCTTGAGGCGCTGGTGAAGGAGCGGACTGAAATTCTGCTCTAGGCGGTGAAGGATGCCAAGGTCAAGATCAAGGCAGTGGAGGATGGCAAGGCTACTCTGCTTCGACGGAATATCGCGAGAAGCTGGTCGAGGCTAGGATAGCAGGCTATCACAAGGGGTTTAAGCTCAATAGATGGTTGACCCGGTGTGAATTTCCCCACCTCGACCTCGGTGCCATCACAACATTCAAGATCACCAAGGAGATGGTCATTGAAGCCGCTAAGGACCCGAACTCCGAGAAGGAGAGTGACGACGACCTTCTCGACGATGAGACAGCGGGAGAAGGAGAGGGAGCTAATGCCGCCATGGACTACATGTAGACAGATCTGCCCGTCGACGCCTCTGCTAGGGATGAGGAGCCCAGAACTAGTTGATGCCTCTTTTCTTGGACCCCCTTTGTAAATACTCAATGACCCAAGCCTCTGAGCTAAGCTAAATAGTTGTAATCCTTTTTTTTATTATGTACCTGAAGTTCTTGATCAATGGAATACAAGTATTTTGCAAAACTCTTTGTGTGCAAAAATTTTTCTAAGTATAGATTACTCCCGAGCTGGTGAGCTAAACCAAATAGGAGCAAATTCTTTTAAGTGTAGACTACTTCTGAGCTGGCGAGCTCATCCCGAATAGGAATAATCTAATCGTTATTGTATGTTGGGTGAACAAACACTGTAGATACATGCCCAACCTGTCTATGACCATGCTACTTCGCCTTGCCCATGCCAAAGCACTTGGGTTTTAATGAGCCCATGCCGAAGAGGCAACCGGGTCTTAAGCTGCCTATGCAGAAGAAGTGACTAAGACTTATTTGCCCATGCTAGAGAGACGAATAAGTCTTATATCACGCCAAGGTCTCTTGTCAGCTCGGCACTATAGCCCTTAGGCTTCTGGGAGTGACTTAAGGTCCTCTCTCCAGTTCGTCGTCCATAGGATCAGCTCTGTGATCCTATGGACTTATTCGTTTTTGTTTGCATTGAGTTTTACAGATAGTATCTCCTTAGGTTGTCAACGTTCCAAGCTCGAGGTACTTGTTTCCCTTCCATGGTCTTGAGCTCATAGTTTCCTTCTTCGAACACCCATCTCACCTGGTAAGGTCTTTCCCAATTCGGGCCGAGCTTACCCACACCGGGCTTAGGTACCATTACCTTACAAAAGACCAGGTCGCCAACTAGGAATAGTCGCCTCCTGACCCGAGCATTATAATACTAAGCTACTCACTACTAGTAAGCTGTAGTTCGAATGTGGGCCAGATCGCGTACCTCCTCGACGAGGTCCAAGTTAGTCCTGAGCTCATCGTTGTTTATCTCTTCATTATAAGTTTCGAGCCACAACGTCGGTACTTCAATCTCTGTTAGGATCACGGCTTTCATCCCGTATATGAGGTTAAAGGGTGTCTCTCCAGTCGTGGTCTTGATGGTAGTCCGGAGGCCCAAAGGACACTAGGTAGCTCGTCCACCCACAACCCTTTAGCTCGCACGAAGCAAGCTTTTACTCTGCGGAGGATAACCCTGTTCGTCACTTCGGCCTGTCTGTTTGCTTGTGGATGTGCTACGAAGTGAAGTTTTGTTGAATCGCCATCTCGGTGCACCAGTTCAGAAATTTGATGTCCTCGAATTACTTCCCGTTATCCGAAATCAAGACTTTGAGCAGTCCAAAATGGCACACGATGCTTTTCTAGAAGAAATTTTGCACATTCTGGGCTGTAATGCTTACCAATGGTTCGGCTTCCACCCACTTCATGAAGTAGTCTACTACCACAACCAAGAACATCCTTTGCCTGGTTGCCAGTGGAAATAGACCGAGGATGTCGATTCCCCACTGTGCGAAGGGCCACGGGCTAGTGAGATACTTCAAATCGGTAGCAGGTTGGTGGAGGATGTTGGCATGCCTCTGACATCTATCGCATTTATTGATGAACTCGAATGCGTCTAAATTCATTATGGGCCAATAGTAGCCCTGCCTTAATGATTTTTGGGTGAGGGCTCTACCCCACAAGTGTCTTCCACATAATCCTTCATGAATATCGCGAAGTACATTCTCAACTTCAGTGGGTAACAGGCAACGTAGGTAGGGGAGCGTACAGGATTTCTTATACAGCCGTCTATCTGTAAAGATGTACCGGACTGATTGACGCTCCACCCTCCCAGTTGCAATGCATTCTACAAGTAAGCTCCCATTGAGCAGATAATCAACGAGCTGATCAATCCAACTCAGTTCCGCTTGCAACACGGGAGTGACCTCTTTTGCCGCTCCCAAGAATGTTGGGCCAAGGTAGGTCCTCTATGTACACAGTTCTCAGGGTGTTGTCGCTAGTACTTGTCGTGATAAGGCATCAACCTCAGCATTCTCGGACCTCAGAATTTACTTGATGAAACAAGAGCTGAAGCCTAGTGGATCTCCCTAACTTTGGTTAAGTAGGCCCCCATAGTCGAGTCGCGTGCTTCGTTGTCAGCATTGACTTGGTTAACTACCAACTATGAGTCACTGCACACGATGAGATGTTTTGTACCCATTTCCATCACTAAGTTTAGCCCAGCAATTAGTGCTTCATACTCTGCCTCGTTGTTCGACGCCTCAAATCTGAACCGGAGAGCGTACTCTAACTTCACCTCACTCAAGTCGTATAGTATCAGTCCAGCACCGTTTCCTCACTGGTTGGATGAACCGTCGATGTGGAGGATCCAAGGCTCTTCATTCCAGGTCAATACTGCTCTGACAAGGACTGGTGTTGTGCTGGTCGATGCCTCCAACACGTTAGCAGGCTCAGTCAGTTCAAGGGCCAGTGTGTTGAATGTACATTCTGCTACAAAGTCCACCAAGACTTGGGCTTTGATTTCTAGCCATGGCTCGAACCAAATGTCGTACTCACTAAGCTCAATGGACCACTTCGTCAATCTCCTTGACACCTCGGGCTTAAGTAGGATGTGCCTCAGAGTTCTATTAGTAAGGACGACGATGATATGGGCTTGGAAGTATTGGTGTAATTTTCGAGCTGCTACTACTAGCGCGTACACCAGTTTCTCAATGTCGGGATATCTAGTTTCCGCATCCTACAACACATTACTTACATAGTAGATGGGTCGTTGGACCCGGTCTACTTCTCCAATTAGTACCGAGCTGACCACCTCGTCACTCGTGGAGAAATACAGTTTCAACTCATATCCTTCCTCAGGTTGGGTTAAAACCGGGGCACATCGCGTACCTCCTCGACGAGGTCCAAGTTAGTCTTGAGCTCATCGTTGGTTATCTCCTCATTGTAATTTTTGAGCCACAACGTCGATACTTCAATCTCTGTCGGGATCACGGCTTCCATCCCGTATGTGAGGATAAAGGGTGTCTCTCCGGTCGCGGTCTTGATGGTAGTTTTGTAGGCCCAAAGGACATTAGGTAGCTCGTCCACCTGTAACCCTTCAGCTCGCGCGAGGCAAGCTTTCAGCCCGTGGAGGATGGCCCTATTCGTCACCTTGGCCTGTCCGTTTGCTTGTGGATGCACTACCAAAGTGAAGTTTTGTTGAATCCCCATCTCGGTGCACCAGTTGTGGAATTTGATGTCCTTCAATTGCTTCCCGTTATCCGAAATCAAGACTTTGGGTAGTTCGAAATGGCACACGATACTTTTCCAAAAGAAATTTTGCACATTCCGGGTTGTAATGCTTACCAATGGTTCATCTTCCACCCACTTTGTGAAGTAGTCTACTACCACAACCAAGAACTTCCTTTGCCTGGTTGCCAGTGGAAATAGACCGAGGATGTCGATTCCTCACTGTGCGAAGGGCCAAGGGCTAGTGAGATACTTCAAATCGGTAGCAGGTTGGTGGAGGATGTTGGCATGCCTCTAACATCTATCGCATTTCTTGATGAACTCGAATGCGTCTAAATTCATTATGGGCCAATAGTAGGGCTCTTCCCCCCAAGAGTTTTCCACATAATCCTTCATGGATATCGCAAAGTACGAACTCAGCTTTTGAGGGTCGCAGGCAAGGTAGGTAGGGGAGTGTGAAGGATTTCCTATACAGTCGTCCGTCGATAAAGACGTACCGGACTGATTGACGCTCTACCCTCCCAGTTGCGATGCGTTCTACAAGTAGGGTCTCATGGAGCAGATAATCAACGAGCTAGTCAATCCAACTCGGTTCCGCTTGCAACACGGGAGTGACCTCTTCTGCCCCTCCCAAGAATGTTGGGCCGAGGCAGGTCCTCTATGTACACAGTTCTCATGGTGTTGTCGCTAGTACATGTCGTGATAAGGCATCGGCCTCAGTGTTATCGGACCTCAGAATTTCCTTGATGAAACAAGAGTTGAAGCCTGGTGGATCTCCCTAACTTTGGTTAAGTAGGCCGCCATAGTTGAGTCGCGTGCTTCGTAGTCAGCATTGACTTAGTTAACTACCAACTATGATTCACTGCACATGATGAGATGTTTTGTACCCATTTCCTTCACTAAGTTTAGCACAACAATTAGTGCTTCATACTCTGCCTCATTGTTCGACGCCTCAAATCTGAACCAGAGAGCGTACTCTAGCTTCACCTCACTCAGGCTGTATAGTATCAGTCCAGCACCGTTTCCTCACTAGTTGGATGAACCGTCGACATGGAGGATCCAAGGCTCCTCATCCCATGTCGGTACTGCTCTGACAGGGACTGGTGTTGTGCTGGTTGATGCCTCCTACATGTTAGTGCGCTCAGTCGGTTCAAGGGCCAGCGTTTTGAATGTACATTCTGCTACAAAGTCCACCAACACTTGGGCTTTGATTGCTAGTCATGGCTCGAACCAGATGTCATACTCACTAAGCTCAATGGACCACTTTGTCAATCTCCTTGACACCTCGGGCTTAAGTAGGATGTGCCTCAGAGGTCTATTAGTAAGGACGGCGATGGTATGGGCTTGAAAGTATTGGTGTAATTTTCGGGCTGCTACTACTACTGCGTACGCCAGTTTCTCGATGTCGGGATATCTAGTTTCCGCATCCTACAACACTTTACTTATATAGTAGACAGGTCATTGGACCCGGTCTACTTCTTTAATTATTACCGAGATGACCACCTCATCACTCGCGGAGAAATACAGTTTCAAGTCTTCTCCTTCCTTAGGTTGGGTTAAAACCGGGGCGGTACTTAGGTACCTTTTCAACTCCTCAAACGCGAACTGGCACTCTTCAGTCCATTCGAAAGTTTCATTCTTCTTAATTGCCTTAGAAAAGGGCATGCATTGACATACCGAATTGACATAAATCGGTTTAGGGCAGCTACCCAGCCATTTAGTCATTGTACCTCCTTGATTTTTTGGGGTGGTCGCATTTCTAAGATAGCCTTGATTTTATCTGGGTTGGCTTTGATGCCACATCGGTTCACTATGTAACCGAGGAATTTGCCCGACGTGACCCCAATGACACACTTGTTTGGGTTTAACATCATATTGTATTTCCTTAAAATTTGAAAAATAGCAACTAAATCATTGATTAAAGATATAGAAAATTGAGTCTTCACGACCATGTCATCAACATAGCATTCCACTTTCTTGCCAATCAAAGGTTCAAAAATTGTTTTTACAAGTCGCTCCAGCGTTTTTCAAACTAAAGGGCATAACTTTATAACAGTACAACACGAGTTCAGTTACAAAAGCAATTTTATCTTGGTCGGTTGTTTCCATTCTAATTTGGTTGTCCATAAAACTCAGCAACTCATGCCCTGAGGTCGCGTCTACCAAGCGGTCTATTTTAGGCAGGGGGAAGCAATCCTTTGGGTAGGCTCTATTCAAGTCGGTGTAGTCGACGCACATGTGTTAGACAGTTATGCCCTTAGCTCCAATCATATTGATGTATCTTTTGACATTTATTGTAAATGAATAAAGTACATAGTTGATTCAGGTCATTGTGGTGTGTTTCTATGTAATACCCTTAAACTGGACACTTATGAGACTCGTGTTAGTTTAGAATCTTCACAGCCGTTGGATAGACCTGGGGAGATTTATCCTGCCAAGGCTGACACTGATGTTCCGCCAAGTTGGTTGGGGTGGCTTGTCTCAGCTGCTAGGGTGAGACCTGAGGTACATGTAGTGTGGGTTTTCTTGAAACCCTGAACCAGACAAAAATTCTAGTATTGCCCTAGACCTTGGAAATAAATGGGCAAAACAGGAATGTTACACCTAACCCTAGATTCAATTATGGTATTGCACTAGGTGTCAGATCGGGTTGTCTTTGATATGCCATTCAGTGAGACCTTAGAGGGGATCAAAACCTGGGTATGTTGGGACAGTCCGAGAATTTATCTGAGTGGGTGATCATAGTAATAGGATCAGCCCTTTGTCAGACAAAGTGAATGCCACGTCGGTTCACTATATATTATGGTTTCAAAATGTTTGCAAAAGGTTTTAATTCCCGGGATCCATGTGAGCAGAGAGTGCAACAATGTTCTTTGCAGCCGAGAGAGAGGTCCTATCTTGTCGGGCAGTGTTTGATCATTATGGGATGAGAGGTTAAGTGTAAGACCATTGAAGCTAATACCTGATGAGTTAATCTTGCATCTGCCCACAGTCCTTGGGTTTTCATAAGGTGGCTGGACCCAATGACCATTTAGTGTAAATGTTGGGCCCATTAAGAGTCCATAGTGATGGGCTCAAGGGTTCACTATCTCCTACAATGAATTCGGCTAGGCTTTGTAACAAAGGTTGGGTTGAACCCATGTGTCTAATGTATAGGTCAATGTTTGGGTCCCACACCATACAAAAAGAGCCAACTGGGCAGCAGGTTAAGAGGTTAAGTGAACACATAAACTTAATGGGCCTAAAGCCCAATTCGAACTGGGTTAATTAGATTAATTAAATAGGTGCAGATCTGGGTCTGGATCAGCAGATAAGGATAAGGGGATAAATCTTATCCACTAAAAGTGTCCAGATCCAAATAAAGATTTGGATCAAGAAACTCCTAATTTGATTAGAATTAAGCTGATCTTAAACTTCAGATAAGATAAGGGATTATCTTTATCACTTAAAGAGTCCAGATCCAAATAAAGATTTCGATCAGGAAACTCCAAATCAGATTTGGAGGTTGTCTCTTTAAGGCTATAAATAAAAGAGCAGGGTGGACATGCAAAACACACCAAACAAGACACAACAAACTACAGAGTTCTTCCCTGTTCTTGCCGCCCCTACCCAGTTCAATCTTCACTTATGGAAGTGATCAAGAATTGTTCTTGATTTTGCTTCTTGGTAGAAGAAGCAATCTAAAGTTGTGCTCACCAGCCATCTACTCCATTCTTGCTGAAGAATCCGATTCTTGCTGAAGAGTCGTCTTACTGATCCTGCTTCACCTCACATTGTGTCATCTTCAGTGGAAGCAAGTTTTGGTTTTCTCCTTGGGCGTGAACACCTTCAGTGGGAGTTACTGCTACTCCATATCAGGTATATCCCTCTCCTCCCCATTGGTTTCAGATCTGGTCCAGTTTGATTCAATATTGATCCATGAAAATGCAGTTTTATAAAATAGGGAATGCGATTCCCATATGGGAAAGAGAGAAATTTTTGAAATTTCGCCCAACCTTCCTGTAGGGTTTGGCCATCCATATGATGGATCTCTCATCCCATCAATGGTATCAGAGTCAGTTTCAAATCTTGAACCGAATTAAACCAGATCTGAATCTGTGCAAATGGGCAAAAGGCGTTCTACCCGATTTGCGCAATTAGCGTCTTTCTGGGAAATCGGTTTCCAGTTTTTGGGCGAATGAACTGAAATTAAATCTTTATTAATCTGATTTGTATTTAGAATTATTCTATATATTTTTCTTGGATTTTGGGCTGTTCCTATGGTGGAGATCAAATTTTTTTATTGGCGCAAGAAATCTGCGCACCTGCTAATTTATTCTATTCATTCTTGGTATGTAATTAATTTTATTTTTAATTAATTTTTAGATGGAATGTATTGGAATTCGAATCTAATGTAATATTAATAGAAAAATTAGGTTTTCTATTTTTATTTCATTCGAAAACAAAGCAGAAAGCGAAAAGAAGAGAATTTCGCAGATTCGGGTTCAGCGGTCTGCGATTTGTCGTTTTGGAAACTGCACACTGTGAACTAATCTTTGTTTTGCAGGGTAGAAGTCTTACGAACAGCCCTCTTACTGATTCTTGATTGTCATGTATCATCAGTTTAATTTCAGATCATCTTCTTGAATTGAATCTTGAATTAAACATCAAACCCTAGACCCATTTGAACCAAATTGGACCAAACTGGTTGGACCGAATCTGTGGTTCGATGGGAGCTGTTCTTAGCCCTAAAATTTCCTATATGGGCCGACAGATTGATGGTTAATTGCAATATGCAATTCAGCCCACATCTGTAAAACCCAGTTTCAATATGTTAAAACTGCTTTAGCCCAATTCAGCATAAATGCTATATGGGTCGAACTGCTTTTTGCAGTTCCACCTATATACCTAGATAATATTAATTGGTAATATTATGAAATTAAATGGGCTTTAT
Source organism: Nelumbo nucifera (assembly GCF_055504915.1). Classification (NCBI taxonomy): domain Eukaryota; kingdom Viridiplantae; phylum Streptophyta; class Magnoliopsida; order Proteales; family Nelumbonaceae; genus Nelumbo; species Nelumbo nucifera. The sequence continues at coordinate 48,133,443 of NC_142656.1, forward strand.
TTATGGGTTTTACAGTTATTTAATTGATTGGATCAATTATGGATTTCATGCATGTGATGTATGAATGTGTGATGTGCTATGTTCATGGCTCATAAGCACTTGGCCCATGCTAATTCGATAGTGGCTCTTTCGCACACCATGGCTGAATACACATTATTGCCATGATGTCCTTAAGATCATTGGATGATCTCCCTACATGGTGGGCCCCACACCAGCTTCCTCCCCAAGAGGAACCATGCAGAACCCTAGCCATTTAGGGCCCATCTAAATCTAGCTTTATGAAAGCCAGTGGGAGCCACTTTGGATTGACCTAAATCAGATCTAGAGGGTTTTTAGTTCCCTCCATTAAATATAAGTGCATGTGGTAGGGAATTTCATATGATGAATTCTCTAAAGGCCTTTCATCATTAGTATGAAGGTTGACTGTATTGGTGGGTGGGGATGCACCATAAAATTGGGCTATCCATCTGCTAATGCAATTGGTTGGATTGCTTCATGAGATGATAGGGGCGTCATAGACCGATGTGGGAGGGACCTATCCTAAAATGGAAGACTCTCTCATGGTACTTTGGCGTTCATGAACATGATGGGTGAACACTTACTGGACAAAAAGGTTTAACCTAAAATGGCTATGAACCTTGTCTAACAGAGGCCAAAGGGAAAGCTCATAAGATGAGTGGATGAGATCCTTCACAGAAGGTGGTGGGGTTTTGCAGCTGAAACAGTTGACTCCATGCACCCCATGTGGTTTCCCACATTTCTAGAGACACAACTGTCTCCGTAACTGAGACTGGAGGGAATCTCAGAGATGCCCAAAATGGAAATGGAATATAGATTAAAAGCCCTTTCTATGTGATGACGTGAATCAATTAGGTTGTGGACTTACAAATCTGCCTTGCCTTTACTAGAAATGGCAAACAGAAACTTCACCAAACTATTGGATGGTAACAAACTCAAGGGCCCTAATTATGCTGACTAGTTCCAAAACCTTATGCTGGTTCTGATGTCTGAGAAATTGGAGAAAATTGCTAAGAACCCTGCTTCGGATCATCTGGGTGACAGGGCTTCTGAGGCTCGAAGATGAGAGTATCAAGAATGGGAAGAGAAAAATTCTCTTGCCCAGTGTTATATTATAGCCTCTTTGGACAATCCGATACAGCGACAATTCGATAAGATCGAAGTGTCAAATGATATATTGGATAGCCTGAAGACTATATATGAAGAGCAGAACCGTTCTACTCGACAAAAGGTCTTAAAATTGTTTATGACCGCACAAATGACCGAGAACCAACAAGTTTGTGATCATTGTCTAAAGATGATGGGTTATATTAATGAACTGGAAGTTCTCAGGTCAGGGTTAGATCACGACACCAAAACTGATGTTGTCCTCAATTCCATACCTCCATCTTTCAATCAGTTTATCATTAATTACAACATGAATTAACTAAATATTAGCCTTCAGGAACTCAACAATATGTTGCAGAGGGATAAAGAACTGATTAAGAAAGATAAGCCGATAGCCATGCTTATTGAATGTGGCAAATCGGGCAAAAAAAGTGGAAGACTAAAAGGAAGGCTCAGAAGAAGGGTAGAAAAACTAAAAAGCAAAAGAAAGATAAGGCATTGGATGCCTGTCACTTCTGCAAACAGACCGGCCACTGGAAGAGCAATTGTCCTCAATATCTAGAGACTAAGAAGCAAGGTAATTTCGAATCTTTTATCATAGAGACCAATTTGTTGATCACTTTTGTTTCTTGGTGTATTGACTCTGGGACTTCAACTCATGCGTGAAACTCACTGCAGGGGTTCAAGATAAGTAGAAAACTGAGTGACGGAGAAGTGACGCTCTACTTGGGGACTTCTGCAACAGTTGCAGGTACAACCATAGGAACTACAGAACTAGTTTTCAAAGAATGAACAATTGTACTTAAAGATTATCTTTTCGTACCTAATTTAAGAAGAAATTTGATTTATGTCTCAAAAATATGCATGGATAGTTATTATGTCTTATTTAGTAATGTGATTACTATTAAACGGAATAGCAAATTCCTCACATACGGAGAACTTGAGAACGGTCTCTATGTTCTCCATCCTTCTCTGGAAACTAACATTGTCGAAACTACGTTAGAAATAATCCCCAAGAAGATGACTCGTGATACAGTTAATCCCACATGCTTGTGGCATTACCGACTTGGCCACATTAATATAGATCATATCACAAGGTTGGTAGAGGATGGTCCTTTGGATTTTCCAACTGTAGAAGATTTTCCAACCTGTGAACCCTGCCTTCAGGGTAAGATGACGAATCGACCATTTTTCGGTATGCTTGAAAGATTTACAGGCACACTTGACCTTATACATACTGATGTATGTGATCCCCTGAATGTTGGGACACATAACCAACATGTTTATTGTATAACCTTCACCGATGATCACTCTCGGTATGGTTACGTGTACCTAATGAGACATAAGTCTGAATCTTAAGAAAAGTTCAAAAAATTCAGGCATGAAGTCGATAAACAGTTAGGGCGAGAAATTAAGACCCTTCGATCAGATCGAGGTGATGAGTATCTCTTTGACGAATTCATGGACTACTTAAAAGACAATGGGATAGTATCACAACTAGCTCCTCCTGCAACATCATAATTAAACGGTGTATCAGAAAAAGAGAAATCAGACTCTATTAGATATGGTCCGATCACTTCTCGTCTACTCAGAGTTACCAACATCCCTTTGGGGTTTTGCATTAGAGACTGCGATTTACGTGCTAAACCAGGTTCCAACCAAATCCGTTCCAAAAACTCCATATGAGCTATGGACTGGTAAGAAACCAAGTGTAAAACACTTGAAAATTTGGGGTTGTCCGGCACATGTTAAAAGAACTAGTCCTGACAAATTGGAATCCAAGACCAGTCGTTGCCTATTTGTAGGTTACCCCAAAGGCTCTGTAGGTTACTTATTCTATGATCCAAAAAAGAAAAAAGTGTTTTGTAGTCGAAATGCTCACTTCCTAGAAGAAGATTACATCCTGGATAATCATCATCGGGAAGTCGTTCTTGATGAGGAGAGCTCAGGGGTTGTGGGAGATGTCCCACCAGCTCCAGAAAATAACCAACCTAGAATATCTACCCAGGTTTTCAGGCCTTCAGTTCATTATGGCTATGACCAAGAAAGTTACTTGGTGGAAGCCACGACCAGTGAGGAGGATCCCATGACTTATTTGGAAGCTATGTTGGACATAGATTCCTTGAAGTGGGTAGATGCCATGAGAGCTGAAATGGACTCAATTGAGACCAATGGAGTCTAGACTCTAGTAGATCTGCCCCCCGGGGTAAAGGCAATTAGTTGCAAATGGATCTATAAGAGGAAGAAGGGCCCCCAACGATAATTGAGATCTACAAGGCTCATCTTGTGGCGAAAGGGTACACCCAGAAAGTGGGAATCGATTATGAGGAAACCTTTTCGCCCGTGGCCATGCTTAAATCCAATAGGATCCTACTAGCTGTAGCAGCGTACCATGACTATGAGATTTGGCAAATGGATGTCAAAACTATGTTTCTGAATGGAGATCTTATTGAATATATCAATATGCAGCAACCGCAAGGTTTCATAGTTGCAGATCAGGAGTTGGAAAATCTGGTTTGACTCTACCGTTAAACAGTTTGACTTTGAGCAAAATCCGGATGAGCCCTGTGTTTATAGGAAGACCAATGGGGATAAAGTTGCGTTCTAGGTTTTGTATGTAGATGACATTCTACTCATTGGGAATGATGTAGGAATGTTAACTACGGTGAAAGTGTGGCTTTCACAACAATGCTCCATGAAAGATCTTGGAGAAGCCTCCTACATATTGGGTCATCGACTCTATAGAGATAAATCAAAGAGGATAATGGGATTATCCCAGTCTGCTTACATTGACAAGATAGTCAAGAGATACAGTATAGAGAACTCCAAGAAAGGAAATGTTCCTTTTAGGCATGGAGTCATTCTCTCCAAGGGTATGTCTCCCAAGACTCCCGAAGAGATTGAGGGCATGAAAGAGATTCCCTATGCCTCACCCGTAGTGAGTATCATGTATGCCATCCTGTGCACTTGTCCTGACATTTCTCAAGCAGTGAATGTGGTAAGCAGATACCAATCTAACCCAGGGCAGGAGCATTGGACCGCTGTGAAAAAATTACTAAAATACCTACGAAGGACAAAAGAGTTTTGTCTGGTATTCGATGGTACTTCACTATAGATCGTCGGGTATACTGATACCTACTGCCAGTCAGATCCAGATGGTAGAATGTCTACATCTGGTTACATCTTCATGATGGGTTCCAGAGTAATAAGAATAACGATCCACAACCCAAGCCGAACACATTGTCATAAGTGACGTTGCTTAATGAATGAAGTGTTCATTCTGGAATTTTGAATTCAGCACATCACCCATTCCACTGTTGTGTGACAATACTGGATCTACGGGAGATTGATGTTAAAAGGTAGTATCAGTGGAGAATGTGGCAAACCCATTGACTAAGCCACTAACACAAAAAGTGTTTGAGAAACACGTGGGAAGTATGGGACTCCGGCTTGTACCCGATTGGACCTAAGTGCAAGTGGGAGCTGTTAGACACTTATGCCCTTAGCTCCAATCAGATTAATGTATATTTTGACATTTATTGTAAATGAATAAAGTACATAGTTGATTCATGTCATTGTGGGTAGCTCACTCCTTGGTGTAGTCTGTCGGTTGCTCCAATTCGATGTCTTTTGCCAATTTTGTCTTTCCCTTGAGGGCAGCCACATAGCAATTACGGGATTCGAGTTGACCGCATCGTATGACCCTTACTCCGTAATCTATCAGAAACTTCATTGCAAGATAGTAAGTCGATACTATCACGCGTAAAGCATGTGTGATGGGCCGACCTATAATTTCGTTGTAAGGGGACGGAGTCGCGACCACCAAGAATGTGTGTTCGAACCGTACAATGTTCAGCCACATGCCCACCTTCACTAGTACTATGACCCGACCTATAGGCCTAACTTCTTCTCCATTGAACCCTACTAGTGGGGTATACGCTGGTTTCAGATCGCTCTACTATAGTTGTAACTTGACAAAAGTTCCTTTGAAGAGGATGTCGGTCGAACTGCCTGAGTCCACCAAGATCCGCTTCACCTTGAAGTCATTGATTATCAACTTTATGACAAGGGCGTCAACATGAGGATACTAAATTCCACAAGCATTGTCCTCGGTAAAATAAATGGGTACTTCAATCCGAGGTCGCTTGGATGGGTTCTCAGCCTTGTAATCTAGTTCTCGGACTGAAGCCTTTCTTCCTGTTGTTGTACACCCTGCTACAATGGATCCTCCAATGATCATATTGGTCCCCATGTCCTTTCTCCTCATGCAAGATGTACTTCTTCAAGTACCCACAGCAAATGAGTTCTTCGATTTCGTTGGGGAGGTTTTTGCAGTTCTCTGTGCTGTGACCATGGTCCCGATGAAACTGACAATAAACATTTGGGTTCCTGGCCGTTGGGTCTCCCTATAGCCTAGGTGGCCATCTGATGATGGAGGAGTCTTTAATGACCATCAAGATCTCTCCTCGCTTTGCATTAAGGGGAGTATAATTGGTTCTCTCTACTGGCGGGGTTTTGGAATGCCAACCCGACCTATAACTTCGTGATGGGGACTTACTCCTCGAGCTTGGGGATTTGCTTCTTCGCCTCGAGGATTTGCTCTTTTCCCTTTTCTGCCTATTGTTCGTTCCTTCTTCCTCTCTCTTTCTCTTTTCACCTTGCTGGATTCCGGTCTTCTGGTTCATTTCTTCTTCTGTACTGATGAACTGATTGGCCAGCCTGAGGAACTTGGTGATATTCTTCGGCTTGTTTGCCATGACGTGCCACTTGAACTCCTTAAGAGTAATTCCTTTACGTGCTCTGGTGAGGTGTATCGCCGGATCAAGGTCTGGTATCTACAGGCACGTCTCGTTGAATCGCTTGATATAGCTTTGAATTGATTCTCCTTCCCTTTGCACCACGTTCAAAAAGCTTTCCTGCGACTTCGAGCACTTCTTACTAGTGATGTAGTGGGCCATAAACATATCCACAAACTACGCCCAGTTTCTAATGGAACCCAGGGTGAGGTTTCTATACCAAGTCCAAACTATTCCTATGAATGTGGTGGAGAAAGCCCTGCACATGCAAGCCTCATCAGCCCCGACAAGATGCATCTGGGACTGGAATGCGTCTACATGATCATTGCGGTCAAAAGAACCACCATACTTGTCTAGTGGTGGTACCTTGAAATCTTTCGGCATTAGAGCCGCCAGGAGCTTGGCTGACAAGGGGGATGGGCGGCTCAAAAGAGCAAGTGCCATTCTCGTGGCCACCGAGCTTACCTCTTCTCTTTCTCGACCTTGATCTACTAGATGGTTGGGCTTCGCTGGTGAGTTGTTCCTAGCTGAGGAATGGCGAGCTTTACGACGTCGCTGCTGCTGCTTCTTTGGTGGTGCAACATTTGTACTGCTAGCCTCAGTATTGTCAGGTATCTCGATCTTGCTCCGAATGGTGAGGCGAGGTGGTTCAGGGGTTCTTCTCGCCGCTTCTTCTTCGTTGCGAGTCCAGTGATGGCTGTCATGAGGAACCAAGGGGTCTCCTCTCGAGCATGCACCTTAGGCCCCGAGCTAACAATCTACATTATCTTGATGTGGAAACTGCTAATTGCACCTCTTGGGTTGGCTGAGTTCGGGCATATCCTTCGAATTCTCTCTTCTGGAGGTCGAGGTAGTACGCCGATCACCTGCTATACCTTGTGGCGGGGTTCGTCCTTAGGGAGGGACCGGTACCTGCAAAGTTCCCTCACCACGGGGAGGAGACTGGTGAACATTCTAATGAACCCGGTGTTGATTGTGGTTTTGAGTCTGCCCTTGATGTTGATTTGTCGGTTGATTTGGTTGCAACAGTGGGAACTGCTGCTAGTACTGTTGATAGAAATAATATTACTAAAACTGTTGGAATTGGTGGATCTGCTGCATTTGAATCTGCATCGTCTGGACACTCTGGACGAGGTCGTTGAACTGGGAGTGCGTGACCCCAAGGGGAATCACAGAAGGTTCCAAGAATGTGGCGTTCACTTGGGGGAGCGGGACACTCACCTGTTGGGTAGTGTGCAGCACGGACAGTGATGGAACCCCGGAGACAGTCAAGGGGATGGTGAACTGGTCGATGGTCACCGAGGAACCTTGGGGAGTGATTGTTTGCTACTCTTGCCCCTAGTGGCGTTCATGTCACTTTTTCCATTGTGGCTAGATGATGCAATTGAGGTTGAGATTGGGATTAAGATTGTGACTAGGATTGGGATGACCTTTCGATCGTTTCCCACAGACGATGCCAATTGATGAATCACGTTCTGAAAGCTCCTAGCTAGAAGGTTGCCTAGACATTGCTCACATGGCGAGCTGGATCAAACTAAAAAATAGAGATCAGAGAAATCGGGGTAGATGACCCAGTAAGGTCGCTCTAATGCTTAAGTTAGTATTCTTGTTGTGGTTGCGAGATAAAAGCTTGAATGCTAGAGAGCTTTTATGTAAATAATCGCGCGTACCTGGACCCTGGAGGAGTTGATGCCCTTATATAGTTGGGCTACCGTGGGTCTCACGAAACAATTTCTGGATCTTCGACCTGAGTAGATAAGATCTGTTTCCGCTTTAGATGGGGAGTAATGTATCAGTGAATGAAGTCTATCGTTATCGCTCGATCCGGGCGGGGAGAGGATAAGGCCTGTCGTTATGCAGCATGATCCCAAGAGGTTCGAAGTCCATTGAGAAGCTTTTGGAGTCAATTACGTGTCACTTCGGTTCTCGGGCCCCGAACTAACTTAGGTGCTGAGGTGCCTCTATACCGAGGTGACTCTATGCCGAGGTGGCTTTGTACCGAGGTGACCGAATACCCGAGCTCTGAAAACTGCTGATTAGGCTCTTCTTGCTGAGTTGTCATCCTACTGGCAAATCGAGTCCACATGACCTTTGCTTACTAGGTCATGCCAAATTACCCCTCATCAAAAATTATCACAAAAAAGGAGGAAAATAAACTAAATTAATAGTGACAATTAATCTTTGAAAACTAGTAGTTTTTTTGGCTACTTAATTACATGTATTTATACATGCATCTATACTTTCTTTGTTGATATATATAATATAAATATACATTAAAAATATCAACTAGAGCATTTCACTAAGTTATTAGTCATGTTTTACATTATGCCTTTGCTCTTCACTAAAAGCCTGTTAAAGCTTGACCTCTTTTTGATAAGCTATCATTGTAAAGTATTTGAACCTCTTTGGACATTAAATGAAAATTTCTGCCATAGTCTATGATTCAATTTCATAATTCATTAACTTTTTAAATATTGACAAACAAGGGCTTAGAATGTACCATTTATAGAGAAATATTAGTTGATGAATAGATATCAATTTTAGGGGGATGTGCATATGTGGACACTAGAAACCAATGCACGTTTTCTAATGCTCTAGGGCATATACATATCAAGTGCTTGATTTTTAGCCTTTTAGAGCTGTTAATTCCGCATCAAGAAGTGTGGCACTAAAAGCTTCACTATCCTCTAGCACCCTCTACGCTTCAACTTAAATATAATTTTTATGGATGAAACACATAGGCCATATCTATGCTGATTCAATCTAACTCAACTAAACTCGTTCAAACTATATTGGATCAGATAGTTTATATCGAACTAGCTAGGATATTTTAGTATAAAATATAACCACAGTTTAATAGATGTGTAACAAAATTAATTAGGAATCTAGTCAAATAAAGCCAAGTTAAAGGATCTCATTACCAAACATATCTATAATCATGTTGAACTAATGCTAGAGGCATTCTGTTCAATGTTATATGAACTGGAATATGAATATCAGAAAATTCAAGAATTTACAATTCAGACCATGTTTTTAAGTTTTTATCAGCTTAAATCAGACATTTTCTAACTTCCTTTTCTATCATGTAGAAGACAAGATATGTAGAGAAAATGAAATACAAGATAGCAAGATGGCTCAAATCCGCAAAGAAGCTGAAGAAATGAAAGCAAGCAATGGTTGAAGGTTTAAGCTAAGCATAGGAAATATCTACTCAAGGAAGAGGATACGGCTTCCAAGTGTCGTGCCAAAAGGATGGCACTCCATATACTCAATGCCTGAGGAGATGTCTATATACAAAGCCACATATATATGTTCTACTAATTACCACGCCTGGGGGCACTCCATCACAGTACGTTAACTGCAGAATAAGCAAATTTTAAATAAGTTCCATGGCTTCATATAGAACCCACTAAAGAAACACCACAGTTTGAATAGTCAAGTGACTACTACACCCAAGGATAGCCAACAAAAGGATGATGGTGTCAAATAAGTCATTTTGGCTTAACTTGAATGAGTTTGAATTGACTCCGACATATATTTGCACCATGTTCATCTGAATTAGGTCAGCTTACTTTCAAGCTTCACAACCCATGTCTTTCGTATAAAATCTCTTTGATCAACATTGAATTTCTCTGAGTCATCCTTGACATACAATGTGTTGTAGTGATTTAGACCAATGAAGTCATATGGGCCCTTAATTTGTTTCAATTGATTTGGAGTGAAAGAGGGGATCCTCAAGCCAGAAATCTTCTTCATAGTTGTAGGGTAGTCTCCAAAACATAAGGTGTCAATGTACCTGCAATTAGCTAGATAGTTTTAATAGGACATGTGAGGTACCTCATTTTGTGAATACATGGTGGGCATAGACTTAATTACCACCCAACATAGAAGTCATTATCCCTTTGGGTTACAGCTTTATCGATCTTCAGTTGTGCTTGTAAAAGGAAGAAACCAGTAAGCAAAGACATTCAAGCCTATAACTTCATGTTGCTTCCCTTGCATCACCATCTCTTTCACTCCCTTGAAATTTGCAAACTGAGCCATACTTATCTTTGTATAATCTTGTAGTTGATGCATGTGCAAGCAAGATGTTATGTGTAACAATGTATGGCTCTATAGCTGAATTTCCAATTGTGCAGTTAATCCCAAAAGGTGAAGAACAATGCTTAAGTGGAAATACTTCATTGTCATAACCTCCCAAGGCAAAGACGTTGGGGTCATTCCAAGGCCCCGTTCGTTTTTCAGTAAGTTACTTATCCGGATAAATGTAATTATTTGGGTAAGTTTTTCCTGGGAAACACTTACCTAGGTAAATGCTTTTACCCATGTTCTTTTATTTATCAGGTAAATAAGGCACTGACCATTTTAGTCATATAAATCCATTATTAAAAGGGGCATTTTTGTCACATTCAAGTATTGGCAACTTTCCCCCTATGTGAGAAAATTATTTACCCACCTAGGAGATGGGTATCACTTTCTTGGGTAAGTGATACACAGGAAAATAAACTTTCCCTGCTCCCCACATAAAACTGAATAAAGAACATGGGATTCTTGATAAATAGGAACCAAAACCCCATTGACCAACTTTCCCCCCTCTCCAAATCCAAACCAGAAACACCCCCAAAGTAGTCCAATGAGACACTCTACCACCAAAATCTCTAAAGCACACATATGCATAAGCCGTGAAATCATTCTTACATCCATATAGGGTTTAGCATCATCATACTCATTATTTGATATTAATTCAATTTTACACTTGATGAATAATGAATCTAGTATCAGCAATATGAGGTATGAGAGTGAGAAAAATTACAGAATCTGTTGGCTAAGCCGTCCAGCATACTCATCATCTTCATGCATTTGAGGGATATCATAATGGAGCAATGTAACATGTAGTGGCTGAATTCCTGCATAAATTAAAAAAAAAAAAAAATCAAGAAACAAAGGCATATATAGTAGGTATTCAGACAAGATGTCCCTTTATCACCTTATTTGTTCATCTGGGGTATACAAGTGTAATCAGTCTTCTTAGAGAAAGCTGAGTTGGAGGGAGAGATATTCATGGCTTCAAGTTCAAAGAGAAAATGCATGTCTGTTTCTCTTCTGTTATTTGCATATGACTGCATTATTTTTGCCAAGGCAGATTCAAAGGAGGCTAGAAAAATTTTGGAAATATTAGAGAAGTTTCAAAAGTTGTCGGTCCAACATGTAAATTTGGCTAAATCAAGAGTATACTTTAGCCAGAATCTACATAGAAGACAAAAGAAAATGTTACAACAACAGCTGAGAATGAAACTTGTAAATTTGAAGGATAAATATCTTGATACAAGGCTATGGATGAGAGAGAATAGAGCAGCTGCTTTCTAAGAACTGGTGGAGAAAACTAAATAGAGGATAGCCTTGTGGAAGGCGAAGATATTATCGCAGGTAGCAAGAACTACCATGATTAAAATGGTTGCATAGGCTATTCCCATTTATTCTATTAGCAACGTATCTTAATATAATAAATAAATGGAAAAAGTGTACAGATAGCCCAATGCAGAATTTTGAATTATCACCCTCCCCCTTATGGATTTGGCATTAATCCACAATTAGGATTCATCCCCTGTACGATGGAATTAAAGAATTCTAAGATACTGGCGCTGTCGAATTGGTTTGATAAACTTGTTGTGGTTTATGTTAATAGAACAACAAAAAATGAAATGGTGCATAAGCTAGCTTACAATGTTTGTAAAAATGCTAGGGATGTATTTTTTTTTTTTTTTTTACATGCCATTAGAAGGTATCCTTATAAACACTTTCTTGGAGTAAATGAATCAATGGAGCTCTTCTAGATCTTTGCCAGAAAATAAAAAAAAAAAAAAATAGAACATCTAAAAGTTGCTAATAGGGTTGATACTTCTTCGTAAAGACTCCGGGTACCCTAAAACCCTTGTTTGTTAAATTTTACATCGATACGCTTTCGTTTACCCCATGATCAAAGCAAGATTCTTTTTTCGTCTCTTCCCAGCCATGATCTCATAAATCTCCTAAATATAGGATTCTTTAGACCCATTTGACCCCACCAAAAAGTTCGAAACCCTCGAAATCCTCACCCATTTGACCCCACCAATAATCTCTCTTAAGAAAATCTTGGCCACCCAAATTTGCCAACCTTCTTTTCTTATGGCTTTCACTAAAATGACATATCTATCCCCAAAACCCCCTAAAATAGCCAAAATACCCCCTTATCCTTCGTCTACCTAGAATACCCCTAAAGTCACCCCATCTGGACACTTATACCGCTAAGAACTCTTGAAATACCTGAGATACTCCTCACTTCCTCTCTTACCCAGTTACCCAGCATACCCTTACTTTCAGTTTTCCCAGGACACCTATAACCTTTGAAAACCCCTGAAATATCCAAAATACCCCTCATCACTCGTCTTACCCAGGATACCCCTACACTCACCTCTCTTGGACTTTCTTACCCCTATAAACTCCCAAAATACCTAAACTACTCTTACCCAAACCCTATAAATACGGGGTGAGGAGGGACCCATGGCATCAACGCAACCTTGAGAAGTGAGCTTCTTCTCAAATACGATTGCCGTATTATCTTGCTTCCCTTGTTTGCTTCCTGGCATTTCAAATTTTATTTTTCTTTTTTTTTCCTTCGGCTGCTGTTTTAGGTGTAAATTCAGTTTTACATCGATGGAAAATGTGAACCGGTTTAGTTGCCGATGGAAATTAGGACTGGTAGATTTTGAAAATTTACATCGACTATGTTTAGTTGTCAAGGTGTAAATTCAATGAGACGGGAGCTACTACAGTCGACATAGAAGGAGGGAAGCAGAGAAAGAAGAAGAAAAAGAAAAATGAGGAGGATAAGAGAGAAAGAGAGAGAAAACGAAAGAGAGACAGATGGAGAGAGAAAGGTCAGAGGTGGGTTCACAGATTTCATACTACTGTTGCAATTGGGTTTTGCTGCTACTGCCCTGGGTTCAGATCCGCCCTGGGAGAGAGAAATCTCATACTGCCACTGCAACTAGGTTTTGTTGCTGCCACCCTATGTTCAAATCCGCCCTGGGAGAGAGAAATCTCATATTGCCACTGTCGCTGGGTTTTCCTTCTAGTTGTTTGACAAAGACATATCGGCACCAACAGAGAAAAAATGACAAGAAAGAGACGTTAGTTTTACATTGACAATTTTGATGTATATTTTTCATCGATTATCGGTATAAAAAAATTTTAAAATGAGTTTCACACCGATTTACATGTAAAATTACACTCTTTCCAAACATGTGTAAAATCGAACCGAGGTGTAAAGTTTACCCTGGTTCGATTTTCCACCCCAAACAAACATGGCCTTGAAGAAAGGAAATGAAGGGGAGTTATGTTTTTTTTTTTCTTTAATCATTTTTGCCAAAGCGGTGGGGGAGCATTAGAACGTTTGGAGTGAAGAACTACCATGGATGTGCTTTGGTTCAGTCACTTGATCTCCTCTTTTTCTTAATATTAGTTCAACACTCATTCACTACCACTGCCCACTCAAACGACAAGGAAGGAGAGAGATCAGAGCTCAAAGGAAGAGAGATCGTTTACTTCTCCGTTCATTCCAGCTGCCCCTAAGGCAGAGGAGAAATCCAGACATACGTATCAGACAAAGTCGAAGTCCACCCAGCCTCCATTCCTTCCAGTCCAAACGCAGATGTAGGTTTTCATCCTCTATTTCTCCCGTATTTTTTTGTTGTTTAACTCTGATGGAAGTTGAGGTGTAAACGATAATGCGCATACGTGCATGGCGCATGCACGTATGGCGTCTGCGAGTGGAACTCCTCCTCTATCATGTTGTAGACTCCTTCTCCAACTCACATTGTAATTACCTCTTCTACTGTACTTCTCCCTTGTAGATAATCCTCATCTTTGTAGATTACTTTTGTAAAGGATAAACTTATCCTAGTGAGATAAGCTCTATCCTAGTTAGGTTTCATGTAACCCATCCTGATCAAGATAGGACTTACTTATCTTTGTAACTCTATAAATATCATTAATCAAAGTTGAACTGATTAATTCGACCACTATTCTCATATGGTATCAGAGCCATAAACAAATCTTTGTTTTTTCTTTTCTTCTTCTTCAAGTTTCTTTCATCATGTCTTCCAACATGTCTTCCAGTTCAATCAATCAAATCAACTTTGGAGCATCGGGGAATCACATTCCTCAGTTGATTTTAGTACGGTTGGATGGTTCCAACTATATTGTATGGCGTTTTCAGGTTGAAAATGCCCTTCTGAGCCATGAGCTCCTCGGCTATGTCAATGGGACAAACCCTTGTCCATCTCGCTCGATGACAGAACCCTACACACAATGGGTTAAGCAGGATCATTATATTTTCAGCTGGTTGTTATCCTCTCTAACAAAAACAGCCCTGGCGCAAGTCGTGGGAAGCAAAACTAGCAAGGATGTTTGGGAAACCCTTAAGAGTCTCTATTCTCCTCGAGGAATAGCTAGTTTCATTGGCCTCAGAAACGAACTCGACGCACTGCGAAAGAATGATCTTTCCATGACCGCCTATCTGCAAAAACTCAAGGTGCTTGGTGACAAACTCGCCACAATTGGAGAACCTCTAACAAATTCACAGCTGATTCATCATGTCCTCAATGGTATCAGTCCAGACTATGATGCTTTCTCTATAGCTATCATTACTCGCACAGATGAGTTATCATTTGCTAGCTTATAAGGTATACTTTTCACTCATGAAAATCGTTTGCTTCATTTCGTAACTGCACAAGCTACCTCTCCTTCTGCGAATCTTACCTCCAAAGGGAAAGATTCCAAGAAATATAATAAAGTTGATCTACCTCAATCGGGTAATGGCTCCACCAAGCCCTCAAAATATAGCAATAATCCCTGCCAGATTTGTGGAGGATGGAATCATTCTGCTAGGTACTGTCAAAAATTACTTGCACATATTGGCAGTTTGAAGAACCCTAAACGACCATAACCCTGGCATTTACAGCTGCTTCCGGCGGCAATAAGAAAAATACAGATATCTGGTTTCCTAATTCTAGAGCAACGCATCATCTCACTTTAGATCTTAATAAACTACAAATCCATTCTAACTATGATGGATCTGATTGAGTCTCTATTTGCAACAATTCAGGTTTGCAGATTGCTCATTCAGGCTCTTCTACTGTTTCTACTTTATCTTCCAGATCACTGCTTATGAATAATATTCTGCATGTTCCTCGGATCTCCTTCAATCTCTTATCGGTGGCTCGGTTTGCTACTGATAATAATGTCTACTTTGAATTTCATCCTGATGAATTTTTTGTGAATGATCAATGCACCAGGATGATAATTCTTCCAGGGCTGAATAAGGATGGTTCGTATCAGCTTCGTCTCCCTATCATGACACCAGTTTCTCCCCCCTCTGCGTTCGTAGGTATTCGTGCCAGTCCTACGATCTGGAACCATCAACTAGGTCACCCTGCTCTCAAAGTGATTCAATCTATTATCTCTTCCCAGCATTTACCTCTTACTTCTAGTACTGCATTTAATTTTTGTTCAGCTTGCTCGATGGCCAAAAGTCATGTACTTCCCTTTGCCAGAAATCATACTATTAGTAAAACTCCTTTGGAATTAATTCATTGTGATTTATGGGGACCCTCTCCAGTACTTTCTGCTTCTGGCCATCGTTACTATATTCTTTTTGTTGATGATTTTAGTCGGTACAGTTGGATTTTTCCTCTCACCTTCAAACCTGAGGCTTTTAAAGCTAATGTTGAATTATTATTTGATGCTAAAATTAAAAAATTTTGAAAATTATTTTAATCATGTGGGTATCTCTCGCCGTATATCATGTCCATACACAGGCACAGAATGGGCGAGTTGAATGCAAACATCGCCATATTGTTGAGACTGGTCTTGCTCTCATGACTCATGCCGGAGTCCCTCCTAAATATTGGTTCAAGTCCTTCTCCATTGCTGCCTATCTCATTAATCGGCTTCTTACTTTGGTTCTTGGATCGTGCTCTTCGTTTGAGAAATTATTTGGGCATCCTCTAGATTACCTCGAACTTCGTGCATTTGGGTGTGAATGTTTTCCTCATGTTCGGTCATATAAGAAGCACAAGTTACAACCTCGCTCCCTTTCATGTGTATTTCTTGGGTACTCTAATTCTCACAAAGGTTATGTTTGCCTGCATCAGCCTACAGGATGGGTCTTTATTTCTCGCAATGTTATTTTAAATGAGGAACATTTTCCGTTTCTTCATCATACGGTTACTGCATCGCCACCATCGTTGACCCCGCTTCCTCCAGTTAGGGCTCCTCCCATTGTTGTTGCTTCAGACACTGGTTCTCCAATTGAAGTCTCATCTTCCCCATCGTCCCCTCAGGAAGTTGCGCCCTCATCTTCCACTATTGAATCCACTGATTCTGCCTTACCACCTTCTTCTTCCTTGCATCTGATGACCACTCGAGCTTGCCATGGTATATTCAAGCCAAATCTGAGGTATGCCTTACTTGCTAGTCCCCTTGCTGAATTTGAACCAACTTGTTATTATCAAGCTCATAAGGATCTTCGATGGGTTCTTGCCATGACTGATGATAATAAGGCCTTGCTTCAAAATAACACTTGGACCCTTGTCCCAGCCCCACCTGATAAAAATATTATTGGAAACAAATGGGTTTTTAAAATCAAGCGCAAACCTGATGGCTCAGTTGAATTTTTCAAAGCACGCCTTATTGCCAAAGGCTTCTCCTAGGAAGCAAGCCTTGATTATGATGAAACATTCAGCCCTGTAGTCAAACCAGCTACCATTCGCATAGTGCTCTCTCTTGTTGTTTCCTTTAATTGGGTTGTTCGCCAATTGGACGTCAACAATGCCTTTATACATGGTGACATTTCAGAAGAAATCTATATGAAGCAACCAGTTGACTTTGTTGATCCCAAATTTCCAACACATGCCCGTCGTCTCCATTGATTTCTCTATGGATTGAAACAGGCACCTTGTGCATGGTTTACCAGGATGCGTGAATTTCTTCTCTCTCTCTCTCTCTCTCTCTCTCTCTCTCTCTCTCGGTTTTCTTGAATCCCGGGCTGATGCCTCCCTTTTTATCTCTCGTTCTAGTTCTGACATCATTTTAATTCTTATTTATGTGGATGACATTATCATTACAGGCTCATCTTCATCTGCCACTAACACCCTCATTCAGAATCTTTCCTCTCAGTTTTCTCTTCGTGATTTGGGCTCTGCACATTATTTTCTTGGTGTTGAACTTCATAGATCGTCACATGGTCTTCATCTCTCTCAGCACAAGTATATTGATCTTCTGCATCGAGCACAACTTCATGATGCCAAACCTCTCTCCACTCCTATGTTTTCCTCCGCTCGTCTCACCAAGTCAAAGGGCGAACCACTTACTGATCCCACTTTCTTCCGTAGCATTGTTGGCACTCTTCAGTACATTACTATTACTCGTCCAGAAATTTCCCTTGCTGTAAACAAGGTATGTCACTTCATGCAATCTCCTACTACGGTACACTGAGCAGCTGCAAAAAGGATTCTTCTCTATCTGAAAGGTACAATCACTTATGGCTTGCTTCTTCAACCATGTCGTACCTTCTCTCTTGTTGCTCACTCTGATGTTGATTAGGGAAGTTGTCTTATGGATCTACGTTTTCAGAGTGGATATTGTGTATTTCTTGATCCTAACTTAATTTCCTGGAGTTCTAAAAAGCAACCTACAGTGGCACGATCCAGCATTGAATCAGAATGCCGCAGCTTAGCCTCTGCTGTTGCAGAGGTTTTATGGCTTCACATGCTCCTCCAAGAATTAGGTGTCTCCCTCTCTGCAACTCCTTTGATATGGTGTGTGACAACATGGGAGCTAAATTTCTTACTAAAAACCATGCACTTCATTCTCGCTCCAAACACATCGAGTTGGATATTCACTTCATTCGAGAGAAAGTTGCGACTAAGCTCTTTCATGTACAGTACATATCTTTGGCGGATCAGATCGCAAATATTCTCACTAAACCTCTTGGTCCTCCACAATTTGATATCCTTCGTCACAAGCTCACCGTGGCTCCCCCGGCTATGCTTGAGGGGGAGTGTAAACAATAATGTGCATACGTGCATGGCGTATGCGAGTGGAACTCCTTCTTCTCCTCTATCATGTTGTAGACTCTCTCTCCAACTCACATTGTAATTACCTCTTCTATTGTACTTCTCCCTTGTAGATAATCCTCATCTCTGTAGATTACTTTTGTAAAGGATAAACTTATACTAGTGAGATAAGCTCTATCTTGGTTAGGTTTCATCTAACCCATCCTAATCAAGATAGGACTTACTTATCTTTGTAACTCTATAAATATCATTAATCAAAGTCAAACAAATTAATTCAACCATTATTCTCATATGGGGACATGCAAAGGATGGAAGGGGGTTGTTGCAGGCACGACACAAGGCTGGTGATGAATCTACCAACATGCGAGAATTATAAGAAGCATTACATCCATTATCGTCCATTCCAAGGCTGGTGATGAATCTAAAAGTTCCAAAATAAGTGTTTATTTGGGTCATTAAGCACTTATTGGTATTTGGGAAATAAGCCCAAAATAAGTTTTTAGTTTAAAAATAAGGGTTTATTTTTTAAATCCAATTTTCCATCTTTTTTTAGGTGCTTATACAATAAGCACTTATTCAATTTTTTTCTTCCAAAGTTATCCCTAGTTGAATTTTAAAATACCACTTATAAAATTATCTCTAATTGAATTTTATAAAATTACTTTTATGAAAGTACTTTCATCAAAGTGTTTTATAAAAATAATTTAATAAAAGTGCTTTCAAAGGGCATATTTTGAAAATTTGAAAGAAAATGAAAGACAAAATAGTATAAGCATACAAATGGAATGAATGCGAATTCCGGTTTGCTTGTCTTACAGGTGATGTGATCCGTAGAGAATGGAAGTAACATTGTTTGTTTAGGCTGCGTTTGGAATCAGTGTAAAAATACATTGATGACATTTTACACTGAACCAGAAAGTGACCGTTGCTTTTTTGAAAATAATGATAGGTGGAAGCATATAAAGTTTTACATCTATAAAATCGATGTAGTTTTTAATAAAAGTGCTTTCAAAGGGCATATTTTGAAAATTTGAAAGAAAATGAAAGACAAAATAGTATAAGCATACAAATGGAATGAATGCGAATTCCGGTTTGCTTGTCTTACAGGTGATGTGATCCGTAGAGAATGGAAGTAACATTGTTTGTTTAGGCTGCGTTTGGAATCAGTGTAAAAATACATTGATGACATTTTACACTGAACCAGAAAGTAACCGTTGCTTTTTTGAAAATAATGATAGGTGGAAGAGTATAAAGTTTTACATCTATAAAATCGATTATTGATATAAAACTTTAGAGCTGATGAGGTTTTACATCGATTATCGACATAAAACTACACCCCATCCAAACGCACGCAAAACTGAACCGAAGTATAGTTTTACACCGATAATAATTAAACCCTCTTTCCAAATGCATGCAAAACTGAACTGATGTAAATTTTACATCGATTCTTGATTTACATCGCATCCAAATGCAGCCTTAGGAGTAAAATGGAAAGCCCCCACCACAAACAAGAGAGGATATAGGATGAACGTGGTGAAACTTTAAATCAGATTTCAGGATACAAAATTTGCACTGTTAATAAGTGCAAATGAGACAAAAAGTTGAAACTTTTCATCAGGTAGGATACAATAACATATACAAATGCATATAAATCCGAACCAGGTGTAAATTTTACATCTGGTTCGAATTTGCATTGCAAACAAACAGAACCTAGGGGCATTTTTTAAGCCAAGTACAAGCTGCAGAAAATTGCTTTATGAAACCAAATATGGTTGTAAACCCTTACCAAGGATTCCCAAGGGATGGAACAGCCTGGACGCAGAGGCTGAACTCACAAGGCAATGATAGCGTATATGGGGATGAACAAATCTAACGATAACGACTGAAAATTTTGCACTCTACATGTTTGCATTTGTACTTCTTCCAAACTCAGCTAAATGCCTATTGGGAGGGATTTGCGACAACAGCTTCCGACATTGCAAGATAGGCCCCACATAAAAAGTCAGCAAGCCTGTTTGGTGAAAACCACAAAAAGCCAAAAAGTAGCTTCGTTGAGCTGCAAAATCGACTTTCCGGTGAAACTAGTTTTGGTAGAACCTCCCAAACCACTCAGTCAACATAGATCGATAAACGCAGAAGCCCACCCAAATAGACTCTGAACTACTACAGCTCGATGGAAAGACTCACGAGATGTGTAGGGGTGGAAAGATGTGCACAAGTGCTTGACCATGCATTTTAAGCCATTGTGTGCCAAAAACTGTAGTAGGTTTGGTACTGCGCCATGCTCTATGTTTGGGTTGGGAGACTGAAATTGTGTGTAACGTCTTAGCTTTTGGAGAAAGAACAAGTCTTGGAATTAACTTATCCTTTCCACCCTCTTAAATGTACATTATGTTGGAATTCAAATACAATGCATATGACTAAGAAAGACATTTTGTTGAGAAGTTGCTTCCTCCAAAGAAGGGGAAAAAGCACTGCAAATTTTGGAAGATGCAAGTTGACACGACACAATTATAAATTCAGTATTCACCTATTCTACAACAACCCAAATGATATCCATAGTCTGTTTGTTGTTATGAAACATAGGTTGATACTCAGATAGGACTATTCATACACTATTCAATGGAGCAATATCAAAAATTACAAGCAATTGATGCATAGAAGAAAATATCAGTCATACACAAGCATAGCAGGATCATGATAACCGTATTTAATCCTTCAACATTCTCTTCAGTAGATTCCAGGTATTATTCTGTAAGGAACCTTGTTGCAATATAACTTCCAGTATTTTCCATACCTGTTGACAGAAATTTATCAATACCCAGTTCAACATTTTAACCAGATTAAATTCAAAAATCATAAGAAATTTTAACATATGAAGAACATAACAACGCATGGATCATGCCAGAGTTTGGCATTTACCTTCCAAGTCTGAGTGTAGCACTGATAGAGCAAGTGCTACTCTCATAGTGTATCACTAGCAATAAGGGGCAAACTGAGACACTTACCTTCCAAGTCTCTCAATGGGATAACAGGAAGGAAAATTTTAATTATTTGTTAATATGGTGACTAAAAAAAAAGGTTTTCTATTCAAATTTTATGATTTTTAGGCAAGTATACCATCAGTACAATTGGATTAGAAAGATCATAAAAATGACACTCGAATAAGGCTTGTTTCTTCTCAACAGTTTTATTCTACTATTTAGCTCCACATTAGTTAGAGGAAAAATTTTCATTCAGAAGAAGACAGGTTAAATTTAAAGTAAAAAAATAATAATAATAAGTCAATTTGAGAGTATGTTCTTACTTGGATCGACAACGGTCATCATCTCTTTTTGCTCGGTCAAAAAGCAGGATTGTCAGAAACACAACATAGAAGTATGGCAGACACTGTACAAGTTCAATGATAATTAGCCTTTTTCTTTTTTTTTGATAAATATAATTATCCTTTTCTTTATTTTTTTGATAAATATAACTATCCTTTTCTTATGCAAGATAATATCCAAAAGCCACTAATACGGTATGTACTGTATTACAATGGCTGGAGATACTTACATGACTGAAAAGAGCAGGCAAAGTCCAGAAGAAAGCAGCTAAAATTTCTGGCACATAGTGGAAGTGTCGAGATAAACCCCACCTGCAGAAACCATGAATCAATAGAAAAAGTCTCTTATAAGGAAGCAAAATTATTAGCCTATACTTGGTTGCCCACACAATAAGAGAATAGCAGAATGTGAGGCTGCATTTACACTTCGGGGTGGAATACCAACCATTTTGGAGGCACTCACATCATCTACAACAGCTAATTAGTTCTTGCCCCAAGGGGAGAGAACAAAAGAGAGAGAGAGAGAGAGAGAATGAAAAAAATGGCAATTCTTAGTCCTCAGCAATCCCTTTATCTAGTGAGAGGAGGAAGAGGAGCTCCAGTAATTTCTACCAACTCTATTTCAATTCTCTGAAAAACAAGTAGTTTTCATTGTTCAAGAAAAATTTCCATCTATTATTCAGGGATATACAGTGTATATAAGAATGAATCTCTTCAGCCCTCTCAGTATGTTTGGTGCATATCCAGCTTTGCATCAGCGGCCAATAAAGGTTATTAACATTAAATATTTTATATATAATTTTATTTTAATAGTATTAACTATAATAACATCAATTTCATAGGTTTAAATTTCATAAGATTTTAGTAAATCTTATTATTTTGTCATGATATTTCTGTTTAGGGTTGTTTGTTATGACGTAAATTTCTTTATAATCTTATATTTTATTACTCTACTTTTATAATCATTTCTAACTTAAGTGTTTATAAGACCCATTGACATAGCTTGTGGGAACATTTTTAGATTTTGCATTTATGTAAATGAAAAGGTAAAGACAAAAATAACATAAATAGAAGATCATATAAATTAGATTGAATGCTCAAACACAAAACATAAAATTTTTCCTTTCCTGATTAGAAATTGTTCCTATGTGTTAATATAAGAAAAAAGTTAACAGGTTGTGTATACACAAAGCATGAACGAAGGAAAAAAAATCATTCAACCCCATCCCTAAAAAAAAGGTCAAGGCAGCTCAGATATACAAAATAAGCTCATTAATTGCGCTTTCAAAACAACACAAAGACCTGCAAGACATATAAGAACGTGAAACACTGAAACCCTCACCAGCAATGAATACCACTGCTCTTGAACCAGGAAATAGAAAAACAAAAAACAGAAACTACATTTTTTTTATCAATAACTGTGGATTGAATTGATATTAAAAATATGAGAAAATTACAGGGCAAGGGGGCTAAACAATCTTAGCTCCCAAGAACAACCATTAAACATCAAAAGAACAAAAATTACAAGACAGCCCAAAAAATAGAATGTCTGTTCACCCCTTGTCTAGCTAGACTATCTGCCAAAGAGTTCACACTTCTTTTTACCCATTTGTATTGGATTTCCATGTCCTTAGTCAGCCACTTGAATTTCCTCTTTTCATTACTGTAATTCCAAAGTCTAAAACTATCCTCTTTCAGCCAGTTTACCACCACTTCAGAATCTCCTTCTATGATCAGCTTGTTAATATGCATATCCTTGATTCTTTGTACCCCTTCAAGAGCTGCAAGAATCTCAGCTCTCAAAGAATCTCCCACCCCAACTGGTCCAGAATACATAGCTAACAGATTCCCTTGTTCATGTCTTATTACTCCTCCTATTCCGGATGGCCCTGGATTGCCCAAGCTGCTGCCATCAAAGTTCAGTTTAACAAAGTCATGGGGTGGGGGGATCTGTTATGGACGCATTCCTTGGGAAGACGTACCGTCGCCGCCGGCAGCAACAGGCACCTGACCCACCGCCAGCAGCAGCAGTGATTCAATGATTCTCATCCTACCCAGTTCGGCAACAGCAGCCTTATCTAGATTAGATTAGATCATCTTGCTTGTTCTTATCTTATTCTATTGCTCTTATCTTATCTTGTTAGTAGCTTATCAGATTAGGATTAGCTTATCTTATCCTTAGCAAGATAAAACTGGAAGTCTCCCTATTCAGCAAGGAGACTCCCTTTGATTAGGACTCTTGTAATCTCCTATTTAAGGAGACCCCATTATTGAATGAGGATATCAAATTTCCAGTCAAGAAAGAGAATAAAAGGAGAGTTCGGTGATCTCTTGGACAAATCACCCTCTAGGACGCTAAGATAGGTTCAGCTAGGAAGGGGAGGAACAAGGGAAAACAGGAGTTTTTCCCCGTGGACCGACCCGTGACGCGACCCTATTCCCGGGCCCATAACAGGATCCAACAAACATTTGAGGCCTTCCTCATTGGAACAAGTTCTGCTATCTCCTTCCACTTTCTTTGCAGCTCATCAACTGAGAATTCTACGAACAGAGCCAAGGTTTTCAGCCAGTGTATAATCCTAATGTGGATGACCTCCAGCATTGCTTCCAAACTTCTCTCCTTATCTGTAAATATTCGTGAATTTCTCTCCTCCCAAATAGTCCAACAGACTACAGCCCTCATACACCTCCACATAAACTTGGCCCTTTTTGTTGGCCGAAACAGCATAAATGTGAAAAGGCTTTGCACATTCGAAGGGGGGTCCACCTGCACCCAAACAAAGAAGTACACCACTCCCAAATGATGTTAGTGAACCGATAGGAGATTAGTAAGTGATATCCAGACTCACCATCAGCTTTACAGATGACACACCAGTGAGGACAAAAACAACTATTGGGTCTTTTTCTTTGAAGTAAATTTGTTGTGTTAACTCTTTCCAGAAAGGCTTCCCAACAGAAACTCCCAACCTTAGGAGGTATAGGATGACACCACACCTCTTTAACAGGGAAAGACAAGCCAGAAGAAGAAGAATGTGTGGGAGCACTAAAGAAAGAGGCACAAGTGAAAGAACCAGAGGGGGTGAGAGTCCAAATTCTACTATCTGCCTTTGTTGGCTCTAGGAACACCCCTTCAACAATGGATAACAGTGATGAGATACCATCAAGCTCTGTGTCCCTGATATCTCTTCACAGGCCCAAGTTCCAGCCAACCCCAGAAATAGAATTAGAAGGAACAATGAATGAAGACATTGGTTCATTTTTAAAAGTGGAAAGGGCAAAAAGAAAAAACAGAAACTACATGCCCCCCATCCCCCAGTTCTAGATTTAATTATAATTAACATCATCAGTTTTGTAGAACTAGCTCTCGTTCTACATCCTCTTCACTTTCTTCTCTATTTGTACTTTTGCACTGGTCAACCCTTATCATTTAGCAGTAAATTATTTTTCTTATTCAACAACTGTTTTTCTGTCTTAAAGCATTTTGAAATACTATTTGACCCTGGAATTTAATTTATGATTTATTTTTTAGTTGGTATTTCTTTTTCATTTTGAAGATCAAAAATTCAAGAAAAAACAGCTTACGAGCAACAAAATAGGTTTTAAGATAACACCTAACCACACAAACACCAGAGCAAATCAGACATTACAACTCAAAAAAAAAAAGAAAGAAAGAACCCCCCTAACCAGTACGAATTTAATCGTTGAATTCAAAATCTTGACCTTGCCCATCCCGATCTTCATACCACGCCTCTCCACCTTCTAGCAAACTCTTCTTCTCCTAAGAAAAACAAGCCTAAAGTCTTTCCAATCGTCACATCCCTTTCTGCCAAATTTTCAATTTCCAATCTCTTATCGTTCTCATCCACTTCGCAATTCAGAGAAACATCAAGAATCATCTTGCTTTCTTGATTCCCCCCAAACTCCTTTTCAGACACCTCCAACTTAGTCATTTCAACTTCTTCTTTGACCCTCTGAGTCTAGGCCCACGCTTCCTGTAAATTCTCTTAAACTTGTTTGTAGGACCAGCGCCAATCAAACCGTCTTTTAGTCTTGAAAATATTTTTGAAACATGAACAATTTGGAACTTGCCTGATTCTTTGCCCTTTTTCACCAACACCAACCCCCTTTCATCCCCGTCCTTGTTCACCAATCTCTTCCAACCTAGGTCCACTCCAAGTTTGCCAACTTGGACATCAATTCTGAGCAGATTATCACCAACATCAATACTGCCACTCTCTCCTTTATCCTTCTCCCCTGGATTGCAGGCCTCTGTAAACCTGACATCACTACCACCCACTTCCTCCCTTTCCTCCTTCCACACTCCTTTCTCCCCTCATAATTTTCCTTTCTTTTCTTCCCCCCAAGAGGAAATTCCTCCCTTGGCACCTCATTTTCATTCCTTTATTTTGACTTCCAATTGCCTCCTAAGAGGAAATTCTTGCTTTAACCCATGCCCCTGCAGCAAGGTTCGAAGTATCGATACACACAAACTTTTATTTAGTTTTTTTTTTCAAAATTGGTCAAGTGGGTCAGTCTTAGGCCTGTCTAACCACTGAAAGTGTTAAAACCCCAACAGCCCTTGATTTAGAATATTGGGGCTTGCCGACACGCCTGATACAGGACGCCGTATTGAAATTTTGAACCTTGCCCTGCACTGTGTTACTTTCCATATTTTGATTTATTACTTTCCCAGATATTAAGTTCAGTAATACAACCATATTTAAAAACTAACCATCCTGAAGTGAGAAGAAGGCTGGATTTCTTTTCACCACTTGTGGTATGATAAAAGGCCTCTATCTGCAAAAGAATTGAATTGCATTAACCTTCTTCTGAGCACTACATTGTAGAAAAATATATTATTTTCTCAGGAAATACCATTAAAATGCAGAAAAATGGGTACATAAAATGGAAATGGAATGAGAGATAGAACAAAAACCTTTGATGGAGCCTTCCCCCAAACCAAAGATTTCCCATTTGTTCTTCGGAATTCTTGTCTCTGACGGTCACAGTCATAGTTGACATATATGCATACAATACCCGCAAGAAAAATATATATAGCAAGCTGGAAAAACCAAAGAAACAGTAAGAAAGTAGAAAATATTACTACAACAAATAAGACACAATTGAAACAACTGAGGAAGGGGCCATTGCTTGGTGTAGTGATATAATCCCAGGCTGACAAGTGTAAAAATGTGGGTTCAAGTATGAGAGCAGCCACCTTGTGCAAAAACATTGCCAATGGCCATTTTAATTGTAACAACTAAGGAAATCACATTTTTCATTGAGTGTACTTGAAAAGCCATCTTACTACTTGTTAACAACAGCATAGTTCAAGGCCCAGCAAGGAGAAATCAAGAAAAATGAAAATTGCATATCAACACAATCTGTAGTTTTCCAGGCACCAAGGCAAAGCTAGGCAATGAGGCCCCTTGTTGCCTAGTCACCTAGGAAAAGGATTTTTTTTCAAATAAAAACCATGAATTCTAGGGTAGTTCCTTAGGTTCAATAGGGAACTACCCTTAAATTTTCATAAAAAAAAAGTATAAAGAAGAAGAAAATTGTTTTGATCAGACAACATTTAAGTTTCTCCTTCCTTATTGGTTCAGGTTTTGAAGTCTTTGAGGGTTCAATACAGTATCACATAAGAAAATAATAAAAAGAAACTAGTATTTAAACCCACAAAATGAAAATTTTAGTTTAATAATGTCTATTTTATTTTTATAATCTCAAAGAAAAATTAAGAACTAAGAATATAAAAGTATTTAATAGTGCCATTTACAATTTAGTTTGGCAATTAAGCAAGCAACCCTCAATGGGCACCCTAGTAATTTGTTTTTTTTTTGTCAGTAATAGTTAAAATTTTACAAACATATCCCCTGTGAGCATCTTGCCGTCACTAAGAATTTACAACCCCCCCCCCATTGGGAAATTAATCCCTAATACACCTTATTTTTATCTATGATCTTGCCAGTCCAGTGAGAATATTCACTGAACAAAGTGTTCACTTGTAGTTGGTGTCCATCTCCAATGCCATTTTATTGATCTCCCTTAAAGTGTTTCTAAGATTCCATAATCCTGCATCATTGTTTCTAGTCTAGCCAATGACTACATCTCAGTCTCCTATCTATATGCCCCTGAAATTTAAGGACTTTGTCATCCTTTGTCCTAAAACTGCCCACAGTTCCACTTCCACCAAAGTAGAGTTTCCAATGCCAATTACCAATAGAGTGCAAAATATTGCCTTCCCAATTCCTAAAAACTCCTACACACAAAGGGCCTGATTCCCGAAACTGCACCCATCAAAGTTCATACTGATAGTGTAAACAGGGATGGGATAGTGGTCTAAATCTTTTGTTTTTTCTTTTCTTATTGTTCATCCCCAATGTACAACCCCTAGTTATACAAAGGTTTTTTTGTTAATGAAATGATACTTTACCTCTTCTAAACAAAAGGCTTATATTGGTAGTGTTCATAATTAGGGTGGGATGGGCGGTGCTATGGCAGAGGAATATCTTTAGCTGAAGAGAATGCAATATACTACCAAATCCTAATTATGCCGATCTGTAGTAAAATGATAATTTCAATCAGGGGTATTTTAGTCTTTGTCAAGCAGAATTGAAGTTATAGGTCCCTCGGAAACTTTCTACTTTGTTTAGTCAAAGATCAAGTCTAGAAAGTGATTTTTTAGATGTAATCGAATTGATAAACGAGTCCCATTGGAAAGTATACTCAACAACCAAGCATTAGAGCAAATGCTATGGTGTTTCCTGCTTCATGCTTGGCAACTAAAAAATGTATCTAGACCTAGGAAACACAAAAGCAACTATATTTTTTTTTGGAACAGTAAAGTATAAAAATTTCATTAAAAAGAAAAAGCATTACAATCTAGATGGGTGTCAAGATGACACACCAATAGAACTAATCCACTTGAAAAAGATTCACAGTACAAGCTTGAAGTTCAATGACATCCCAAAAACTTTCCACCAGATCTGTTCTGTTAACTTGCACAAATTCTGGAAGACCCAAAACCCAGACTGTTACAAACTTTCCAACCAAAGATAATATTACCTCAAGGCTCTTCGACTTGTTCTCAAGCAGCCTTTTATTCCTTTCATTCCATATTGTCCAGCACACTGCAAAGGGAATGCAGCTCCAGATGATTCTAGCCTTCTTGCTTCCTCTATGGATGTAAGAAGTCTAGATTGAAAGTCTATATCTAATGGATGTAAGAAGTCTAGATTGAAAGTCTATATCTATGGATGTAAGAAGTCATTTTTGGTCAATCTTATCTAGAATAACCATATCATTTATGAATTATCTTAAATGATGGAAGGAGATTCTCTCAGAGCAGAAGTGTTGGGAGTTATGGAAGGAGTGCAAAGGGCAAGGTCTTTGAACATTAGGAAGTTAACAGTGGAAATGAAGATGTGGATTTACAATAATGAGGAAATGATAATGAGGAAATGAGGAAATGAAGATGGAAGGAGTGCAAAGAGCAGAAGTGTTGGGAGCAGAAGTGTTGGGACTCATAGTTGGTTGTAAATTGGCTTCTAAGTGAGGAAATGAAGATGTGGATTTACAATAATGAGAAGGAAAAATTAAGATGGTTAACAAGAGACATAGAAGTTTCCTTCTGCTGGTGTAAGCGCAGTGCTAATTCTTTTGCAGATACTTTAGCCAAGCAAGGGGTGGGAAGAGAAGTACTATTCTGGTCACAATTGTAAAATAGGGGTATTGGTTAAGGGGAGAGATAAGTGTTTTTATCTTAGCAAGAAGAAATGATTTGGTTATTCCAGAGAAAGTCAATTATGGTTTGGCTGAACCAAATCATTTCTTCTTGCTAAGATTCAGTTTATTGTTTCTCTACTTTGACCTTGGATTTCTATGGTTCTTCTTGATATTACTGTGTAATAGAAGATTTGTTGCAGTATTAGAACCATCTGTATTGAGTTGAAGAGATTGTGGTTTGAAGATAATCAAGTTCTTTTAGGTTGGTTCAGGATGATCAACTCTGAAAACTGATAATTCACTCAAATTTAGGTTGGTTCAGGATGATCAACTCTGATTAAACTTTGTGCTGTATGAGCTTATGTTTGATACTTTGATTTAAAAGGTGTGCTGGTCACCCTCACCATAGCCTCAGGTATCCTACCTGGCCAAGTTGCACTCCTATTTACAACTATACAAGGCCCAAAGTATCGGAAAGGCAATTTTAAAAAACGTATTGGGATACGCCTTGGATATGCATGCATATCGGAGAAAAACAAAGATACGCATAGATACACTTGGAAACATTATAAAAAATTTAATAAATCATAAAAATACATCAGAAACACTAAATATAAGGCCTCAATGAGGTGTATATACAATAAATTAATATATTTTAATGGTTTTATGAAGAAATATATTGTAGTTAATTATAATTTCATTAAAAATCCTATGCTTAACTATAATTTATAAATTATAATTCTTAAGTTTTAATGTTTTATGGGATGAGAAAAACCCAACTCTCCTATCCAACCATAAAACATGCATTGGCACAACTTCTAACTGAAAATAGAATTAATAATTATTTATTATTTATTTCCAAAAATTATAAAAAATAAATAAACATTATATAATATATTCAAAAAATAGTTATTAAAGAAAAAATTTCAATTGCTTTGTGGATATAATAGATCATCCATAGAATTATAATATATTCAGTCATTGTGGTCAAATGATAAAATATAATTATTTATTTATTTATTTTTTAATTCTAAAAATAAAAAAATAATTATTAAATAAGAAATTTCAATTGGTCTGTGGATATGATAGATCGCCCATAGAATTATAATATATTCCATTGTTGTGATCAAATGAAAAAATATAATTAATTATTATTTATTTTTTAATTCTAAAAATAAAAAATCAAAAAAATACTAAAGAAGAAATTTCAATTGCTCTATGGATATGATAGATAAATCCATAGATCTAAAACATATTTAGTATTTATAGGCAGAGAAAAATTACATTTTCAAATTTTTTATTAATTTATATTTTCCCCAAATATCTTCATGAAATTTCCATAAATTTATTAATAACACAAAAAAAAATTATGATTTTGAATGTAAGAAATGTAGAGCATAAATTTAAACATTAAAGAAAAAAAGAAATCACAAGATACTAAAAAAATTTGAAAAAACTTACCTATTTTTGCCATGTTTTTCAAAATTTGAAACTAGCACTCTAGGAATGAGGTTTGGAGTTTTAGAGTCATTTGGGGGTGAAAGAAGGCTTATTTCAGGGAAAAGAACCTTGCTTTTCCCCTTTATTTTTTTTTCAGTTTTTAGCCGTATCTTTTTCGTCGATACACCCCGATATACCCCCAATACGCCCCGGATACGGTCAGATACGGGTCCATGCATATCCCGTATCTGTTTTTCAAAGATACGATACAATACACCCCGTATCGGGCGTATCGTATCGAAATTTTAAACCTTGCAACTATATAATGCAATTCAATACTTTTCACTTGCTCAAAAAAAAAACAAAAGAAAATCTACTAGATAATATATCATATTCTCTTAGATGAAGGGAGATAAGAACTAAACCCATAAGAAAGCTCTATAGCCTGAAGTGCTTATGATCAGATCACTGATTTTGAAACATTTTGGTCAACAAGATGTGGTGTAGAGGAATAGGATCCATACCCCATTTGAAAATAGGATTCTGATTTTTTAAAGATCATCCAGCAATGAGTAAAATAATCCAAAAAAAAATCAAAAGTAACAAAAACTTATCAAATTAAATCAGGGAAAGAAGAAAACATTGAAGTTCATACAATCAAACAAAAATGAGTATCCATTTTGGAATCATCAATTACCTGAACACCAAGATTTACAGGATGGTTAACTAAGTACATCCCAGGAGAAGTATACACAGATGAAGGGAGATAAGAACTAAACCCATAAGAAAGCTCTATAGCCTGAAGTGCTTATGATCAGATCACTGATTTTGAAACATTTTGGTCAACAAGATGTGGTGTAGAGGAATAGGATCCATACCCCATTTGAAAATAGGATTCTGATTTTTTAAAGATCATCCAGCAATGAGTAAAATAATCCAAAAAAAAATCAAAAGTAACAAAAACTTATCAAATTAAATCAGGGAAAGAAGAAAACATTGAAGTTCATACAATCAAACAAAAATGAGTATCCATTTTGGAATCATCAATTACCTGAACACCAAGATTTACAGGATGGTTAACTAAGTACATCCCAGGAGAAGTATACACAGATGGAACCCATACTAAGCATCCCCAACAAATATAAAACCCAGCTGTCAAAATCAAATTTAGAAATAAATATTAGCAAAAACTAAGCACAAGATTAATTCTTGAAACATATGAAGAATCATGTCCATTAAGAATTTTGAAACAGGAAGGAGTCAAAAATAGAAAGTTAGAAGACAAGTGACATGTAGACAAACAAACATAAAATTATCATATATAGACAGGGTTTCACTACATGACGGGTGAGTTGGAAACTACTTTCTACAAAACGGCTTCTTACTCAGTTCCCTTTGGTTTCACAAATTTAGCAGATTTAGAGTTTTAGAGTTTTACCTTCTCATTAAAAGTAAATTGCTAGTTGTTCAAAAAGAGACATCATTAAGAAATAACATACCCCAGGTCATATCTAAATCTAAATAATTATTAAAAAAAAAACATCAGACATATTTTACCCCTAGCAAAAAGTAAATAAATAAAACAGCTTCCAAAAACCATTATAGCCTTATCTTGGTAGCACAATAGATAAAGAAACTAATAAATCACAAACCATAAACCTGAGTTGGAGTAACTCCATAATCAAGGTTCATAGTTCAAGGGTAGATTTTTCAAGAAAATAGAATGAAATCCCAACAAGGTTAGAGTAATTCCTTCAAGAACTATCAAATGGCATCAAGAAATAGTGGTATAATTCCTGTTTCAACTCCAAATGTTCTATTTTGTTCCTAAGCTGTGTTTGGTTGCAGTGCAATTTTATTTGCATTAGTACAAATGCATGGGAGTGCAAATGAAAAGAATGCAAATTCTGGTTTAATTTTGTTTTGAGTTTTACTTAATTCTGCTTCAGGTCTTATTTTACTTCATTTGTATTGCAATCAAACAAAATAAGGTAAATTTTGAACTAAAAACAAATCATAATTAGCACCAAAATCACTTGCACTACCATAGTTTTGCATCAGTGCAAATAAATTCGCATTGCAACCAAACACGGCCAAAAAAGCATACAAAAGTCCCCCAGACTTCTTAGTCTTGAACCAAGAGGGATAGTTCCCCATCCCATAAGGCCTTGAACCAAGAGGATCACTTCTCTATGCCAAAAGAAATCATTACCATGGTTTGTATTGCCCCCATTTCAATAGGGGCAATACAAAATATTCCAATAATATTTTTCTTTTCTAAAATCTCTGGTATATCAGTGATATTTCAAATTTCATTGATAAACTATATATTTGAAATTTAAAATTTTAAAATATCATCTAAACTTTCTCATATTTCATTAAATCATCGAAACATTTTGAAAATATTTTCCTAAAAGAATAAATGGGCATTTGGTGATTGGATAATTGGTTTACCATTCTATTATGATTCACTTACTAGTTACTATAGTTCAAAAGAAAAAGAGGAAAAGACACAACTATATAAAAAAAGACTCACTCTATATCAAAACATATAGTAAAAAAGAGGCAAAAAAAGTCAAGATGGTAAGTTAACGGCATACATAAACAAGTGAAGATGGCTCAGAGACTAAAAGAGAGAAAAAGAGAGTCTTAATTTTCTCTTATCTGATATACACAGTTTGCTATATTTTTTAAGCATCTTAGTGAAATTAGTTGGAAGTTCTGTTAGGAAGGATAAACCAAGTGCACACTGGACTCCCCCTGGAGAAGGTTTTATTAAACTAAACTTTGATGGCAGCTGCCTTGGAAATCCAGGGCTGGCTGGATTGGAGGAGTTTTTAGAAATTCTGACGGGCACATTCTTGCTGTTTTTCTCAGGCCCCGTTGGAGATGGGGATTCGGTGTGTGCCAAATTCAAAGAAGCCTTACAAGGAGTACAAATTGCTAGAGAATTAAACTTTGACAGATTGCTAATTGAGGGTGATCCAAAGCTGGTACTAAAAAGTGGTTTGGAAATATAGGGATCTTATGAAAAGATTTAAATGGCTAATTAGAGATATGACAATTTTTGTTTAATGGGAAAAGAGGTCAGAAAATGGGTTAACTAGTTTCTTTTGCAAAATAGGGGGTGCATAAGTCTGAATTATTTGTGGCTCAAATGTAATTCCACTTTTGTAATGGGGGCTGCACCCCGCACCTCTGTTTGACAGATGTTACTATAACTCCATTTTGCTATTAATAGAATTTTCATTACTTATCAAAAAAAAAAATGAAAAGAGATTAGCCTCGTGGAAGAAGAACTACATCTCCCTGGGTGGTAGGATCACTTTGATAAGAGCCACACTTTTGAACCTGCCCACCTATTTTCCTGTCTGTTTTTAGGATACCACCTAGGGAAGCAAAGAAGATGGAGAAATTGAAGAGAGATTTTCTTTGGAAACCAAGGAAAGTAAAAAGGATCATTTGATCAAGTGGGAGATTATGCGCAAGAGTAAAGAGGAGTAGGGCTTGGGATTAGGTAATGTGATCAAAAAGAATTTGGCTCTGTTGGGAAAGTGGCTATGGCGTTAGCCACAAGAGCAAGACAGACTTTTGGCATGAAGTGGTAAGAAGTATTCATGGTTATCTAGAGAACGGATGGGATGCTAGTGGATCTCAGAGGGAAATTTTGGTAACACCATGAAAGCAATTCACAATATACTTCCACAGTTCCTCAGGATAGTCAAATATGATGTTTGCTCTGGAAACTCAGTTCAGCTCTGGGAGGATGTCTGGATTGGGCCCCTTAAAGAACCTCTTCCCCTCCTTATTTTCTGTCTCTTTATATAAGAAAGAAGTGATTTCAAAGTTTTTTGGATCTTCTATAAATCACTTGGCTCCATATTGGGTTCTTGGGTTCTGCAAGGGGTTAAGGGATGAGGAAATCAACTGCTTGTCTAACTTGCTTTGCCTCCTCAATAAGGTTTGCTTAGACCCCTCTGAATTAGATAAACGGGCCTGGTCTCCTCATCCCAACGAAACTTTCTCTTGTGCCTCTTTCTTCAAGTCCCTTTGTCATTCTTCATCTCAGCAAGTTTTCCCTTTTAAGGAGGTTTGGTGTAGGCCTATTCTCCCAGAGATTATGGCTTTCCGTTGGGAAGCGTTTTATGGGAAAATAAACACCTTGGATAACCTACAGAAGAGAAGATCCCACCTATGTTACTCACCTAACTAGTGTATTCTCTACAAATTTCATGGTGAGGACTATTACAACATGCTAATCTCTTGCTCCTTTACTGCAGAGTTGTGGGATTGGCTTTTGCCGTTGTTTAGGTATAGGTGGTGTAGAGAACATTAATGTGGTCCCCACTATGTTATTTATGTGGTCCCCACTGTTGTTTGTTTATTTATGATGGTAGTTAGTTTCAGTTAGCAGTTATTCAGTTGGTAGTTATTATTTCTTTGCCATGTAAGCAGTAGGGGTAATTCAGCCCTTTTACCTTTTATTTGATTATTAATATAAATAGGTGAGTGGGGCGACAATTCCAGTCAACACACTCTTTCTGAATTCTTCTCTTTGTGTTCTCCTTCTCTTCTTCTCTCCCTCTTCTTCTCTCCCTCTTCTTCTCTCTTTGTCAATCTGTTTTTCTTTGTTTATTACACATTATACCTAGGACTGATTGCAGTCCTATTCGACTACTTGGCATCAAAGCCAACCTAGGAATTCTCACGCTAGTCTAATCAGGCCTACATGAGAACTTCCTAGGGTTGGAAGTTTCAGCAGAGATAAGTTCATTGACTGATTCTTGGAGGTTGCTGGCAGTGTGCAATTGATGCCCAAGGATTTGTAGGGCCTTGGAGAGTGTTCAGCGATCAGGAAGAATCAGACGAAGGGAAGAAATCACAGTTTTAGGGTTCAGACCTTAGTTTGAAGGTGGCGGCTAGACCTTTTTGAGTAAGTCGATATTTGTTCTTGAGATCGAACCTAAAAAGAAATCTTTTTTATTAATCTGGAAGGTGTGGCTGAAAGAAGAGTGTAGTGAGGGTTGTCAGAGGTGCCGATATTTGAGAGTTTATCACAGACGGTGGAGGCAGGTTGATTTCAGTCATCAGCAGTCCAGGCCATCCCCAATTCCTTCTGCGGATCCAAATCCAAGTACTACACTTCCTTCATCTTCCATTACAGATGAGATACCTTCTATTGTTGAGCCTTCACCTCCATTGGATGACCTTAACCTTCCCATTGCAGTCCGTAAAGGCAAACGATGTTGTACCTCATCTACAGCTCACTGTATTTCCTAGTTTTTGTCTTATGATCATTTGTCTCCATCTTACAAGTCCTTTTTGACATACATTGCTGCTATTCCCATTCCCAGAACAGTGCAGGAAGCCTTGTCAGTACTTGAGTGGAAAGATGCAATGAAGGTAGAAATGGATGCCCTTCTGAAGAACAATACATGGGAGCTAGTTGACCAACCTAAAGGGAAGAAACCGATTGGATGTAGATGGGTGTTTACTGTGAAGAATAATGTTGATGGTTCCATTGAAAGGTATAAGGCTAGATTAGTTGCAAAGGGAATTACTCAGACATATGGCATAGACTACTTGGAGACTTTTGCACCAGTAGCAAAGATGAACACTATCAGAGTTTTATTATCTCTTGTAGCCAGTACTCATGGCCTTTGTTTCAGATGGATGTTAAAAATGCCTGTCTCAATGGAGGCTTGCAAGAAGAAGTTTACATGCAGTTGCCTCCTGGATTTTATAGTGCAGAAACAATAAAGAAGGCTTGCCAGATGAATAAGGTATATGGACTGAAATAGTCTCATAGAACCTGGTTTAATAGATTCAGACAAGCTCTTGAAAATTTTGGCTATGTGCAGGCCCAGTTAAATCACACTCTATTAAAAAGTGGATTCTTCCTTAACATTGCTTGCTGTATATGTGGATGATATTGTAGTGACAGGGAGTGATACCCATGAGATTGAGTCTCTTAAACAACTCTTTCACCAAGAGTTTGAAGTCAAATACCTAGGGGAGCTACGATGTTTCTTGAAAATTGAGGTAGCTCAGTCTAAACATGGGATTTTTGTTTCCCAAAGAAAGTATGCGCTTGATTTGTTGGAAGAAATAGGGAAGTTGGGTGTTAAACCTGCTAACACACCTATTGAACAAAATCACAAGATCAGTGCAGAAGGTGGAGAGCCCCTTGAAGATAAAGCTATGTTCCAACAGTCAGTTGGAAAACTTCTCTATCTTTGTCTCACACGATCAGACATCAGTTATGCCATCAGCGTTGTTAGTCAGTATATGCACTCTCCTAGAACTATTCACCTACTTGCAGTTGAGAGGATATTGGCATATTTGAAGAGGTGTCCAGGCAGAGGTATACTATTCAAGGATAATGGTCACATGAAAATAGAAGTTTACACAGATGCTGACGGGGCTGGATGTGTTGATGATAGGAGGTCTACTTCTGGATATTGTGCTTTTGTAGGAGGTAATCTTGTTTCTTGGAGTAAGAAACAAAATGTTGTTTCTCGCTCCAGTGCTGAAGCTGGATATAGGTCTATGGAAAATGGTGTGGTTGAAGTACTATGGTTGAAATCCCTATTTGAGGAGTTGGGTATTACTTATGAAAAGCCCCTAATGTTGTACTGTGATAATCCGGCTACTATTAATATAGCCCATAATCCGGTACAACATGACAGAATTAAGCATATTGAAGTCGATCAACACTTTATCAGAGAAAGAGTTGCTTCACAAGAAATGTGTCTTCCATATATCACCTCCAACATGCAGCTTGCAGATCTTCTCACCAAGGCAGTTTCAAAGACAAAGTTAGAAGCAGATCTATGCAAGTTGGGAATGACAAACACCTATTCCTAACTTGAGGGGGAGTGTAGAGAACATTAATGTGGTCTCCACTATGTTATTTATGTGGTCCCCATTGTTGTTTGTTTATTTTTTATGGTAGTTAGTTTCAGTTAGTAGTTATTATTTCTTTGCCATGTAAGCAGTAGGGGTAATTCATCCCTTTTACCTTTTATTTGATTATTAATATAAATAGGTGAGTGGGGTGACAATTCCAGTCAGCACACTCTTTCTGAATTCTTCTCTTCGTGTTCTCCTTCTCTTCTTCTCTCCCTCTTCTTCTCTCTTTTTCAATCTGTTTTTCTTTGTTTATTACACATTATACCTAGGACTGATTGCAGTCCTATTCCACTACTGGTGGAACATGCCAGTAGATGTAATCATGCTCTTTCACCCTTCAACCTTTGCCTAGCCTAACAAAAGAGGAAAGATTATGTGAAGATGTGCTAGAGCAGCACTAATTTAGACAATTTGGTAATTGAGGAATGCAAGAACATTCCAAGAAAAAGGAGAAAATCTGCCAAGACTTAAAGGACTGTATTCTGAATAGGGTAATACATTGGCTAAAGACGATGGATTTATTTAACCAATTCTCCTTTAATGATATTTGGAGAAATTGGTCAGTAGTAGCAAGGTGTTCTTCCACAAAGATTAGGGTAGCAGCTAGTTGGGCACCTCCTACAGAAGGTTTCTTGAAGCTGAATTTCGATAGGAGCAATCAAGGCAACCCAAGTCCCTATGGTATGGAAGGAGTTATAAGGAACGATCTGGGAGAGATTTCACTGTACTACTCCGATACCTTGGGAGTTAGAGATTCTACCAATGTAGAATTACTAGTGGTCATTCAAGAGTGCAGTTTGCATCTGTGTTAGGTGTGGAAAGGTTGGTGATTAAAAGGGATTCCAACGTGGTAGTGGGTTGGCTGAAGGACCCAAGTAATGCAGTGTGGTCCTACAAGCATGAACTCCAAAAATTTAAGTGGCTAACACATAATATATATGTAAGAATACAATGGGTGGGGAGATCAGAAAACACACTAGTTGATTATCTAGCCAAGCAAGGGGAAAATAAGGAATCTTTATTCTGGGCTCAAGTGTAACTATTTTTATTTCTTTTGCCTTGTACTTTGGTAGGAGGGGTCGTAGCTCGCACCGCCCCTCCAGGGGAGGATTGTATCAAACTAATTCTATGAATTAATAAAATTATCCTTATTCATCAAAAGAATGAATGTGTGGAGCAAATGAGGAGGTCCAGCCAACAGCGTTTTGTCTATAAGTTGGACTTAGAGAAGGCTTATGACTTGGTGGATTGGAACTTCCTAAGAGAGGTATTAAGAAAGTGTGGTTTTGGAGAAAGATGGTGTAACTGGGTGAAGGATTGTGTTAGTTCCTATCATTTTTCAATATTTGTCTATGATGTGGCCAGGGACTTCTTTCCAGTTTGTAGAGGCCTAAGACAAGGTGACTCTCTATCGCCCTTTCTGTTCATCCTTGTAGCTGATGTATTTGGTAGATTAATCACAAAGGCTGATAGGGAAGATGTAATAAAGGATTAGAGGATAGGTAGGAATATGGTTCTAGTAACCCATCTCCAATTTGCTGATAACATTATTATTTTCTATGAAGGGGGAGATTTGAGTAAGGTGAGGAACCCAAAAGGATTGATAACACACTTTGAGAGTGTATCCAATTTGAAGAAAAACCTGGACAAGAGTTGTGTAGTGGATATTAATATGGATGATAAGGCTATTGATATTTTGGCAAAGTGTTTAGACTGTCCTACTTCTTCCTAACCCATGTCCTACCTAGGTCTTCCACTAGGTGTTAACCCAAAGGAAAGCTGTTTTTGGACTTCAATCTTGAAAAAGTTAGAAAAAAGACTGGCAACTTGGAAGAAGAATAATATCTCTCTAGGGGGTAGAATAACTTTGTTAAGAACCACTTTAGCTAATTTACCAATTTATTACTTCTTTGTGTTCCTGCTAGGGAGGTCAAGAAACTGGAAAGATTGATGACAAACTTTCTTTGGGAACCATGGGAAGAGAAAAGGTACCATTTAATAAGGTAGGAATTAGTATGTGGAACTAAGGAAGAAGGTGGACTGAGAATAAGCAATTTAGTCCCTAAGAACGCAACTCTATTGGGGAAGTGGCTATGGAGATGACCATTGGAGAGAGAGAGAAAGACTTTGGCATGAGGTGGTAGCTAGTATTCATGGGTCGATGGAAAATGGTTAGAATGTTGGTGTATCATGTCAAGCTACCTTGTCTACACCATGGAAAGCAATTCATGGCATACTTCCTCTTTTTCTAAATTTTATTAGGTATGATATTCACTCTGGTAATTTTGTATTCTTTTGGGAAGATATTTGGGTGGGTAATTCAACTCTAAAGGACCTCTTTCTCTTTACTCCATTTCCTTGTTTAAGAAGAAGGTTTTCTAGCTTGCTCCTCTCTCTTGTCCTCCCTTTGTCTTTAAGTTGGAATTTTGGTTTTAGAAGAGGCTTAAGGTACAATGAACTTTAGCATGTCTAGATAGGAGGATTTGGATCCCCTATCCAAAAGGTTCCTTCTCCTATGCTTCTTTCTTTAAGCCCCTTTGTTCTTCTAGTCAAAGGGTTTTTTCGATTGAGGTTTGGACTAGGCATGCTCCCCTTAAAATTGTGGTATTCTACTTAGAGGTTTTTTTTTTTTGGAAAAATCAATACCTTAGACTGTCTGCAGAAGAAAAGGCCTTTTATATGTTTGTCTCCTAACTGGTGTGTTCTTTGCAAAGCAAATGGTGAGGATTGTTTCCACTTACTAATTTCATGCACCTTTGCTGCAGCTATTTGGAATTGGATTGCTTTGTTTGGGTGCAGGTCAAACTCACCTACAAAATGTAAGTCCACTGTATGTTCCATCTTTTTTTGTGTGGCCCACTAAAAGAGGGAGTATGTGGAGAGCAGCTTTCCTCTGGACAATTTGGAAAGAAATGAATGCAAGAATCTTTCAAGAAAAAGAAAGTAGTATATTAAATGTTAAGGACTGCATTTTGACAAAAACAATACATTGGTTGAGAACTGTGGATTCCTTCCAATCCTTTTCTTTTGATGACCTTTGGAGTAGTTGCTCAGCTATGGCAGTTAGTTCTTCCAGGAAGGATAAGGTCTATGCAAAGTGGGTTCCTCCTCTTGAAGGAAGTCTAAAGTTGAATTTTGATGGAAGTGGTCAGGGTAACCCAGAACCTTCTGGAATAGGAGGGGTGTTGAGAGATAAGGACTGTAACATTTTAGCCTTATTCTCTAGCCCAGTGGGTTTAGGAGACTCTAATAGGGTTGAACTATTAGCAGCCTTACAAGGTATCCATATTGCAAATCAGCTGGGTGTGGAAATCT
Source organism: Nelumbo nucifera (assembly GCF_055504915.1). NCBI lineage: Eukaryota > Viridiplantae > Streptophyta > Magnoliopsida > Proteales > Nelumbonaceae > Nelumbo > Nelumbo nucifera. The sequence continues at coordinate 48,174,200 of NC_142656.1, forward strand.
AATAATTGAAGGAGATCCTAAAGTTGTTGTAGGGCAGCTGGCAGACTCGAACTCAGTGGTTTGGTGCTACAAGGACCTCTTAAAGAAAGCTAAGTGGTTAATAAGAAACATGAACATTAGCTGTCACTGGGTGGGTAGATTGGTGAATGCTTTGGCTGCTCATCTTTCCAAACAAGGGGTTAACAGGGAAAATCTATATTGGGCTGCTTTGTAATCCCTTTTCTAGTGTGTAAATTGTAATCTTCCTTGTAAGGAGAGGTCGCATCTTGTGCCTCTCCTTGGGGTGCTTGTAATAGTCCTCATTTCCTGCCAATAAATTCATATTTCAATTATCATAAAAAAAACATTATGAGACCACTTTGATGGCCTAGATCTTTCAACTGATTTGGTATATCATTTGGATGGGTTAGATTAAATGAAACCTTAGTACATGATTATCAAAAGAAGTGAAACCTTAGTGCACCATTTAGATGGGCTAGATTAGATGAAATTTTGATACACCATTCGGATGGCTGACATTCATGTTGTCAAGGAAACACCAGGGTGACAAGGATCATAGTGATTCTCAGCAATCTGAAACAGTTGTGGAAACAACTCTGAAAGAGGACAATTGCTACACCAAGGGTTTCTAGAAGGCAAGTCTTTCACCATTACCCAACTTAGGCTAAGCCCTGTGCTGAAATTCGGAAGAATGTCCATAATTTCCCTCCATAATGAGCAAACCTAAAGGGGGTAAAGATGAGATAGTTATCTAATCTCCTCTGTCAGTATCGTATTTAGCAGCAATTATATCTCTCCACCTCCCTCTTTCCATCTCCAAATCCATTTTCCCAACAAAGCATTGTCAAAAATCTTCGACCTCCCCAGGCCTCCTTGGTCCCCAGGCCTCTTTAAGAGGGTGATCCTACCACCCAGGGACAAGTATTTAGCTGAAGGACGCTTCTTTTCTAGATGCTTGCTCCAGAACTGGATCCCAGATCAGAGACGAGGTACATTTAGCCCCCAGAGGGAGGCCCAGGAACTTAGTTGGTAGAAAGCCCACTTTTGACATGCAAGAGTCTCAGCCAAAGCATCAAATTTTTCCACATTTCCCACTGGAATTAAGCTTACTTTTACTGCAATAGTCCAATTGAAACCTGCCAGAACTTAAAACCAGCTTGGACACCCAGCATCATCTCTAATTGCACTTCCTTCGCATCAATAAAACATTGAGTGTCATCAGAAAACTGAAGGAGCTGCACTCTTTCCCTACCAGGAACCACTTCAAACCCCTCCCAAATCCCCACCTCCCCAACCTAAAGGATAAAGTTGGTTAGGATCTCCATCAGACAGATGAACAGCAAGGGGAGATGGGATGGGCTTGTCTAAGTCCCTCAGAACTCTTGAAGAAACCAGATGATTGCCCATTTACAAGAACAGAGAATTTAGTGGAAGTGATACAAACCTTAATCTGGTTTCTCCATTTTTGGACAAAATTCATTCTTTCCAGCACAAGTCCAAGCATTTTCAATAAAATGATCATAGGCCTTTTCCAATTCCAACTTACAGATCAACCCAGGTTTCCCCTCCCTTTTTCTAGAGTCAATCAGCTCATTAGCCACCAAGACATTGTCCAACATTTGACAACCCAGCACAAATACAAATTGGCTTTTAGCAATCACGCTACTAAGCACCTTTTTCAACCTCTAAACCAGCACCTTAGCCAATATTTTATAAAAACTGTTCGGCAAGCTAATTTCTGGGTTTGGGGGGAAATGGGCCTAAAATCCTGACTAGAGGATGGCTTGACTAGTAGTCTAGTCCAACCAGTTTGGTAATGATAGGTTAAAAACATTAATTTTATGAGGCCTCATGTTTTTTCTTAGCAACACAGTTATGCCATGTGAGCAGTTCACTGACTTTTTTTTTTTTAATAATTAGTTCACTGAAGGCATTTTCCCTTAATAAGACCATCATTGATTGGATTAAATATAATATTATCTCATTAAAATAGTTACTTGGAGATGTCTATAACCTTTTTATTCTACCCATGCTAATAGGTATTGATAAGTTCAGCATAAACAATATAAAAGTCTGCATACCTCGATCATGTGCAATATCCATTGTATTCCAGTAACCAGCTTCCCACCAAAAAAACTTGGTTACATATACCAGCATCAATGTAGTATTTACTAGCATAGAGTCAGCTACTCGGCCATACTCCTCATACTGTATATTGAAGAAAGTGGAAAAGAAACAAAGGAATAAATATGCATGTCATTACGTACAAGTAACCAGCTATAAGAAACTAAAGTTACATGAGTACAAGTTAGGGCTACCCACGCAAGTCATGCAAAGAGATCTAAGAAAAAGAAAATAAAAGGGAAAAAAGGTGTATACCAGGTCTACAATAAGGAGAATGCAAGAAGACTAATGATTGTGATGGGTAGACCATAGAACTTGATCCCATGAGTCCCATACTGGTGGTTCTTAATCCCAACAGTCAAGTAGTCAACCAAAAGAATTGTGGATAATTTAAAATATATGACAATTCTTCAAAAAATTGTTGAGAAATCCAATAGGATTATTTCTAGGGATCATTAGAAAGATATGAATATTTTTCTTATTATTCTTAACAAGAGCAGTGATGTAATTTCACCATGTTTAAAGAGTTAAGCATATAGAGCAAAGTTCAAAATATTGCAACATGTCAGTGTGTATATGATACGAAATTGACTTTTAGGCTGTGTTTGGTTTGAAAGAAAATGTAGGAAAAGGTAGGATTTCCCTACCTTTCCCTACTTTTTCTTTCAAGCCAAAAACAGCCTTAAAGTCACTGATACGCACATTATTAATAGTTTAAAGTTTTTAAAGTTTTTCAAACATTAATACTTGTTGTACAGTACCCACTCCAACCTATAGGAATGAAAAAGTAAAAGGAGGCATGAGTTTTGATGTTTCAAAACTCTCAATACACAAAAATTGCATATCGACCAACCCAAGGAATGTTACATTCATTCTTCTTCTTTGTCTCTTCTTGCTTCCTTCTCTTCAATCATTACTCTTATTGTTTTCTATTTTTAAGATTATTCAATCAGGAGATGAATGAATTAATCCAAGAGTTCTGATCTGATATGGCCACTAAGGGGGTGTTTGACACCTTTGCGTTTCACAAGCATTCCATTTTTCTTTTTTTGAAGAGTAAAGAAGAAATTCCATTAAAATAGAAAAGGAAAATACAATCTGATTGGGTGTCAAGGTAAACCCTACCATTCAATCACTAAGAAAACAGGTTTACACTACAGACCTCATTCCATTTTATCAAGAATGAGGAACACCACCCCCTATTTTATTGAAAAACACATAAAAAGCATATTTGGTGGAGATGCATGCTGATTGGGTGTTTAAAGTTCCTTGACTTTATTTTTATAATATTTACATTGTAACATGTATGACATCTCAGAAAAGCTGTCAACGTTTTCAAATTTTGGTAATTCAAGAAATATCATTTTGATGATTCAAGACCCCCCCCCCCCTCACAAATCCCAAGACATAATCCTTGCATTAACACTTCTTCAAAAAACATTTTTTGGTGGCAAGCAGATGAAGCAGGACACTTGTGATATGCATCAGTGTCAAACACTCACTAAACGGTACAGTTCCTATTACTTACCAACTCATAAGATAATTTCCATTTAGTCACTGAAGTAATAATTTGTGGTATTTACTACCAAAAAAATTGTGGTATTAGACACTAGGATAGTATCTAATATCTATCATGCATTATTTATCAAAAAAAAACATCTATCATGCATCCATTGAAAAGAGTAAAAAAAGTTTAGTTTATATGTTTCACTACCTAAAAGCACTCAATAAGATAACAACAAGCCATTATATATAGTATATGTTAATTTATGTTGTACAAAAAAATAGAAAGGAATAAATGTACACATAGGAGTAACCAAGAAGACAACAAAATCTAGCAGAATGTTTTAATCCAACATGGTAATGCCACTATTTAGAGGATCCACACAAAATAGATTAGATACTTGCACTCTAGAGCAACTAACCTGCTTGATGCAATATGTCACAGCAAGAACTGCCCAGGACATCATGCCAAATCTGCAGTTGGTAAAAACCTTTATATCAAAGTCTTTACCTATTCGAGGATACAACTCCATTCCCTGCATGAACAAGTAAATGATGTAAGATGTTATTATCTTTTGATTGGTGTTGTACTGTTATACAAGAGATCATGTGCTTCATCCTTGTAACCCAAATGAAATTTTCTCATCATAGGCAAGTTTTCAAAGAAGAATAAAGCAAAAATACTCTGGAGCTGTATTCCTTTAGCTATCTGCCAGCACATTTGGAGAGAGAAACAAAACAAACAAAACATTATTTGAAGATAGGAAGCAGCATTGAAAAACTATGTGCTGATATAAGGAATATGATTGTCTATTAGGTTCTGTTGTTTCCAGAATTTTCAGGTTTTGATAGAGATGCATTTGGTTCAAGATTTTGGGATACTTTGGAGCTGTTTCAGACAGTGTTTTCTTATGTATATTTGTAGTTCAGTTTTCAGTTAGTTGTAGTCCATTCTGTCATTTCTCATCTTCATGAACTTATTTTGACTTGGGATGCTAACTAATGGACCCTATTTGCAATTATACTCTCTTCTTTCAAGTACGGAAACTTCTTTTATTTACTATCAAATAAACTTAAAAGGAATATGCAATTGATGCAAGAGAAATACATGCCATTAGATTCTTCTATATTCAGACAGGAGTAACTCATTATCAGCATGCAATATAAACTAGAAAAACATCTTGCACAAATGCAGTATTTTTTTTTGATAAGTTAGACCACTGCAGTATTCAACCAATCTTTTTGTATATCTTTATTTTGAGGTTTTGAGGGGTCCTCTACCTCCTATAATACAATGACTTGTGTGTGTGTGTGTGTGTATCTATCTATCTATCTTCAGTTCACCCCATGTCCCTTTTGGTCTGCCCCAAGCTCTTCTAGACCCTTCAAATTGCAACAGATGACTTCTTCTCACTGGTGCTGTAGATTATCTTCCCTGCTCATGACAAAACCATCTTAGTCTACTTTCCTTCATTTTATCACTCACTGGCACTACTCTCCTAGGTTCCCACTATGTTCATTTGAATCATTCCTAATTTTCCTAGTCATCCATCATAAAATTCACATTTCATCTACATTCATTTTTGGAAATGATGTTTCTTCACTGCTTAATATTCTTCTCCATACAATATCGTTGACTTTATTTTTTTCTCTAAATGACAGAAAATATTTCTTTTTTGAGAATGAGGGAGAGACGTATTTTGCATAAACACCTTTCTTTTAAATCATGTAAAATACCAACAACCTACTTTTAAGAAATAATCTATTGCACCTCAACCAAACATAAAATAAACAAAAAAATGAAAACATATTATATGTTTTCTTTTTCTCTGGTGGGGTATTAGCTAGCTTCAAATATGTAACCTCATGATGAAGATGTAACAAATCAACCAATGTGCTAAAGACGTATGTCAACGAGAAATAGAGCTGCAATTATCTGGACAGTTTGAGAAGAAAGAAATGTAAGAATCTTTAAGGAGTAGGAAAAAAGTATGGAGGCACTAATTGAGTATATCACAGCTAGGGTGGAATATTGGATTAAGTCATTGGACATCTTCCATCTTTTTCAACAGATGATATTGTTAGGAAATGGGAGCAGGTGGTTGGAACTTCATCAAAAAGGATTATGATTCATAGAAGTTGGACACCACCGGAGAGGGCTTCATAAAGCTTAGCTTTGATGGCAGCAACCTTGGGAATCCAGGCCTTCAGGGATGGGAGGAATCTTTAGAGATGAAGAAGGTCATGTTATTGTGGTGTTCTCCGGTCTGATTGGAGTGGAGGTTCTATAAGGGCAAAGCTTATGGCTGTAATTTATGGAGCACAGTGAGCAAAGGATCTGAGCTTGAGTAAACCAATCATTGAACACAACTCAAAGGCAGTAATTGGGTGGCTGCTGAACAATGAAAGAACTTGTGATCATATAGAAATGAGCACAAGAAACTCAGGAGGCTGATTAGAAATATTCGAATGAAAGTTCAATGGGTTCAAAGATCAGCTAAATGCCTGATGCATTAGCTAAACAAGGGCCAATTAGGAATTAGTTTTTTGGGGTTCAATTGTAAACTTAATCTGAAAAGATAGTGACTATACTCTCCAAACTCTAAAATGTATGGAACTTTGTACATTTTGTTGTTTATATTAATAAAAGGAATTGTTATTCATCAAAAAAAAAAAAATCAACCAGTGAGCTACAGGTTAAATACCTAAAGCAATGTCTGTTGCTGATCCAGAAATAGTATGATATAGCAAAGACACCCTTAGAAAAAGGGATAAAAGTTGCAAAGAAGTAGAAATGTATGCAATGAATATCAACAGAACACAGCAAGTTCAAATCATCAACAGCTCAAAACACATACCCAGTAGAAATCAATTATCAAGTTTCCTGAAGACCCAGAATCAGTAGACGATGGTGCCAAATGACCCTTGTAAATATAAATTCATTAATTAGAAAGGTAATGAAGTAGGACAAATAATTGAACCAAAACTGAAGCATTTGCATGGTAGTCAGTACAACAACAAATCCTCACCTTTATGTATAAAAAGATGCAAAAGATGAAGCTTCCAAATATTAGTGCTGAAAATATTTCTCCCAAATGATCATAGACAATCGCAGGATTGAATATGCCAAACCTGAAGATAAACATAGTGAGTATCTATAATCTGCAACCAATACTAAGTGGTATTTAGTAGAATACAAAATCAAAAATAGAGTATAAACTAATCTACTCTTGGTATTTTTTATAATAAATAAATAAATAAGATAGTTCATTAATATTGTAGAAAAGATAAAAAATAAGTACAGCCAGGAGGTGATGAGAGATCACCCAGCAAAAAAGCAAAATCAAACAAATACATATTCATTTCAGCCCATCTCCAATTCTAAGGCTGACCAAAAGCCTCCCCCAAAAGTTTCTTTGTTAACTCCCGCAAATTCTGATAAAATCAAAATCCAATCCAAAATCCTCTTCTTAACAATTGAACAGAATTAATCCTTGCACCTGGACTGGTCATAAAAAAATTCTTCCATTCCTCTCTTTCTGGACCTCCCAACAAACTGCAAAAGGAACACAACTCCACATAATAGTTTTGAATCCTACCCTTGCAAAACAGGCCATGATGCAAAAGTTTCTTTTGGAAACCTTCATGCCCACATATCAACTCTGAATAAACTGAAGAAATAACTCCAAATGAACCTTGTAAAGCAACAATCAAAACAAAGATCAAGCACATCCTCCTCAGCATCCATGCACAAATAGCATCTGCCTGCCATCTGAAGCCCTTTGCCTTTGATGTGATCTTGAGCGAATATCCCAACCAGCTCTTCACCTAGTTGTACCTTTACTTTTCTTTAATGAAATTTCTCTTACCATAATATATATATATATATATATATATATATTCTTAAAAGTAAGGTCAGTCATCATGTAAACACGTACTGTAACTGGACTGTGCATTTGGTGAAAACATTGGGGCTGTTCAATGGCAGGGCTGTACTGCAACTGATGACATCATCCGTGGGTGGCACTAGGTGGCTACTTCTTCCACTTCAAGGACTACAGCATCCTCCTAATGAGAACCTCCTCCAGTACATTCATTCAAGTTAAACTTTGATGGATGCAGTAGAGTTACCAGAGCCTATCAGGGATAAGAGGAGTATCTAAAGACCAAGAGAGACATTATGGAACTTTTTTTCTGGACCAGTAGGCCAAGGGAGTTCAATTAGAGCAAAACCATACAGTTCCACAAGGATTGCGGCTAGAAAAAGTGATGAACTATAACTTTTTGATTGAGGGAGACTCAAGTGGTGGTGGAATGGATTCAAAACGAGGGCAAGGCCCCCTTTCAGTATAGGAAGTATATGAAAGAGATATAGAAACTCGAAAGGAATAGCAGCATCTCTTCAACAAGGGCATGCAGATCAGACAATGGTTTCGCAGAAACTTTGCAAAACAAGGTGTGTTTTGGGGTGTGGGTGAAGATATTGATGTATGTAGACGCTAATTGGCCATCCCAAACTCAAAGATGATGCAATATTGTTCATAAACTATTTCTTACATTAATAAAAATTGTTCAGTATATACCGTATTTCTGGAAGGTCACGCAACCTCAGATAAACAGTCGAAATAAACACCAGTAAAAACATAAACAATAAAAATATATATGTGATAAAGAAGCTCCATTTTCTGGAAGCTACATGTGTCAGACACCATCTCTTGCTCATTAGAAACTAGATGCAAAAGCTTCTTCAGTAGAAAATTCTGCTTTATCTCTTCTTGAGTCACCATGCCAAGCACCCTATATTAGAATTGAACACTACACACCCTCGTTAAATAGAAAAACAGAATGAGGATGACATTCCAGAATGACTGAAATATTAGCAGTTAAGTTTTAATACAAGTAGAATACTAAATGAGCAAAGAATCAGTGTTGCACAGTTATTACATAGAGAACACATTGAAGAATAAAATGTTCATGGAGAAAGTGGCAATATAAGCAAGAGTGACTGCCTAATGAGTAGAACCAGTGTAACACAGTTAATTCAGTGTTTTAAAAGTGTTACAGGGTTTATTCAGTGCTTTAAAAGCACAAAGGGCATTTTGCCCCCAAGACACAAGGTGCAAGGTGAAGCATTCACCTTTTTCAAGCAAGGTGCAAAATTTTAAAAATAAATCAAAAAATATGTAAATTTTGCAAAAAAAGAAAAATAAATTAAGAAAACATTAAAAATAATATAAATTAAAAATACAAACTTTAAATTTAAGTTAAATATTTTAAAAAGCTTATCAATTCAAATAAAAATACATAACCATAATATATAAAACATATTCAAAGTGAAAATACAAGCAATAAAATCAAATATAGCATATAAAACATATCCAAGCATGTCAAACTTTCCATTTCTTTATTTCTTTCCTAATTGAACTATTCCAAATAGATAATATGATGTTAAACATATTTCTTTCCTAACTCTACAAGCCACATTTGCACCAAGCCCTCAGCAGTTGGCCCAGCTTCCGTGCTTCAAGACAAAAAATGCGCAAGAATTAACAAAATCACACACCTGAGCTGAGGCATAGGGATGGACATGAATAGAGCTTTTCATGAGCTATTCGAGCTCAGGTCGTGAAAAGCTCGATTCAGATTGATCTAAACTGAGCTTCGAGTTGAGCTATGTATGTATATATACACATATAAAAAAATAATAAATATAAAAATATTATACATATACAAAATAATATATATAGAAATATATGAATTAAAAATAAAAATGTTATATATATAATATTCTTATTTTTTATATGTATAATGATAACTAGTTTTTATAATTCTTAATTTTTTATTTGTAAAATAAAAAATAATTTTTTATACGTATAACATTTTATTTTTATAGGAAGTTTGGCTCACAATCGAGCTCAAGCTGAGCCAAGCTCAAACTTACAAGCTTTTGAGTTGAGTAGAATTCAAGTTCAAGTCTCTAGCTCGAATCAAGCTTGAGCTTGAGCCTCATAGTTTTTTGGCAAGCCAGGCTCGAATAGCTAGATATTCAGCTCAGGTCAACTCGAGTCCACCCCTATTGAGGCATAGAGCACACTAGGTGCACACTTGTTCAAAGGCGCTGCACCTGGGCCTACGCAAGGCACATACCCCAAAATGCACCTTGCCTATGCACCTAGGCACACCTAAGGCATGCAATCACTGGGTTGATTTGATGACCAACAAACCTAAACATCAATTACTACAATAACAAATATCAAACTCATCAATGAAAATTGGGGAGAAAAGAATAAGGGCAAAGGAAAAGGAAAAAAGAATAGATAATTAATACACACCAACTGTAGTTCTATATAACCAAGCACATATACTAATTATTGTTCTAATATCAAGTCCTGTCAGATGAACTAACAGCAAAAACAAAACCTATAGTGCAAATCCTTAATATATCATCTCATAGAATCAAAGCATTTCCTGAGATATGAATATGGGTAAAGCACGATGCTTTTCAAAGGGAGTTACCTTGTGCTGCGACTTGATGCTATTGGCATGCTAAGCAAATTCTTTTCCTTTTTATACCCCATCTATGTCTGTCAATGTTAGTTTGTCCACTTAAATCTTTCCAAAGGGGAGAAGTCTATGGATTTCTGGAACATGTTTGGGAGCTTTTCAGGAGAAATTGATTCATCAGGCTCAATGGTAAAGGATCCTTGGAAAGCTTCCCATTTTGGTGGTTTACTGCATTGTAAGGGATTCCTAGTAGTGCTACAATTCAGCTTGCTTCAGGGATTCATTGTTTTCTTTTAGTGTTCTGTCTAATTACATAGGGAAGGGGAGTGAGAGAGAGAGAGAGAGGACAGAGAGGAAAAGGTAGCAAATCTAGAAGGAGAGAAGGAATCTATGTGGAGAGGAAGAAGTTACTGCAGGGGTTGGAGGTGGGTAATAAAATTAAGGCCGGTGCAATTTTTCTTTATGTGAAGAACACTGATGTGGTCCCCACAGTGTTGTATGGCAGCAATATTTCTGTTAGATATGACAGCGTTAGTTGGTAGTTATTTCAGCTTTATTATTAGTTATTTCTTATTCTATTTTCCATGTAAGCAATAAGGGCAATTCAGCCCTTTTACAGTTAGACAATAGTTATTAATACTAAGAGAGGGTCGGCAGAAATTATGACCTATTCTCTCTTTCCTGAAACTCTCTTCGTGTACTTCTCTTCCTCTCTTCTCTTCTTCTTATCTTCAATTTTTCATCTTTTTTTCTTTTTAATTCAAGACTGATTGTAGTCTAGATCGACTACTTGGTATTAAAGCCGACCTAGGAACTCTTATGCTAGTCTGATTAGGCCGACTGCATGAGAACCACCTAGGTTTGGAAGTTTTTCAACAAGGAAGGAGGATCGGCTGATCTTTGGAGGTTATTGGTAGTGTGCGGCTGCTACTAAACAGATTGTAGAAGTCTGGGAGAGTTCCAGTAATCAGGAAGAATCAGAAGAAGCTTTGGATCCTCAAGATTAGGGTTTTGCATCAACCAGAAGGTGGCAGCCAGAGATTTTTTCAAAAAGTAAGCTTTTTCTTGTGATTCTATTCAGAAAAGATAATCTTGGTTTAGTCTGAGAGGTGCGGCTTCAGAATCTTTGTGTTTTCTTTAGGGTTTTGAGAGAAAACCCTAAAATTCAGAACTGTTATTTGTTTCAGATCAGAATTTGGACTGGTTTCATTCAGAATTCTGTTTTTTGTGTTCTTTGGAAGAACTAGACCAGTTGTTATAAGTTGTTTGGGTGTTGTTTCTCCTATTACAGTAATTAAAAAAGTTTTTTTTATTAATTCTTGATCAAGAATGGAGTTCAGGAGTCAAGGAGAAGGTGTTTTTGGGACTAGCAATTCTGGTAACATGTTTGAAAATACCTTTCAGATTACAACAGTTAAGTTTGATGGATCAAACTACCTAGAATGGGCTCAATCGTCCATGATGGCCATTGGGGGTAGGGGAAAACTGAGCTACTTGTTGGGAGATGTGAAAGAACCAACTAAGGAAGACCAAACCTATACCAAATGGGTTCAAGAGAACTATTTGGTTATGACATGGCTGTGCAACTCTATGCATCCACATATCAGCCGGAACTATTTGTGGGCGAAAACAGCTAAGGAAATCTGGGATGTCATGAAAGAGACCTACTCCCAACCCCTTATTGTTGCTAGGGCTTATGAACTGAAATATGAGGTTAACAACCTTAAGCAAGGGGAGAAACCAGTCTCGGTTTACTTCTCTACACTAAAATCTTTGTGGCATGAAATTGACCACCTAGAAACACTTGAGTGGGAAAGCCAGAAGGATGCACAAACTCATAGAAAGCAGGTTGAGACTAATAGGGTTTTTGAGTTCCTAGCTGGTCTGAATCCTGAATACGATATTGTGAGACAGCAACTACTGACAAGAGACAGTATGACCCTATCGCAAGCCTACTCCTTAGTGCACAGTGAAGAGACTAGGAGAAAGGTTATGTTGCAGCATCAGCCCTTCCCACCAGCCTTGGCAGCAGTCAAACCTAAGTCCGGGGGTGATATGGAGAGGAATATAAAGAAGGAAAATAAGCAGGATCTAGTAATGTGAACATTGCAAGAAACCCAAGCATACTAAAGGCACCTATTGGAAACTGCACCCTCATTTAGTCCCAGCAAAACTCATGAACAAAAGGGGTAATGCTAATATGGCTATTAATACTGATTGTGCCTCTTCATCGGGCACAAAAGGCACCCCTAGACACCCTAGCTGCTGTCCGGGCTGCCCTGACTCAGTTGGAAAAGGAAGTTGGCAATTCAGCTCAATCATCTCAGCCACCATCAGCTCCCACATCAGCTTTTGCTTATTCAGGTACTTGGGCCTTAGCTTATCATGCTTCAGCTCCAGGTAACACTGAACATTGTTGGGTAATAGACTCAGGTGCATCTAACCATATGACTAGCTTGCCATCACTGTTCACTACCTATCACTTATCTTCAGTTCTGCATGTTCCTAAGCTTAATACTAATTTGCTTTCAGTCAGTAGCATTACAAAACATCAGAATTGTTCAGTAACCTTTTTCCCTGGCCGATGTGTTTTTCAGGACTTTGAGACAAGGAAGGTGATTGGGACTGGCCGTGAGACGAAGGGGATCTATCTGCTTGGAGAGAGTTCACATTGGGAAGATAATGAAGATATGAAGTCTTTTGTTTCTCAATCTGTTAGTCAAGTTATGCTTTGGCATAATCAGTTGGGTCATTTATCTTTTCGGTCTTTTAAGAGTTTGTTTCCTAATTTATTTGAGTTTGTTCAGATGTCCAATTTGATATGTGAGAGTTGTGAGCTTGCAAAGCATTGTAGAACATCTTATTCATTGAGTAAAAAAAGAAGTAATAATCCTTTTGATATTGTGCATACCGATGTTTGGGGTCCTTATCACATCACTGCTATGGGGGTACAGATATTTCTTGTTGTTTATTGATGACTATACCCGGTTTTCTTGGGTTTACCCTATGCGTTCTCGAGATGAGGTTCCTACTTTGACCCGGATCTTTCATCAGATGATTTTAACCCAATTTGGGGTCAAAATCAAAATCTTCAGATCCGATAATGCGAAATAATACTTTGCCAACCAATTAGCCTCCTATTTGCTTGACCATGGGATTATCCACCAAAGTACTTGCCCTCACACACCACAGCAGAATGGGGTTGCTGAGAGGAAGAATAGGCATTGGAGGTGGCCAGAAACATCATGTTTAACTCCAATGTGTCTATTCGTTTCTAGGGAGATGCTATTCTTACAGCAGTGTATCTCATTAACCAAGTTCCTTCACGGTTTCTTGACATGAAGCCTCCATTTACCCTCCTATACCCTGATAAAGACTTGTTTGTTATTTCCCTTAAAACCTTTGGTTGTACTTTCTTTGTTCAGATTCTTGGACCTCATCGTTCCAAATTTGATCCTAAGGCCTCCAAATGTATTCCTCTCGGTTATGCACAAACTCAAAAGGGATATTGCTGCTATGAACCCACTTCTAAGAAAAGATTTGTCTCTATGGATGTTACTTTCTTCAAGGATGCACCCTATTATCCTAGGGTTTCTCCTAAAGGGGAGAGTAGTGAGTGTGGGGTTAACTCATCAGAAGTTCCTTTACCTGTTCCATTGAGTGATGAGGGATGTAATGGGGAGAGGTGTCAGAGGTGCCGGGATTTGAGAATCTATCACAGACAGTGGAGGTAGGTTGATTTCAGTCATCAGCAATCCAGGCCAGCCCCAGTTCCTTCTGCGGATTCAAATCCAGGTACTACAGTTCCTTTATCGGATCTGGGTTCCACTGAGATACTTTCCACTGTTGAGCCCTTACTTCCTTTGGATGACCTTGACCTCCCCATTACAGTCCGTAAAGGCAAACGACGTTACACCACATCCACAACCCACTGCATTTCCCAATTCTTGTCCTATGATCACTTGTCCCCCTCTTACTGGTCCTTCCTCACATCTATTGCTGATATTCCTATCCCCAGAGAGGCCTTGTCAGTTCCTGAGTGGAAAGATGCAATGAAGGTTGAAATGGATGCTCTTCTGAGGAATAATACTTGGGAGCTAGTTGACCAGCCTAAAGGGAAGAAACCGGTTGGATGTAGATGGGTATTTACTGTGAAACATAATGCTGATGGTTCCATTGAAAGGTATAAAGCTCGGTTAGTTGCAAAGGGATTTACTCAGACTTATGGTATAGACTACTTGAAGACTTTTGCTCCAGTAGCAAAGATGACCACTATTAGAGTTTTATTGCCCCTTGCAGCCAGTTACTCTTGGCCCTTGTTCCAGATGGATGTCAAAAATGTTTTTCTCAATGGAGACTTGCAGGAAGAAGTCTACATGCAGTTGCCTCCTGGATTTTATGATGCAGACACAGGAAAGAAGGTTTGCCGGTTGAATAAAGCTTTGTATGGACTAAAATAGTCCCCCAGAGCTTGGTTTGATAGATTCAGACAAGCCCTTGAAAGGTTCAGCTATGTACAGGCCCAGTTAAACCATACATTGTTCATTAAGAGAGTGGACTCTTCCTTGACCTTGCTTGCTGTATACGTGGATGATATTGTAGTGACAAGGAATGATAATGGTGAGATTGAGTCTCTCAAACAACTCCTTCATCAAGAATTTGAGGTGAAAGATCTGGGAGTCTCCCAAAGAAAGTATGTTCTAGATTTGTTGGAAGAAACTACAAAGTTAGGTGTTAAGCCTACAGATACACCTATTGAACAGAATTACAAGATTAGTGCAAAGGGTGAAGAGCTACTTGAAGATAAAGCTATGTTCCAGCAGTTAGTTGGAAAACTCCTCTATCTTTGTCTCACACGACCAGACATCAGTTATGCGATCAACGTTGTCAGTCAGTATATGCACTCTCCTAGGACTACTCACTTACTTGCAGTTGAGAGGATATTAGCATATTTAAGGAGGTGCCCAGGTAGAGGTATACTATTCAAGAATAATAATCACATGAAGATAGAGGTTTATATAGATGCTGACTGAGCCAGGAGTATTGATGATAGAAGGTCTACCTCTGGATATTGTGCTTTTGTAGGAGGTAACCCGACCTCCTGGAGGAGTAAGAAGCAAAATGTTGTTTCTCGTTCTAGTGCAGAAGCTAAATACATGTTCATGGCTAATGGTGTGGTGAAATACTATAGTTGAAATCACTATTTGAGGAGTTGGGTATTACTTATGAGAAGCCCTTAATATTGTATTGTGATAATTAGGCTGCTATTAATATAGCTCATAATCCGGTACAGCGTGACAGAACTAAGCATATTGAAGCAGACCGACATTTTGTCAAAGAAAGTCTTTCAGGTTGCATGGGAAGGTTTATTCTTGTGCTGCTCATGCCTCCCCTTTTAGATTCATCCTGTACACATGTTTTTTCTTATATTAATATGCAGCATCTCTATCAATCAAAAACAAAAGGATCCTAGAGAATTTTTCTTTGTGGTTACTTTTTTGCCCAATTGGTGTTTCTCTGTCTTTCCATACACTTGGCTCTATCAGAAGACAAAAGCACAGTGTAGAATCTTCAAGAAACTTGAGTCAAGTCCCATGTCCAATATTCCAGTTTGGAAACCTTTATAATATTAACTACTTGATCTCTTAATTTGATAAACAAACAAGCAATAAACAGAGCTTACTGCATCAGATTCAGATCAATCATCATCTATCTTTTGCCAAAGCAGATTTATATTCATCCCCAATCCATATAGATTTTTAAATAACTTTGAAAGAAAGTATAGATGTAGTATCAAAATGTCTTATGAGAATTTAGAAAACATATAGATAAAAACGGTATCAGGGTGCAGATTCCCCAAGTATGATGCATGAAAGGCACCCAACTCCTTAACAATGTAAAACACCTCAAATTTATGGGGAAGCACTTATCACCAACTTGAAGGGGATAGAAAGGCTAGGGAGAAGATCAAAAAGGACATGGGTTGAAGTAAAGTAGCAAACAAAGACCTAAGCACTCATAATTTAACAATGAATATGGCACTAAAAAGAACAGAATGGCAAAACAGGATTCATGTAGCTGACCCCATATAGTTGGGATAAGACTGAGCTGACTTACCACCAAAGGCCGAGGTATGTAATCAATGTTACTGCATATGCTGCCAAGCCATTTGCCTACATTAAGAAGAAAAGCATAAATCTCATGTACCAGTGTAATCTCAAAGTTGAGACGAGAAAGACCTTTAATTTAGCAATGCCTTAGACTGATTAAAATAAATAGAAAGGAACATGAAAAGAAAAACAAAAGGAAATAAAAAGAAAATGTATTCCAGTTTTTGAAGTATTTTGATCAGCATTCTCATTAATAACCAAATTCTCTGTTAGAACTCACATAAATCTCAATAAGCTGAAGTTATAAATTCAATACTATCAGAATTGTCCATAGAAAATGCAATTACAGTTCCAATTAGGAAAAAAAACAAGTACATGCAGAAAAATGCTTCGTAATGAATCACTGATTAAAAAGTTAATGAAGAAGAAAACCTTCTCAGATAATCAGGAATCACGTCAAAAACTATCACTTGGTTTACAGCTATAGAATCACAGACTGGTAAAACAATAAACAGTTATATACAATTGGGGAGCAATTAATACCTTGTAGATTTAGAGGAGACATTGTGGACATCTTTGGATTTAGACACCGTACTGGATTCAATTGTATTCAATTTTTCTTGTTTTGGTGAAAACTCTTCACCTAGTTGGTTGCACTTGTACTGGATTAAAATTTCTGTTTTACTATCAGAAAAAATCACTACCTTGTAGACAGGTCGATTCCCCGCAGGTGAAATGGGGCCCTCAACTCTTTTCCCAGGTAGAAAGAGCTGAAGCACAGCTTCAAACACTGCAAAGCATGCAATGATCTTCCAAGCAATAGCAGTCGGTTTTGGCCAAGTGTTCTTGAAACCCTGAAAACCATGTTGCTTAAAGTAATCCCAAGTCTGAGAAACAGACCCATCAGCATGGACCATCGTATACCATCTGCATTTTAGAAAATAGCAACAAAATTCCGTAGTTTAGTTTCAAACAAATACCGTTAAGCTTAAAAGTTCAGTGTTAGATTAGCTCAAAACACGAGTAACATTTCAGTTAGGATCCATCCCTTCAGCTATTTTCTCGCATAAATTCTAACTGATTCGATCCTAGTAAAAATAATACATAGAACTTAAAGTAAAAGTGGCAATTCCATGTATCTTCGTCTCAAAATCAACCAAAAACGATTGCAGAAAAATGTTCACTGTTTTAACTCGATGAAACAATACAGTAAGTACTAAGGAAAGTTTGAACTATAACGAATAAAAGTTGCAAGTATCAACAGTTTGTTTTCTTCTTCACAAAGAAATCAAAATTGCAGAGATCTAAGTGACAAGTAAAGAACGAGAGAGAGCAAAGCCATCCAGGTCATGAAATAAGCAAAGATATGCCTCAAAATTCAAACAAATCGACGTCATTTGGGAAAAAAAAAAAACACTAAAGGAAACCAGTGACGTAAACCAATCAATGATGTTAGAGAGAAAGAAACTGGATGTACAGAAAATGAGAGTGAGACACTTACAGAAGAATAACGAAAGGAGGACATAAGGTGAGAAGAGAAAGCATGGAAACATAAGTGATCAATGGTGAATGAACAGTCTTCGATTCCCCCATTTTGTCTGATCGCTCTCTCTCTCTCTCTCTTGCTCTCGCACTGAACTTGACGAACTGGACAGAGTGAAGCAGCAAGACTGTATTGCAAATTTAGGACCCTTTTACTTGTCTGCAATTAGGTCAAGCACCATTGAAGTCCATCACGTCCTGATTGGCCGATTCTCGTGGCATGTGAATCCAATCAGAACAATCACAAAATATCTGTCAAAGTCGTGCGTGGAATACGACCAGCACCAGCGGACTTTTCCACCTCAATCCAGAGTCCGGATCTCTACTTACACCAACCTCACAGTCACAACACATCTTTATCCGCACATCGGGAAGAACAAATTGAAACGGGTTTTCAACAAGCAGATCACATCAGCGCCTCACATGCACATCGCAGCGCGCATTAAGGAGACCGGATCTACTCGTCACGCAAGGCGCCTCACACGCACATCCTACTCATGTGTGACGAGCAGATCCCGTTCCCGCATTAAGATTTCACACCCCTACTTGCTCCTAATCACTATCTTACAGTTTTGAAATCTAGGGCAAGTTTGTTTCCTCTTAATTCTTATTTCTTAAGATAAATCTTTTTATTTAAAAAAAAATGGTTATTCATTTCCTCTTATCTCTTAGGCTATGTTTGGTTTGGAGGACTTCTAATTAAACATAACCTTAAAGTGCAATCATATAATTTTTTGTTTTCTAATGATACCCTCAAAAAGAAACAAAAACTCTCATATATAGGTCAAATTGGATATTTGATAATTTTCATAACTAAGAACAACATTCAGAGAGTTTAAAGA
This sequence comes from Nelumbo nucifera, assembly GCF_055504915.1. Lineage (NCBI taxonomy): Eukaryota > Viridiplantae > Streptophyta > Magnoliopsida > Proteales > Nelumbonaceae > Nelumbo > Nelumbo nucifera. The sequence continues at coordinate 48,192,825 of NC_142656.1, forward strand.
AAAGAATTCACCAATACCAATATAACTCTTAATGTAATTATTGCACTTTCAAATATCAGACTTAAGAACAAACGAACAGGCCCCTAATATTCTAACCCCTAGTCTTGTTTCTCCTCTTAATCCTCTCCAACCCTTGCCATTGTAAAATAGTTGTTGTCAATTGTCAGGTAAACACAATCAATGGTGCACCAGCACTAATAGGCTCTTCTAATTTTTCTTGCCATGAATGGTGCTATTCAGTTTTTCCGTTTTTTAGTCTTGTGTCCGTGCTTTGTTGCTACTAAGGTTACTGCCTTCATGCCGCTAGCTGCTGTAACCTATAAGTAAATCCAAGCTCCACACCTCTATCATTTTCTAGTTGGAATCAATATCCGATGCATGAATAGGTATGCACTTCATATTTTCATTTTGCAGCTCTTTTATTAGGTTATTCCCCTCGTTGAAGTTGTCTAAATTCTGTTAAATCCTTTGTACTTTATCTTTAACCTATATCAATCTAGCGGACTTAAGAGTTCAGTCTAAAATTTGACTTTGAATTTGTTGGTATTTGCATACCAAATTGTTGCCGCACGAATTAGCAGGGGACAACAAGGTAAATTCACTCTCTAAGTTCCGAAGGTAGATCGAAGGCTTTAAGGTCTCGGAAGAGGTAAGCTAAGGCCGAAGACTGTAGGCCAAGGCGAAGTGTTCCCTCCTGAGTACGGTAGAAGCTGAGGACTATAGGTCTTCGTCTCAATGACGAGGTTCCTGGAGATCCAAGGTACTGCAAAACAAGAGGTGTCAGAGGCCTCGGGTGAAGACCCGAGGTGGGAACTCCGATGCTCAAGTTAGTACGAGGTGTAAGATAGGGGGAGGTGTAGACGAGGTCTTGGTGATAGTCCTCGGATGCACTGGGTCCCCGATAATAAATGCTAAGGGAGCAAGTAGGGTTGTTCATAATAATGCCCAACCCAACCAAACCGACCCAACCCGAGTCGGTCGGGTTTTCATCCGTACCGGTCGGTTTCGGGTTGGGCACATACATAAACCGAAATCTCAGATTGGTTTCGGTTTTCTTGCATGAAAACCGAAATCTCAGATTGGTTTCGGTTTTCTTGCATGAAAACCGAAACCAACCTGACATTAACCGAACTAGTATTCTACTAGTTTGGTAGTTCCTACTTCCTAGTTTGAGTAGTTTCCTAATTCCTAATAGTCTTCTACTTTTAGATTTATACTAGAAGGCCCATTAGGCAATTACAATTAGAATTTAATTAGGTGTCCTTTTTTAGTTTTTACCTATATTAGAATTTAGAAGGTTTCTAAATTTTTATTTTATTGATTTACCTACCTAGATTTACCTCGTTTTCTTACTCTAGAAGGCCCATTATTGACACTTGTTTTTACATGAAGAATTTATTGATTTTATTCTTTACCTGAATTAAATTTAGATTTATCTTGGACTCTTGAATATCAAATTATCAACTAATTCAGATTTTATTTGGCTTTGTACAGGAGCAAAATCGAAAATGACCCAAACTGACCCAACCCGACTCAAACCGACCAGGTCGGTTTGGCCTGTCAGTGGGTCGGTTTCGGTTCCCACCTTAGCTAACCCGACCAGATCGGGTCGGTTGGGAAAATCCCAAGAAACCGATCCAACCCGACCCGTGAACACCCCTAGGAGCAAGGTAGGTGTGGAAAGTAAATGAAAGAGTTGTATCAGAATCATGGGTTCTAGCCCCCAGTAAAGGGAGAGTTACCTCTTATTTATACTTGAGCGGATTGGAGGTAGGTGAAGATGAACGCACCAGATGAGGGTTGTGCGAGGTCGGGCGGTAGGCCCTGGCAGGTACGTTTGAACGCCCTGCGGTTGGTTCTGTACGAAGGCAGCAGGGCCTCCCCCTTGCTGTGGTAGGTGTTGTCAGGCGTTAATGGGCTGGGCCTCCCAGCCCATAATGAGTTGGGCCTGGCTAGCCCAAATCATTTGCCCCTCACTCCCGAGGCCGAGGTGAGGCCTTGGCTTCAGCTGGTAATGAAGGTAATAGTCGGGGTAAGGCCTCGGCTTCGGTCATCGGGAGTAGCAGTCACCATGCCTTCAGATTCGTCAACTGGGGGTGTCCTGCAGTGGCATCGCTTTCACTTTGTGTGCGTCATCCCTCGACGGTTCGGAGACACGTGTGGTGCGGATGCCTCGATTTAGCGAAGATGTCCCGTATCACGCACGGTCAGGTCACGTCAGAGGGCCTACTGTGCGGAAGGCGGTCACTCCGGTAGACGCGCATTTGCCGGGTTGAGCGGTCTGCCCGGTGGTTCGCGATGGGCAGGCTTTGTGGTTCGCCCAGTAGGTTGCAACAATAGAGCTTCATGGTCCACCCGGCGTCGTTTCATCTTCCAAGGGCATCCGCTAAAAGGTGCAATAAAACTGGTTCACAGAAGCGGAGGGTTCTTGTGATCATTGGATCTGTGGTGATCTGAACCATTGCTTGGGCGTCATTTCGCCTTACGAGGACGAGCGTCGGGTGGCACATTGTAATTGGATGGTGGAAGTGGAGGTGCCTCAGCCGTCGGATTTAGTGAGATCTAGGCCATCCATTCTCTTTTAAATAGGGGCCTTGGTGGTGACTTTCCCCTTAATTTGGATTTAGACGCCCTTGTTATCGAGTGAACTCAACTCCATAGCTCTTGATCCTTCAGGACTTTCCCAGCTTCTCCACCCTTCAGAACATCTCGTCTTCACCTCCTTAGGTAATCAACTATGTTGTTCTCGAACTCCATCCCTAAATGCCATGAACTCTCGAACACCTTGGGAGGGAGCTCCCTTGAAACCCCTTTTCCTCTATCTTCCCTAGGTTCTTTAGCCGTAGCCCCCCTTCGGCAGGAGGTGGTCATATTAAGGGAAAGGTTAGCCTCAAGGGGCACCGAGGGCTGCCACCAAGGTAATAACTCTCCCCATGAAAGCGCTGCATCGGCGTTGCCAAGAGAGCCCGAAGGGTCTCCTTGCTCCAAGGAGGATGTCATGGAGGTCGTCGCCAGACCAGTGGGAGGGAGTGCTACCCAAAGGGTGGCTGACGCTGGTGTTCCGCGTTCGGAGTTTGAAAGCTCCTTGGATGTAGGCCAGGTCAAATCCCTGGCGAGGAGGTTCTACATACCCCGGTCTTATGACCTTAGGGTCCTCGATGTGGGTGGTAGGTCGTGGACCCCTAAGGAGGGGGAAATCTGTGTCTACCAGCATTTTTTTGAGTTTGGCCTTAGGTTTCCCCTCTCTTCTTCAATCTTCGAGTTACTGGAGTGGTACGGTATAACTATCAGTCAACTTGTGCCCAACGCCCTTAGGACCATCATAGCGATGATAGTATGGGTTCGGCTTAGGGGTGTGGAGTTGACGTTGAGGATGTTTCGTGCCATGTCTTCACCGAGGAAGCATGCTTCCGAGGCCAACATGTATTACTTTCACCCTCAAAGGGGGAAGCAAGTGCATAACCCCTCATCCGTCCATGGGTGGAAGGACAAATTCTTCTACGTCTCCTACCCCGAGGGCTGGCGGTTCAAGTCTGATTGGGGGGAGGCCTGCGTAATCGTCGAGAGATGTCCCCCTCCGCTCCGAGATGAAGAGGTTGCATCTGTAGCTCATTTGCTAGTGATGGGGACATACCAAGCGAAGTCGTTGGTGGAGGAGGAGGTTCCCCTAGTCTTCGTTGGGATTAGCCCTGCCCCTCTCGGTAAAAGAGGTTTTGTGGTTACATAGAATGTCTTCCACGTTTTTGCTTTAGTGTATTGATTGTTTTCTTTTGTTGTTTCGTAGAAGTGCCCATGGATGCCCAGCAGTGCTTGCTCGAGAAGGCCCAGGCGAAGCAGGCCGGGAAGAAAGCCGGAGGGCAGACGCCGAATCGGCCCGGCGACGAGGTTGCCCCCTTGTCCTAGCGAAGGGGGGAAATCCGCAGGTCCCCACTAAGGGGAAACAACCAATGGTGGCACCCCAGGAGGTTACCAATGGGGTGAATAGGCCCACTAATAGGGCTGAGGTGCTGAAGAAGCCCATAGACGGGGCCGAGGAGGGTTGAAAGAGGCCTGCCGTAGATACGCCGAGGGAGGAGCCGCCGCGGAAGGTGGCCAACACGGAGCGATAGGCAGAGGAGGTGGTGCGGATGTCCACGCCTGGGGAGCGCCCATCCGAGCCTTCATCAGTTGCTCCATTAGTACAGGGACTCCCCGAGAGAGCTGAAGGGGCTGAAGGGCCCATTCGACCCACTTCGTGAAGTAGTCCACGGTGAAGACAAAGTACTTCCTGCCCCCCGTCGCTTGTGGGAAAGGGTTGAGGAGGTCCATTCCCCACTTAGCGATAGGGCTGTTCATGGGTCGGGTTGGGTCGGTTTATTGTAATTTTTCCAACCGACCCGACCTGGTCGGGTTACCTGACATAGAAACTGAAACCGATCCAGTGTTAAGCAAAACCGACTTGGTCGGTTTGAGTCGGGTTGGGTCGGTTTGGGTCGGTTTCGGTTCTAAGTTCATCCCTGTGATAAAATCTTGCTAATTTTAAAAACAGTCATAAATTGAACATCATTTCAGCCATCTCCTATGATAAAATTTAAATGAAAAGTTAATCACAAAAGTTGTTCATTAATCACTATTCACTAATCCAAAGTTTCTTGCAACCATTAAAAAACTAGGTGGCCTAACGGGCTTTGGAACTTCATGTTTGAACAAGAAAACCGAAACCGACCCGAATCATCGGTTTTGGAATTTGCACAACCTGAAATCGACTCGTGCTGATCGAAACCCGGCCGACTCGGGTTGGGTCGGTTCGGGTTAATCGGTTTGGTCGGGTTGGCCCTTCTTGTGAACAGCCCCACTTAGCGAAGGGCCAAGGGCGATTGAGGGCTGAGAGAGTTGTTGCGGGCTGATGGCATATGTCGGCATGCCTCTGGCATAGATCACATCTTCGCAAAAGTTCGGCTGCGTATCTCTTTGGTTTTGCTTGTTGTTAATGAGTGTGATCCTTGCTTAATGCTTAGTTTCTTCTATTGATCTTGTTATTTACATTTATATGTGTTGATGTATTCAGCTATGTTTCTCTTCATCTTTTGTATGCTTGATCTCACCCACTATTTGCACACACCATTTGCATTAGATTCTAGTGTCCTATTTCTTATTAGGAGGGGGCCCAGTAGGTGCTAGGCCATTTGGACCACACCGACAACCCACAAACCAGCCACCAACCTAAGAAACCCATTTGTTTGATGGGTGAAAGATTGAAGGATAGCAACCGTGTTGAAACCATTGAGTCTAAGTGTCAAACCTTCCCCTCATGCATCACTGTCCATGTGTCGGCCACCTCTGCCTTCTTTTCTTGTATGCCCCTTGTAAGGCCCATATCAAATAACAACATAAAATAGAAAGCATAGAAAAAATAACAAGTCAAAAGTAAATAAGAAGTCAAAGAGTAAAAAAAAGTAAAAATAAATAAAAATAAAAATAAAAAATAAAAAAGTACATATAATATAAAAGAAAGTTTAAAACAAAAGAAAAGCCAAAAAAGGGGGTAGTAAGGTTTAGTTAAGCATAAGTACATAGACAATTAAAAATAACAACAATAACAACAACAATAATAATAATAATAATAATTGATGAAGGATGATTTGACCCGATCTATTAAATAGCGACACGTGGACACTGACTCGACGTGAGCGACAGCTCCGCATTGCGGCCCGGTACAACTAAGTAACGGGCCCATAAAGCAGCTCGCTACATCATAGCACGCAAAAGGAGGAGCTCGCTACGACGCAAGCTCCGGGTTCCCCAAGCTACCTCCAAAGGGATATTCCAAGGCAACTTTAGCTCACAAGATTAAGAAAAGCAGCTCGCTCGAGCTCCTAAGCAGACAAGTCATCCCGAGGACTAATTCTACTAAGGGTACTCCTGAAGTATTCCGAGCTCGCTACAAAGTAGCTCGCGAATGGGCTGCACGAGCATTCCACAGGAAGCTTCTATCTGACAGGTCGTACCAATTAGACTGTGTCATATCCCTTACTGACGACAAAGTCCCTGTCCTTTCGACAGTCTACGCCCATGTCTCTCAGTAGGCGGAGGCGTGCCTGTCACTTTGGGGACGTGTCACTCGCCCGGGTAAGGAGTACGTCACAACGGCCACCTACGCAGCCTTGGCAGGTAACGGCTATGGCAGGGGGCCCAGTAGCGGTTATGCCCGATCTCACAAGAGCGCCCCTATAAAAGCCCTCAAGGCAGAGGAGAAACTTCTTCTTGAGACCTCTGATCTCTCGAGTATAGTAAAAAAGCGCGACCTACACTCTTAGCTTTCGTTTTTCCCTTTACTTCCAATACACAGTACTAACTTAAGCATTGGAGTATTCCCACTGGGTATTTCCCCGGGAATTTTTCCTTTCATCTTCTCAGGTGCTGTTCGTTGCCAGCAAGGAGCCAGTCAGCAGTCAGCTAGGAGTGTCCGGATTGTGCTACATCATTTGGCGCCGTCTGTGGGAAACGCTTCAAAAGGCCTTTCTCTCTAAACCCTTTCAGTTCCTTCTTCTTCCTTGAAACAATCCAACATTCATGGCTTCCTCTAGCAACGTCGGACGAAGCACGGAAATGGATAACTCCATGGAACAACCCCAGATTCCTACTGTCTGTATCGGATAGTTCACCGTCCCCTTCTCAGCGGACGGAATCCCCAGCTTGAACGTGCCTCTCACAATGGCACCTGTCATCGCCCCACTCCCTGCTACAGTCGGGACGACGTTCACCGAACCTTCGGTCGTGCCCCCAGCGGCCAGCCCGAACCAGCTAGAGGACCTGATGCAGTGCATGAGGGCCATGCAGGCTCAAATGCAACAGTTCAAACAACATCAACTCTATCAACATCACGTGTTGCACCAGGTCTCCCAGTACCAATATCAGCAGCAGTTCCACCAGCTGCCCCAACCTCAGCTTCAACAGCCTCAGCACCTGTCCTCGCAGCAAGCCAAGTCTCGCCGCTAGAGCGAACACTCTGGCCGAGGAGAGGCCCCCCAATATTTCCCAAAAAACCAAGCCTCCCTCCACGGCAAATGGGAGAGACCGGCTACCTCGATCTCACCGCGGGCGGACAGGTCGGGAGAACCCCGGCTCGGCAGGTCAAAGTCGCCTCAATAGTTGAAGTTTGGAACCCCGATTCTTGATAACCAGTTCGATCGAGATCCTGGCAGCAGACTCCAAGCAGGCCCCTTCTATCCGTAGCCATCACCAGCAGACTGCGCTACCCCCGGCGCAAACCGTTCTGGATAGCGCGAAGGTGAGCAGCATGAACGTCGAGCCCATCAGGAAGCAGAGGCGCCCCCGCCGAGCTCGCCGATCTGTCACCCGCGATTTGCCCGAGCTCATGGGCAAAGAAGAGGTAGGCTCGGCCGAAGCCAAATCTCCCCTCCTCTCGGTTTCGTCCCCCCTGTCTTCCGAACTCTTGGCGGTCCCGATGCCCAAGGATTTCATGCTCCCCCCTCTTGACAAGTATGACGGGTCATTCGACCCGAGTAATCATGTGGATGCCTTTCAGTCACAGATGCACCTGGCGCGAGCAAGTGAACCGTGCATGTGCGTGGCCTTCTCCACTACGTTCAGGGGAGCAACCCGCACTTGGTTCCAGAACTTGGCACCCGGGTCGATAAGAAGTTGGGCGCAGTTCGCACAAGCCTTAACGTCCCACTTTGTCACCAGCAAGCGGTGCCCGCGAACGGAAGAAAGCATCTTCAACGTAGCACAAAGAGAGGGAGAGTCCATCAGGAGCGGTTCAACGATGCTTGTATGCAGATACCACGCCTGGATCCCGCCGTACACCTTGCAGCGGCCAAGAAGGGCGTGAAGCACAAAGAGTTCAAGTGGCACATGGTCGTCAACCAACCCGCGACCATAACCGAGTTTCTGAAACTCGCGGATAAGTTCATAGCCACCGAAGAGGAGATCAACCAGAAGGGTGAGGACGCACCCGAAAAAAGAAAGAGAGAAGGAGAGCCTTCCAGTCAAGAGGACACTCGAAGAAAAAAGGAAACAACTCGGGGTGCAAAGCCGGGTTAGTTGTTCCGAGCTCCTGCTCCAAACCGAGCTGATTACACTCCACTGAACGCGAAGCGGGCCGAAATTCTGATGGCTATCAAGGATGCCCCGTACGTGAAGTGGCCACCCCATCTGAGGGGAAATCCCAATGAGAGAAATAAGAGTCTGTATTGCAGCTTTCACAAAGACTACGGTCACAGTACCGAGAGTTGTAAAAACCTCCACGACGAGATAGAGGAGCTCATCCGTCGCGGATACTTGAGAAACTTTGTACAAAATAAAAATAATAATAAGAATAATAATAGTAATAGAGCAGGTCGGCAAGGGGAGCATGGTAAAGACGCCCCCGAGTCTAGCAGCAGGCCGGCCGAACAACCGTAGAGGCAGCCTCCAGAGGAGAGGTCAGTTCGGGGGACCATCCACATGATAGTGGGAGGTTCAATCGTTGCGGGTTGCACTTCAGCGGCAGCTCGGACGTCGGTTCGTGAGGTCACCCGGAAGGAGCAGAACCCCCCGAAGCGGCTGAGAACAGAAGAGCCGATTTTCTTCACAGAAGACAATGCGCGAGGGGTCCATTAACCCCACGATGATGCACTCGTGATAATGTTGAGAATCAATGACTTCGAGGTCAGGCGCATACTTGTCGACTCAGGTAGCTCGGCCGACATACTTTTCAAAGCAGCGTTTGACCAGCTTCAGTTGCAGAGAAGTGACTTGAAACCCGCAGACACTCCTTTGGTAGGGTTCAGTGGAAAGAAGTCCGACCCCTTAGGAAAATAACAGTATCTGTAGAGATCAAAACGTGGCCTTGTGTGGTCAGATTCGAACACAACTTCCTGGTGGTAGCGACCCCCTCGCCCTACAATGCCATAGTAGGTCGACCGATCACCCACGTCCTACGGGCGGTGGTCTCCACTTACCATTTGGCTATGAAGTTCCTTACAAACTTCGGTGTGGGAGTAGCACGGGGCGACCAGCTTGAGTCCCGCAAGTGCTACGTTGCCGCCCTAAAGGAGAAAACCAAGGTAACCGATGACCTTGAACTGGAACGACCCACGGAGCAAGGCGAAGAACGAGCCGCGCCCATGGAAGAAACGGTTGCGGTCCCGACCTCGACAGCAGACCCAGCTTGGACGCTCCAGATCGGCGCTTCCGTCCAGGAGCCCCTACGATCCGAACTGGCCTATTAGACAGAAGAAATGCAACCTAGCTCCAAAACGATGGAAAGCGGTCGATGAGGAAGTCAAGAAGCTCTTCGCAGCGGACTTCATAAGAGAAGTCCAATACCCGAGCTGGGTAGCCAACCCCGTCCTGGTAAAGAAGGCCAATGGCAAGTGGCGCATGTGTGTCGACTACACCGACCTGAACCGGGCTTGCCCGAAAGATTACTTCCCGCTTCCCCGAATCGACCGTCTGGTGGACGCGACCTCAGGGCGTGAGTTGCTAAGTTTCTTGGACGCCTATTCGGGCTATAACCAGATCAAAATGGACCCGGCAGACGAGGAAAAGACTGCCTTCATCACGGAGTTCGGCCTATACTGTTACAAGGGTATGCCCTTCGGGTTGAAAAACGCTGGGGCAACCTTTCAGAGGCTTTTAAATAAATTATTTGCACCGTTAATCGGCAGAAAAGTAGAATGCTATGTGGACGACATGGTCGTCAAAACTCAATTCTCACATGAATTAATACAAGACTTGCATTCTGTTTTTGAAATTGTGCGTAAGTTTAATAAGAGATTGAATCCAAACAAGTGTGTGTTCGGTGTAACCTCGGGTAAGTTCCTAGAATACATCGTTAACCGGCGTGGCATTGAAGCCAACCCGGATAAGGTTAAGGCCATCTTGGACATGAAACCACCCCGGAAGCTGAAGGAAGTTCAAAGGTTGAATGGCCGCATAGCCACCCTAAGCCGTTTCATGTCTAAATCGGCGGACCGCTGTCTGCCGTTCTTTAAGACAATAAAGAGCAAAGGGTTTGAATGGACCCAAGATTGCCAACTCGCGTTCGACGAGCTCAAAGAATACCTTAGTAGCGTGCCGACCTTAACCCGGCCCGATGAGAGCGATGTTTTAGAACTCTACCTCTCGGCGAGCGACAAGGTGGTCAGTTCGGTACTAATAAAGGAAGTAGATCGGATTCAACGACCCATCTATTATATCAGTAAAGTATTGTAGGGAGCAAAAACGAGATACCCGGTGATGGAAAAGCTAGCATGCGCATTGATAATTGCAGCTCGGAATCTCCGCCCGTACTTCCAAGCTCATACTATTATCGTCCTTATCGACAAACCTCTGAGGCAAGTATTGCTTAAACCCGAGGTCTCCGGTCAGTTGACGAAGTGGGTCATTGAGCTCAGTGAGTACGACCTCCAGTACAAGCCACGAACCGCCATCAAGGCCCAAGCCTTAGCAGATTTCATAGCCGAGTGCACATTCAGCTCCGAAGTTCCCAGTCTGGTTGAGCGTGAGGCTCCCACCTCAGGTGAGCCCGAAGCTCCCGGATCGGTCGAGTCCGAACCCTGTGAAGTAGTAGCCAGAGTGGCACCTCTCCTAGCTCGGCAAACCACGAGCTGGGATGAGGAGCCTTGGATCCTTCACGTAGATGCCTCCTCGAACCAACAGGGCAGCGGTGCTGGAATAGTTCTGCACGGCCCAAGCGGCATGAAACTGGAGTACGCGCTACGTTTCGAGTTCGAGGCATCTAACAATGAAGTAGAATACGAGGCGTTGATAGCCAGACTAAACTTAGCCAGAGAAGTAAAAGCCAAGCACATCGTTATTTGTAGCGACTCCCAGCTCGTGGTCAACCAGGTCATGGGCGAATATGAAGCTCGCGAGCCGACCATGGTCGCCTACTTAGCCAAAGTTAGAGAGGCCCTGCTCAAATTCCAGTCACACTTCATCAGACAGATCCCTAGGTCGGAGAACGCTGAGGCCGATGCCTTGTCCAATTTAGCTAGCACTAGCGACATCACCATGAGAACCGTGTACATAGAGGACCTGTCTCAGCCTAGCATTCTCGAGGGGGCAAAGGAGGTCGCTCCCATCGTTCGAGCAGAGCCAAGCTGGATTGACCCACTCATGAGCTTCTTGTTACATGGGACCCTCCCTGTAGATCGCAATGCAGCCAGAAGGGTGCAACGCCAGGCAGCTAAATACGTCATGATAGACGAGCGGCTATACAGGAGATCCTACATGCTCCCCTACCTGCGTTGCTTGCGACCTATCGAAGCCAAGTTCGTACTCCGCGACACTCAAGAGGGTCGGTGCGGCTGGCACTTGGGGGGCAGGGGCCTCGCCCAAAAGGCACTCCGGCAAGGGTATTATTGGCCTGCAATGAAGGCAGACGCTATTGAGCTCGTCAGAAAAGGTGACAAATGCAAAAGACATGCCAATATTCACCACCAACCCGCTGCCGACCTCAAGTATCTCACCAGCCTATGGCCCTTTGTGCAGTAGGGCATCGATCTACTCGGGCCATTCCCGCCAGCAACGGGTGGAAGAAAGTTCTTAGTAGTGGCGGTGGACTATTTTACCAAGTGGGTAGAAGTCGAGCCCCTCATCACGATCACAGCCCGAAATGTCCAAAACTTCTTTTGGAAGAACATCGTATGCCGCTTCGGATTACCTCAGGTATTGATTTCCGACAATGGCAAACAGTTCGAGGACATCAAATTTCAAGATTGGTGCCGAGACATGGGGATCCAACAGAACTTTACTTCAGTCGTGCACCCTCAAGCAAATGGTCAGACAAAAGTCATGAACAGAGCCATCCTCCGTGGACTAAATGCACGGCTGAACCGAGCTAAAGGATTGTGGGCAGATGAACTATCCAGTGTCCTATGGGCTTACCGAACCACGGAGAAGACCGCCACGGGAGAAACACCCTTCAATCTCACCTACGCCACCGAAGCAATGTTCCCCGTAGAGATTGAAGTACCAACGTTGTGCCTAGAAGCATACAGCGGTCAAACAAACGAAGATGAGCTACGTACCAACCCCGACCAACTCAACGAAGTAAGGGACCTCGCGTACATTAGGACCGCAGCCTACCAACAGAGAGTAGCTCGGTACTATAACGCCAGGGTCAAGAGGCGAAACCTCCGTGTTGGCGACCTTGCCCTTCGTAAAGTTATGGTGCTTGAGCCCGGCGGTGGGAAGCTCGGGTCCAACTGGGAAGGTCCTTACCGAGTGAAACGAGTGCTCGGGGAAGGAACATATGAGCTCGAGACCCTCAAAGGGAAACAAGTACCTCGAACATGGAATATTATCAACCAGAGACAATATTATCTGTAAAAATCGAGCGGACTACGGGTACCTACCAAAGCCTAAGGGCCAGAATACCGAGCTAACATGACCTCGGCACAAGAAGACCCTAGTTGCCACCTCAGCATGGGAGAAATCCAGGAGCGGACTATGGGTCCCTCCCAAAGCCTAAGGGCTAGAATACCGAAATAACATGACCTCAGCATAAGAAGACCCCAGTTGCCACCTCGGCCTGCGAGAAATCTAGGAGCGGACTATGGGTCCCTCCCAAAGCCTAAGGGCCAGAATACCAAGCTAATATGACCTCGGCACAATTCGGGATAATGCCTACCGAAGAGCCCTACTTCGAGTATGTAACTTTAAAGCTCAAATGATGAGATTGTTTTAGTAAAAATAAAAGGAGTTCATCATACTCAGAAGAAGGAAGAAACTTTCATCGTCAAAAAATAAAAATAAAAAAAATAAAAAAATAGAAAATAAATAACAAGTGCAGTAACCGAGTTAAACAGCTCGGGAAATGTTTGATCATCATGGGGCACAACCGCCCAACCGGAAACTTGTGAAAGACCAGGTTTACGGCACCCGGAAGCCACAGAAGCCCAGAGAAACACCACCTCAAGGATCCGCTTGGTCTGCTGTCTCAAGGGACAGACCCTTCATAGTAATGCCGTCGAGGTTGAGCCCGGAGAACTTCTTCCGAACCAGCCACAGGCAGAGCTTAAACCCTGAGCGGTACGAACCCGAACCATACTATGCCTGGAGGTCATGAAATTCCTAGGAGCCTTTAAAATCACAGATCGCTTTCTATCGCTCAGCCTCCACCATCTGATCAAAGTTTCGAGTCCGATTCAGAAGAGTGGACTCCAAGTCCCACACCTGCTGCCTGAGAAGCTCTCTTTCCCCCGCCATCCTCGACGATTCCTCCCTATAGCATGCGCTCTCTTCAGTAAGCCAAGCAATTTGAGTCTCCTGGTCATGGACGAGCAGATCCTGAGACTCGCTCCCCTTGCGGGTGTGATGGAGCTCGCCCTAGATCCGGTCGAGCTCGACCTGGAGCTTCTGGTTGGCAGCACGCTGGTCGAGGGCGTCGACGCGATGGATGCGTGTCTGGAGAGCCATGGCATGGATGGCAGAATTTACCTATCAGTGAAAAAGAAAGATCAGAAGACAGCGGAAAAGGGCAGAACAAGAGAGAAAAAGGGAAAAAGGCCACTTACCACCATGCAGTGAGCAGAGGCGAACACAGAGAGATCCCCAGGCTCCATGTTACCCCCACTGAGCGATTTCATGGTTGGTGATTGCCTTCCGACTCCTCCGGCGAGCTACCAGATAATCATTTACCCCTTCCCAGTTTCCCACTGGGAATTGGGGGTAAGGACGGGGCTGAAGGGGGTTAAAGGGTACCTCCCTCGGCTGAGGGAGCTCGCTTCCCCCAGGGTTAATCCCACTAGTCCCCTCAGGAGGGGGCGTCGGAACCTCAGGTGGAGAGGGCAGGACCGGCTCGGCAGACCCGAACTCAGTGCTTCCCGAAGGAGGGGTCCGGTCGGGGCGCGTCCTCTTCACCTGGCGTCTCTGGCTGCCCGAGAGATGGCGACGCGAATCGACACTAGACATGATGGCTGCATAAAGACCACAAGATATTAGTCCAACAAGAAACAAAATGCATGTGTATACAATAGTCACAAGGCACTACGTGACCTAAAAGACCGACCTACCCGGGCTCAAGCCTGCTTGCACGAGCTTCTCCTCGGCTAAGTAGTCCGAGCAAAGGAAGCCTACCGACGCCCAGGACAACATCGTTTTCCGAATCTTAGGGTCCAACTCGGCCCTGGGGTTCTGGATAGCGCCCCTCTAAGCGGTGGGAAAGGGCCACCCTCGGGGTTATGGACCACAAAGTAGTCCCGCTTCCAGGCGGGAATCTTATTCGGCAGCTCGTATAAGAGATTATAGCCACGACGGGGGAAGAGGTAATAAAAGCGCCTCTCCGGAGGAACCCCAGGAGCAGCATTCTTTATACAAAGGATAGAGACAAAAATATCAAGGTCCAAAGGAAGGCAGTACTCGTGACACAGGGATATAGTCCCAACCATGTTCCGAACAGCGTTGGGATGAAGCTGGTCAGTAGTAACGTTGAAATGATTGAGCACCTCCACTATCAAGGGGTGTAGGGGAGACGCAAGCCAACCTCGAGCTGTTCTTGGAAGATTACTATATCATTGGGACTGTGCTCCCCGGGGAAGTCGCCAGTAGGGAGGCTGTAAACCAGGTCCCCAGGGAGGCGAAAATAGCGGATCAGAGACCTGAGTCTCTCCGCTGTCATCAAGGAAGGGCTAAAGGTATCAGGCTCCCTCCCCCTAGAAGTAGACGCCGTGTCGCCAGAGAACTCCCAAGCCTCCGGGATATGCTCCCAGGCTCCTCCCGAGCTCGAGGGAGCATCATCATCCTGGTTGTCGCCCCTGTGATAGGTATGGCGTTGTACCCAGACATGGCTGACGGCGATTGGGATTCACCAGAGTAGACAGAACAGAGCAAACGGAGGAACTCAAGTAGACCAGGCGAAGTACGCGACCTCAGAATCCAAAAGATGGCGTGGAAGAGGATAGGGCCTGATGGGGTCCTCTATTTATAGCCCCCGTCCTTCCAAACTAACGGCCCGGATCAAAGCAGATCCAACGGATCGCAGACACCTTGACCGCACGCCTTTTGAAAACAGAAAGCGATTGGCGGCACATCTTCCGCGATTAAGGTAGTCACAGCCACACAACGTTCGGAATTAAAGGCCACCTTAGCACGTTTTCAGAATCTGAAAAGTCAGGGAAGTCAGAAGATCTCTTGATCCCCACAAATGCATTTAATGGGGGTAGTCAATCAAGTTTGAATTTCGGTCAAATCAGTCCATCGCGCTTCATAAACTCCCTGCGCTAAGGCGATACTCTTAGCCCGAGGAGTGGGGGGCAATTGATGAAGGATGATTTGACCCGATCTATGAAACGGCGACACGTGGACACTGACTCGACGTGAGCGACAGCTCTGCATTGCGGCCCGGTACAGCTAAGTAACGGGCCCATAAAGCAGCTCGCTACATCATAGCGCGCAAAAGGAGGAGCTCGCTACGACGCAAGCTCCGGGTTCCCCAAGCTACCTCCAAAGGGATATTCCGAGGCAAATTTAGCTCGCAAGATTAAGAAAACCAGCTCGCTCGAGCTCCCAAGCAGACAAGTCATCCCGAGGACTAATTCTACTAAGGGTATTCCTGAAGTATTCCGAGCTCGCTGCAAAGTAGCTCGCGAATGGGCCGCACGAGCATTCTACAAGAAGCTTCTGTCTGACAGGTCGTACCAATCAGACTGCGCCATATCCCTTACTGACGGCGCAGTCCCTGTCCTTTCGACAGTCTGCGCCCATGTCTCTCAGTAGGCGGAGGCGTGCCTGTCACTTTGGGGACGTGTCACTCGCCCGGGTAAGGAGTACGTCATAACGGCCACCTGCACAGCCTTGGCAGGTAACGGCTGTGGCAGGGGGCCCAGTGGCGGTTATGCCCGATCTCACAAGAGTGCCCCTATAAAAGCCCTCAGGGCAGAGGAGAAACTTCTTCTTGAGACCTCTGATCTCTCGAGTATAGTAAAAAAGCGCGACCTCCACTCTTAGCCTTCGTTTTTCCCTTTACTTCCCATACACAGTACTAACTTAAGCATCAGAGTATTCCCACCGAGTAAATCCCCGAGAATCTTTCCTTTCATCTTCTCAGGTGTCGTTCGTTGCTAGCAAGGAGCCAGTCAGCAGTCAGCTAGGAGTGTCCGGATTAAGCTACATCAATAATAATAATAATAATAATAATAATAATAATAATAATAATAATAATAATAATAATAATAATAATTTTATTTAAATGAAAAATCAATGAAATATTAAAAAAGAGAAAAAAAAGGTAATAAAAAAGAAAAGAAAGATAAAAATAAAAATTAAAAAATTAAAAAAATAAAAATCATAACAATTAAAAATTTAATTAAACAAATAAAAAATCAAAATTTCCATAAAAAAAGAGAGAAGAAAATCAACATCACATAAAGAGTCAAAATATAATTATAAACCCAAAGAAAAAATCAAAGAGAAAGTTAAAGGGAAATTTTTAAATTGGAAAAAGAAAAAAGAATAGAGAATAAATATAACAAAAATGTAAAGAAAACAACAAATTTATGAAAAATCCGAAAATAATGTGTCAAAAAAACAAAATAATATAAAACGAAAAAATTCATAGAATAATTGTAAATAAAAGGAAATAAAAATATATGTAAAATAAAAAAATCAAATAATAAGTTCAATAAAAAATCCAAAAACAAAAATACAAAATACAAAAATGTAGAAAATTAAATAATAAGTTAAAATAAATAAGAAAGGAAACAAACAAAAGAAATCATTTCAATAAGAGAAGTTCTGAATATTTCTTTAGAATGATTAAAAAATAATTATAGCAAAAATATTAAAAAATAAAAAAAATAGAAAAATAAAACAACAAGAATTAAAGATCTAAAAGATTTAAAAAACAAAAGCCAAAAAAATTAAAAAAGCAAAAATATAAAAAAAGAAAGACAAAAAAGAAAATTACCTTAGATCAATCAAGGAGTTTCAAGTCAAAAAAATAATATAAAAATTTTCAAAATAAAAAATGAAAAAATAAAGCAAAAATCCAAAACAAGAAAAAAACAACCAAAAAAAAAGATAGAAAAAAAAAGAGGATGAGGATGATCAAAATTTCTTTCAATTTGTTTTGATTGACTGAAATTTTGGGAAATGTAATGAATGCGTTACCAAAAAGACAAAAAATGATTATAAAAAGAAATCAAATCATAAAAAAAAGAACAAAAAAAGGAAGAAGAAAAAATACATAAAAAATATATGTAAATAAAAATACAAAATTGTGTAAAGGGGAATGATTAATCATGTTTTCTTTTGGGTAATTAATTAAGAGACAAGAAAAACAAAAAAAAATCAATCCAAATCCAAAAAAAAACAATAAAATAAAAATTCAATAATAAAAGCAAAAAATCATTACTATTAAATGATAAATATAATAGTAAACAAAAGTGAGAAATAAAAAAAATCAATCAAAATCCAAAAAAAAATCATTAAAATCAAAATTCAATGATAAAAGCAAAAATCATTACTATTAAATGATAAAAATAATAGTAAATAAAAGTGAGAAGTCAAAAAAAAATCAAAAGAAGATAAAGAAAATGAATGATGAAAAAAAAGAAGAAAAAGAAAAATGAGAGGGTGGATAAAAAAAAGTCAATTAAGAGGTAAAAAAATAGGAGTCGGAAAGTAGAAGAATTTCTCTAATAGGTAACAATAATAAGCAAAGGAAAAATAATAATAATAAATAAAATAATAATGATAATGTCGGAATAAGAACCATGAGTAAATATATGCTGAAAATTCAACAAAAAGATGCAAAAAAAAAGAAGAGAGAAAAAGGAAAAAATCCAAAATCCAAAGAAAAAAAAAGAGGAGTATCCAAAATTCAAAAAAAAAACAAAAAAAAAATGAGGGAAATAAATACAAATAAAAAAAGAAGAAGAGAAGAAAGAGGAGGAAGGAGAAAGAGAATAAAGAAAAGGAAAAGAACAAGAAGAGGAGAGAATAAAAAGCAATGAAAAAAATGAGGTTAAAAAAAACAATGGGAAGAAGAAAGAAAAATAATTTAAGATAAAATGTTGTATGCTTTGGTTAGGGTAAATGAAATCTTCCCAATTTCTTGAATGAAAAATGTGTGCTAGTTGTTGTTTGCTCGCATTCTTTCTTAAAAGTTAGAATTGAAAAAGAATAACATGAGTTTTCTATGTTCTAAACTCAGGGTAATCCAAATAAACTATTTAATGCAAGATTTTTAATCTGAATCAGGTTTTTCCTCAATTTTTGGCGTGTTTTGAAAGTGTTTCCCTAGTTTTTTCCCTTTTCACGATAGAGGTCCACTTCATTTGTGTTGTATTGCATTTTGCATTTCCTTCAGCTTAGTTAGCTATAGAGACATTAGCTGCTTTTTCAATCATAGAGCAATCCTAAGCCACCATCCTAAATTGCTTCTCCTTGCCATCCTTATTTGTGCTCATTCCCGTTCTAATGCATCTAAAACCTAATAAATTAACGTCCATCGTTTAACACCCACCCTTCCATTAATACCCTTAGAATCTTTGGTTAGATAGTAAGCTCATAGTAGCCTACCATCTGCATAGGTGGCTGGTCCACTCCTAGCTTCATGCATACTTCTTTTTCTTCCCTGATGTTCACCTGATCTAGTTTTGAACTAGGGGCAAGCTCGGTTTTATCGTTGTTTTCTCGATATTTTGTAAACATTTCACGGTTTTCACATACATCTGGCATTCTGCGTATCCCACCTTAGTGGCTTTAGGTAAAACCTCCCACTTCATAGTCCTTAATAGTTTTCTCATTCCCTTTAGTGGTCTAATTTTAATAAAAACCAAAAAGAGCAAAAACAAATAAAAAAAGAAGAAATCTTCCGATCACAATTTTAAATTAGAGAGTTTCCTCAGGATCATGGCATCTAGTTCCAAGAGGGTTAGGACATCGGATTCGGAGTACATCATGTGGTCGAGATTAGAGAATTCCAGAGAATCATACATTGAGATAGGTGATCAACACCCGCATTCTGTAAGCACAACATTACCTTTGAGCGTAGTTCCCATTTATGAGGATATAGCCAAATTAAAGCAAGATCTATAGAAATTAAAGCACATTCGGTCCCCTCCTGTGCCAGATTTCAATGAGTTATGCATATACTCGGTTAGAATTTCTAAAAGGTGTTAAAATCCGATAATTTGAGAAGTATGATGGAAGAAGTTGTCCTAGGGTACATTTGAGCATATACTATGGAGAGATGTTTCAAATCGAGGCAGGTGAGAGAGTCCTCGTTCAACTTTTCCAATGGAGTTTGGAGGGTGAAGCACTAGCATGGTTCTCATCGCTTGAGGTAGATAAGAAGAAGATTTGGAATCAGGTGGCTATAGCTTTTTTAGAGTGGTTTGATTATGGCATAAATCTAGCTCCAATAAGAGAGACATTAGAAGGCATGCGAAAGGCACTCGAAGAATGTTTTGCAAAATATGTGCACCAATTGAGATCCGTTGCTGCTCAGTTGAAGACCCTCATTCCATTGAAAGAAATGATCGAATTGTTTCTAAAAACCTTAGAGCCACCATTTTCCACATTCATGAGGTACCAGAATTTTAAGGATTTTAAAGGCATAGTCACCGTTGGGAAGAGAATTGAGCGTGATTTTCGGTCAGGAAGCCGTGGTCCGGCTACAGGCCCTCAACCATCTCAAGAAGTGAATGGAGTACAAGCTGCTTATCAACAAGTCAGACCTTCAAGTCATAAGCGTCTTGCTTCTCTCTCCCAATCAGATAGACAGGTTAAGAGAAAGCTTACTCCGCTCTCGACTATCTTGGATATCCTACCGACCAGTGTGTTCCTCTTTGGCTTGCAATACAGAGTCTTATCGACAGTGGAATCTTTCAGCCTTAGTGACATACCACAAATTTTGATCTTTTGTTTTTTGTGCTCCTTTTTCCTCTTGACTATATTTGAAATTGTAAATAATATGAGTTATGCTCCGTCTGATCCCTCACAAGGGGTACGTAGGCAGCCTAGGCAGTGGCGCTTGGGTGCAACCAAGATAATAAAATAAAAATGAAGTCTTTTAATCAAATGAAGTGGCAATTAATCATCTTTCCTTTGATCTAACCTTTCGATCCAAGACTTCTTCATACCTACTAAATAACCCTAGGTTGCTCCCCTGATAGGCCCTACCCTACATCGGCCATGTCATTCATAACATGTTTTCTCGGATTTCATTCACTACATCGATGGTGCACACACATACACAGGGTTTTCCTTCACATTTCATGTGCATGGTATCCATTGTTCGAGGTTCGATGCTCCTTGGGATGAAAAGTAAAAAAAATAGGGGGAATGCAAGAAAGAAAGAACGGAATGAGGTTAAGGTTCTAGACATGCTGCCAATGCATTTTAATGATTGTATTTAATGAATGCTTCATCATGAAACCATCTTTTCATCATCTCCTTTTCCATCCATTTTGCATTTTGCATAATACTTCAGCTTCTCTAGCATGGTGTTTTGTTCAGGAAGATGTCTACTCTTGCTAATGATTGGTTTGTAACCCGCCAAGACTTTGAAGAGCTCAAGAAAATGATGGAGACCTTGGATTCTAAGATGAATCGATTGTTATCTCAAGTTGGGGCAAACCCGTCACACATACCCCCATATGGCGTACCCCTATCCCTACCGGCCCTCATGACATCTGTACCCGCTCCGACAGTCTGTAGACCACCACCTCAACCAGTATCACCATCCCATCAACCACCAATTCATGGATGTTCATCTGGTACACTAACTAAAAACCTCTTGTCATCTCAATCCCTTCTTAGATAACTCCAATTAATACATCATCTTCCCACTTGGTATCATACACGTTATCCCCTACTCCGGCCTAATTAACTCCAAACGGCCCACCATCCCAAAAGGAGAAGATGGTCCTCACTCACTTGCCATGCACTCATGTTGAATTGTTGCCCTTCCTTGTCTCCAAAGGATATCTCCAGCCATTGAAGTGGAAACCAACCCCGGAACCCAAGCCAAAAAATTATGATGAAAACGCTCATTGTGACTATCACCAAGGGTCGAGAAACACAATCGATCATTGTTGGAAGTTGAAGTTGCTCTTCAAGATCTCATCGACGGGGGTGTATTCGACCCCAACAGGGAAATGCCAGATATAGCACCACCCATGCCTAAGAAGATAATTCATTAAAAGACATCTCCAATTTTTGTTTTGCTATGTTAGGACCTTCTTTTCAATTATTCCTTTCTTTTTGATAGTTTGAAAAGGAACTGTGTCATTGTGCAACTCATATTGCATATTAATGGAAGTTTTCCTTAGTCGTTTAATTTCATTGTTCGACCTTCTATTTTGAATAAAACAATGGTTTTTAATAAGGGAATTTTCCAGCATGGGAAAGAGATAGAATGGCTACTTCCCTCAGGAAGATTGCATGATAGGATTGCAGGCTCAAGATAGGCCT
Source organism: Nelumbo nucifera (assembly GCF_055504915.1). NCBI lineage: Eukaryota > Viridiplantae > Streptophyta > Magnoliopsida > Proteales > Nelumbonaceae > Nelumbo > Nelumbo nucifera. The sequence continues at coordinate 48,214,236 of NC_142656.1, forward strand.
TAAAGACATAACTTTGTGAAAAATGCTTGTTAGTCGAAGATTCATTGCTAGAGATGTCTAAGGAGGGATGGTAATTCTATCAATCAAAGTAGTAGTATCCATACCCAAGCACATCGACAAATAAATCCATCACTGGTAGCTCAAATTGGGGCAGTCATAAGGTTGAAGTCTTTGCGAGGGGATATGCACTTTATCTAATTTGTTTCCCGATCCAACATAGAATGAAGGTGTCGTATTTACCTAGTGCTTTGCCGATAAATCTAGGAAAGAACTAGAGGCCATTATTAACCATTTATTCCCTAGATGTCTCGATCATTGATTATATCACTAGTTCGCCCATTGAACTAATTACATTGGACTGTCTTATTTGTTAAACCGAGTAAATTCCCAAGATGCTTCTTTCCAAAGGGCTAGAAAAAAATAAAAAAAAATGAGATAGAAAAAGGGAAAACCAAGTAAGGGAGTTATAATGTAACAGAGGAGAATTCATCCATCGTTAGATCGGGTTGGAGTGAAGTGTAAGGAAGTCTATTACAAAGAACAAATAAATTAGTGACAAATAAAAAAATATGAATTAGAAAAGTAAATGGGTCATAATGATAGCATAGTATAAAATAAAAGGGAAGAGAACAAAAATAAAAAAAAGTAATATAAGTGATAAAATTAAAGGAAAGAGAAAATAAGAGGATGATAAACAATAAAAGTTAATAAAGAAAATAGCAATAAAAGGAATAAAAAATAAATTAATTCAAAACAAAAAGTTAAAAAATGAGAAACAAAAAAATAATAATAAATAAAATAATACTAAATAAGAAAAACAAATAATAATTATAAGATAAGGAATAATTTCTTTTATGGTGTTTTGTTCTTTATATGATACTAATCAATGTTATCTTATGGTTTGAATATTGGCTCTTTGTTGTTATGTTTGTTTGGGATCACTATGTGGGCTCCACCTATTGGATTCGAGAGAGGGGTGCCTAGCCCCTTCCCTCTCCCATCTGAGTCTTACCCGGACTGGTTTAGCTGGTGCCTTGGGCTATCGGAATCACTATTAAAAAAATGGTTTCAAAGTCATTCTCGGAGGTTCCATCACCTCCATTTACATAATTAATGGGTGGCGACTCCATTTTCAGCCCAAGTGGCAAGTGAGCCGGTTTTCTCGACACTCACAGACCGTCGACTCCACTGGGGATGTTCTTGGACCATAGGTGGGGCCCACATGGAGTACCCAAGTTGTTTATTCCTTTTGAATAAGTTATTTTTATTTTGCTAGTCTTTTACTTACATGTTGCATTTTAATTACTTTATCTTGTCTCATTGCAACAAATAAGATAGTTCTCTTGTCTCTTTGTTTTTTTCTTTCCATTTTGCTAGCATGCATAGCTTTAGGTTAGGTCTTTGGAATTGTCATTTAGCACAAGAAGTTTGCATGCACATTTCAATGTTAGCATCTTTGTTTCTTTATTTTTCATAACGGTTTCTTTGGAGTTGTGGTAGGCTCATGCTTATGTTTCATGCTATGATTGTTATCCTTTCCTTTTATGAATAAAGTGCTTTCCCCTTTGTTGTTAATATTGGTCTCTTGGAGCATGTCTTGCATGATGGAACCAAAGTAATAAAGTGTATGGATGTTGTTGCTATGAGCCCCAAGAGCCTTCTAAGGTGTTAAAGTCATTTTTGAGTCATTCAAAAAAAAGAAAAAAAAAAAACATATGTGCTCTTGTAATATCATAGCAAATGGCAAAGTGGATTGGCTAGCAAGTGTGGAAATGCATCATGAGGCTTTTCCTTCCTCTTGGGTATTCTTGGATCTCATTGTTTAATGCTTGATGGGACTCTTAAAAAGTTAAATCTCTTCTTCACGTTCCCCTCACTTTGAATGCCATTGATGGATAACATATTGAAGTTCTCCAAATTCTTATTTAAATGGGATTGTATGAGATTTTGGGTGGCTTACATTCTTGAAGGAATGACATGATGAGGTGATAATGGGATGCTTTTACATGCTAAATATTTCAGGTTGCTCGCTATCTTTTGAATCTAATTTTGGATGAATTTGAATGGCTATAGTAATGGGTTCATGTGAAAATGTCATTTGCTTTGTGTGGATTGTGTCAATTCAACATGATGAATTTGACCTTTTTTGGAAGTACACCCTTGCTGAATTTCTTTTTCTAATTGTGGTATTTCCTTTGAACCCAAACATGTGAAAATGTTGATTCTAAAAGCTTTTCTAGTGCTGAAATTTCATATTTTGGGGTTTGATTTTAAAAGCTTTCATAGTGCTGAAATTTCAGAATATGGGGTTTGATTTTAAAAGCTTTCATAATGCTAAAACTTCTGATTTTGGAACTTCCCTTTGGATTATAACATGTGAAAAGATGATTTTGAAAACATCCTCATGGCTAAAGCTTTTAGGTTTTGGGTCATTCTTTGATCCAAATGTGTGTGAGGAATCCATGTATTTGAAATCAATATATTGCTGAAATTTCCAGGTTTTGGGTTCTCTTTGATTTAAATGTGAGAAGGATGTTTGATTTAAAAACATGTTCTATGCTGAGATTTCTGGGTTTGGGTATTCTTTAACTTTACTATTCAAGAAGTGCATGACCTAGAAGCATCCCTATGCTGAAATGGGAGGTTATATGTGTCTTTTGAATTCTTTTGTGATGGATGTGTTGATCTAAGGATTTGTTTTAAATACTAAAATGACATGCTTCTAGATGGATGTTGAAAGGTTGATGTTTAAGATGAAATTCATTTATGCTGAAATGTGAATTCTCACATGTTTTTTTTGGAAACAATATTTGAATGAAATAAACTTTTTGGAAACAATGTTTTTATAAAATGGCTTGGCCCAGGGACCACTTAGTGTAAGTGTTGGGCCCATTAAGAGCCCATGGTGATGGGCTTAGAGGTTTGCAATCCATAATTGTGTATTCGGCCAGGCCTTGTAACGAAGGCTGGGCTGAACCCATGTGGCTAATGTATAGATCAATGTTTGGGTCCCACGCCATACAAAGAAGCCCAACTGGGCAACAATTTGGAGGGTTACTGAGCACATAGACTTATTGGGCCTAAATCCATATCGAACTGGTCTAATTTGATTAGTTAAAAAGGGGTGGATCTGGGATTTGGATCAGCTGATAGGATATGGAGTTATCCCTATCCACTCAAAGACTCTAGATCCAAATAGAGATTTGGATATGCAAACCTCCTAATGAGATTAGGAGAGCTTATCTAATCCGCAGATAAGATAAGGATATATCCTTATCACTAAAGAGAGTCCATATTCAGATAAGGATTTGAATAAGCAAACTCCTAATGAGATTAGGAGCTGATCTCTTTAAGTCTATAAAAAGATGAGGGGGGCGAACCATTCAAGACATCTCAAAACCCCAAACATCAGATCTTAGATGACACAGAGAAAAGACATCAACAGTGTGACTGCACCATCTTCTCCCTGCGTTCTCCTCTAGTTGCCACCAATTGCCAGTTCAATCTCCATTCTTGTAGAAGCGATCAAGAATAGTTCTTGATATCAGTCTTTGGAGAAAAGCTGATCTAAAGTCGTGCTCACAGTCTCCATCGAATTCTTGCTAAAGGATTCGGTTTTTGGGAAGAACACTGTTGATTCTGCTCCACCCTACATTGTGTCATCTTCAGTGGGAGCAATCTTTGGAGATTTCTTTGGGCGTGAACACCTTCATTGGGAGTTACTGCTACTCCGTATCAGGTATATCCCTCTCCTACCTTTTGGTTTCAGATCTGGTTCGGTTCTTGGTTCAAGATTGATCCTTCAAAATGCAGAGTTTCTAAAACAGGGAATGTGATTCCTAGATGGGAGAGAGAAATTTTTGAAATTTCGCCCAACCTACCTGCAGGGTTCGACCATCCATATGATGGATCTCTCATCCCTTCAGTGGTATCAGAACCATGATTCAAATATTGAACCCAAATAAACTATATCTGAACCTGCGCAAATGGGCAAAAGGTGTTCTACCCGATTTGCGCAGATTAGGGTTTTTCTGGGAAATCGGTTCCCAGTGGCATGTTGGTATCCCCGAGCTGACGTCTTTAAGTCCCAAGCTGGCTGGGATGTCGAAGTGCCTTGGCATTGAAGTGTTCTTGTTGCGATCTGGGGTAGATGGGTACCTGAGACTGTTATGCTGCGGGCTGGTCATGCTGAGCTGTCATCTGTTAGTCAGGCCGTGTCCACGTGTCCCCCTGTTAGGAGGTCGGGCCAAATCACCCTTCATCAATTGCCCCCTACTCCTCGAGCTAGGGGTCTAGACCTGGTGCGGGGAGTTCATGATGTGACAAGTGGATTTGGCTCGAGGTCCAAGCCGCTTCGTCGGATGAATCGTTGGTCAGATCAGTTCGGCTATTCGGCTCAACCAAGAATAACCTGGGTCGCGTCTGGTTTATGCGCGACGTCACGCGATCTACAAACTCCGCGGACGTCAAAATATGTGCAAAACCGATTTAAACCTCAGGGGTCGCGCAATCGGTTTTCTTAGGAGCCGTCAGATCACTTTGATCTTGACTGTTGATTCCCTAGTACAATGGCTATAAATAGGGGGATCCAAGACTCATTGTCGTCGCCATAAATTCATTAGCCTTCGGTCTGAGGTCGCGTTCAAGCTCCTTAGCTCGGGTCTTTCTATGCAATGTTCCTTTTTTGATTCGTTCTTCCTCCTTGGTGAGTTTTCCCTAGCTCTCCTCTTCGATTCAATTTCTTTTTCATGTTTAGTTTCAGTTTCGATAATCTTCTAGATGAGGCCGAGGTGAATGCCTCGGCCCAAGTCGATAGTCATACCGAAGCTACTTCGGGTCTGGAAATGGTCCGTTGCCTTCCTGAGGCGCAACCACTTCGGGAGACTTGAGAGGCCTCTGGTAACTTGGCATCCACCTCGCACCGAGGTCGGGTGCCAGACAACTTCGGCCCATCGACAATGACGGCGGATAGGCTCCAGGCCTTAATAGCTCGGTACAACCTCCCGAGCGACTTCATTTATAGTCTTCCGCTAGGCAACTTCTCCTGAGAGCACGATCACAATGAGAGTGTGATTTTCGAGGAGCAACTCGTAGCTGGTCTTCGTCTTCTGTTGCACCCCTTGATCGTAGAAATCTTGAAGCTCTTTAACATTACTATAGACCAACTGCACCCGAACTCAATCCGCAACGTACTAGGGACCATCTCGCATTTTTGTGACTATAACCTGCCCCTTGACCTCGATATCTTCTCTTTGATTCTGTCCATCAAGAAGAATGCCTCCTGTGTCCTTCCCGAGCATAGGCGGACCTATTAACTATCTCCTCGCCCGGGCTACAAGCTTTTGCACAAGCTCCCAAATAGGGTCCCGACCTGGAAGAGGGGTTAATTCGTGGTTTGAAACACTGAGGGATGGCCCTTCCCAACCCATTGGAGGGCGGCTATTCAGGATCCTGGTGTCAGGCTGGACCTAAAAACAAGGAAAGCGCTCCAATCTTGGGCGGAGCTTGGCCTCAACTTCGCGGACTACGTGGCTGAAGACAAGCTAGTGTAGGGTGGCCTGAGTCCTGGTAGGTCATCTCTGTTTGTGTTTTTACTTTATTTTTGATAATGTTGTTGATATTCTGCTTTCGTTGTAGCTCGTTGCGAATCAACTCCTTGGCCGGATGAAGGGGAAGAAGAAACGAGCTGCCAAAAGAGCTCGTGTCGAGTCACCGCAGACCCCTGCGCCTGAGCCCGAACAGTCCCCCAATGTGCAACCTCCGGTAATCGATCTAATCGAGGAGGAATCAGAGAAGGCCTCCCCACCTCGCGCGCCCGAGGAGGCATCTTCGGAGCCCACTCCTACAACCGCCACATCTTCAGGCAGCGAGGAAACAGTTCGGAGCATCTTGTCTCTGAAATATAGCCTGCTCAAGAGCAAAAGCGCGGTGTACGCCGAAGAGGTCGCAAGCTGGGCCGAACTATCGGTCGCTCAGCTCGGAGCTCGAGCGGCTACTCACTGCATTGTGGTAAGTTTCGTATTGACTTCTTCAATTTCGTGTTTAAGACTTCTCTGATACTAATTGTGGTTTTCTTGGCAGGTGAACTCTACTGTGCACACTCTGACATACCCGTCCGAGCTACACTTGAAGCGGGCTCTTGCGGCTGAGTCCTCATCTCGCGAAGCTCACGCCGAGTTGAATCTGGCCCGTAGCGAGATCAGCCAGCTGAAGAATGTTGCCTGGGCTCAGAAGGAGCTAATTTCGCTGCTAATGTCCGAGAAGGCTGCATTGAAGCGGGAGGTGGAAAACCTTGAGGCCCATGTCAGGGAAAGAACCGAGGTACTCCAGGTGGTGGAAGAGTCCAAAGTTAAGGCCATCGAAGAATACAAGAGCTCGGAGGAGTTCCAAGGAGAGTTGATGGAAGCCGGGAAGGAAGGTTACCGCAAGGGCTTCAAGCTCAACAGGTGGCTGACCAGGTGCGAGTTCCCACATCTCGATAAGGAGAGTTGATGGAAGCCGGGAAGGAAGGTTACCGCAAGGGCTTCAAGCTCAGCAGGTGGCTGACCAGGTGCGAGTTCCCACATCTCGATCTAAGCGCTATCACCACCTCAAGGGTTACAAATGAAATGACCATTGAATCCGTTGAAGACCTGAACTCTGAGGCAGAGACTGGCGACGAGCTGCTTGACATCGGAGAGGCCGGTGCTGACGAAAGGGTTGATCCTCCTGCTAAGGCCTCGGGCGAGGGCGAAGAACACTGAGTCATCCTTGTAAATCCTGGGCCTACGAGCTCGGCTTAGAGTAGAGAATTTTCTCTTTTTTTTTTGTAACGAGCTATTCACATCAATAAAATACACTTTTTTGTCAAATTCTCTAAGTGCAAATAATTCTCTAACTGACGAACTAACCAAATAAGTATAGCTTACCCCGAACTGTCGAGCTATCGAGCTGGACTACAAGTAGGGGTAACTTCACACGATGTACCCGAGGTGCATGGACATTGCAGGATATCTACCCAACCTGTCTGCGTGCGGGCTCTTTGGTAATGTTAGTTATCCCTTTGCTGGGGTTCAACTTTTTCATTGTGTGCCGAGGTGGGTTAGACATCGTAGGGTTTATACCCGAACTGTCTATACCTTAGGCATGAAAATGAGTTGCCCATGCTGAAGAGGCGATTAGGTCGTGTCTACCCATGCCGAAGAGGCGACTGAGACTTGTATGCCCATGTCGAGGAGGCGACTGGGGCTTATGAGGTGTCGAGGTCTTTTGTTAGCTCGGCACCTTAACCCTTGGGCTTTGAGAGCGACTCACAGTCTGCTCTCCTCACCCTTGGTTTTACCCATGCCGAAGAGGCGACTGGGTCTTGCATGCCCATGCTGAAGAGGCGACTGTGACTTATGTGCCCATGACGAAGAGGCAACTGGGACTTATCGTAGCGCCGAGGTCTTTTATCAGCTCGGCGCTTTGGTCCTTGGACTTCTGAGAGTGACTCATAGTCCTCTCTCCAGTTTGGCAGTCACAGGTAGTATCACCTTAGGTTGTCGATGTTCCACGCTTGAGGTACCTGTTTTCCTTCTAAGGTTTCGAGCTCATAGGTACCTTCCCTGAGTACCTGTCTCACTCGTTAGGGGCATTCCCAGTTCGGTTCGAGCTTACCGACACCGGGTTCAGGTACCATGACTTTCCTGAGGACCAGGTCACCGACACGGAAGTGTCGTTTCTTGACTCAAGCGTTATAGTACCGAGCCACCCTTTGCCGGTAGGCTACAGTATGAATGTACGCTAGGTCCCGTACTTCTTCCACCAGGTCGAGGTTGGTACGGAGCTCGTCATCGTTTGCTTCTTCGTTGTATGCCTCCAGGCGTAATGTAGGCACCTCGATCTCGACTGGGATTACCGCTTCTGTGCCATAGGTGAGGTTGAAGGGGGTTTCACCTGTGGCGGTCTTGGTGGTGGTTCGGTAAGCTCATAGTACACTGGGCAGCTCATCTACCCATAGTTCCTTAGCTCGGGCTAAGCGGGCCTTTAGTCTATGGAGTATAGCTCTGTTCGTGACTTCCGCCTATCCGTTTGCATGAGGGTGTGCCACCGAAGTGAAGTTCTGTTGTATCCCCATCTCGGCACACCAATTCTGGAACTTGATATCTTCGAACTGCTTACCGTTGTCAGAGATAACCCGAGGTAGCCCAAAGTTGCATACTATATTCCTCCAAAAGAAGTTTTGTATGCTTCGAGCTGCGATTGTTTCTAGGGGTTCCGCCTCCACCCACTTCATGAAGTAATCCACTACTACCACCAGGAATCTCCTCTGTCCTGTCGCTGGCAGGAATGGACCAAGAATGTTGATTACCCACTATGCGAAGGACCATGAGCTGGTGAGATACTTCAGGTCGGTAGCAGGTCGGTGGTGGATGTTGGCATGCCTTTGGGATTTATCACACTTCTTGACAAGCTCAAGTGCGTCTGCCTTCATTGTGGGCCAGTAGTATCCCTGTTGCAGCGCTTTTTGGGCGAGAGCCCTGCCCCCCGAGTGTCCACCACACAGGCCTTCATAAGTGTCGCGAAGAACGAGCTCAGCCTCTGAGGGTCGCAAGCAGCGCAAGTAGGGGAGCGTGAAGGATCTCCGGTACAACTGTCCATCTATCATGACGTAATTGGCTGTCTGGCGCTCTACCCTTCTGGCCGCATTGCGATTTGCAAGGAGAGTCCCGTGTAGCAGGTAGCTCGCGAATGGGTCAATCCAGCTTGGCTCTGCTTGTGCAACAGGAGCGACCTCTTCTGCCCTCCCGAGAATGCTGGGCCGAGGTAGGTTCTTTATATACACGGTCCTCATGATATTACTGCTTGTGCTGGTCAACTGGGACAAGGCATCGTTCTCAGTGTTCTCAGACATTGGAATCTGCCTGATGAAATATGATTGGAAGCTACGTAGAACTTCCCTGACCTTGGCTAGATAAGCAGCCATGATGGGGTCGCGAGCTTCATAATCGCCGGTGACCTGGTTGACCACGAGTTGAGAATCACTGCAGATGACGATGTGTTTTGCTTGTACTTCGTTCGCTAGAGTGAGCCCGGTTATCAGTGCTTCGTACTCCGCTTTGTTATTAGATGCTTCGAACTCGAACTAAAGTGCGTACTCCAGCTTCACCCCGCTTGGACCGTACAGAACAATGTTGGCTCTGCTTCCTTGCTGATTAGATGAGCCGTCTACGTGGAGGATCCAGGGCTCCTTGTCCCAGGTCGGCCTTGCTCTAACCGGGACTGCGGTTCGAGCTCGATCAATTCAGGGACTGCGGTACTGAAGGTACATTCTGTGATGAAATCGGCAAGGCTTGGGCCTTAATCGCCATCCAAGGCTCGTACCGGATGTCATACTCACTGAGTTCGATGGCCCACTTCGTCAGTCGGCCAGATACCTCGGGCTTGAGTAAGATTTGCCTCAGAGGTTTGTTGGTGAGGACGACGACGGTGTGGGCTTCGAAGTACGGACAAAGCTTCCGAGTTGCTAGGACCAGCGCGTACGCCAGTTTCTTGATCATCGAGTTCCTTGTTTCGACGTCCTGCAAAACTTTGCTGACATAGTAGATAGGTCGTTGGACCCGATCTACTTCCTTTATCAGTACCGAGCTGACTACCTCATCACTCACGGAGAGGTACAACTTTAAAACATCTCCCTCTTCGGGTCGGGTCAGAACCGGGATGCTAGCTAGGTATTTTTTCAGCTCGTCGAAGGTGAGCTGGCATTCTTTGGTCCACTCAAAATCTTTACTTTTCTTAATTGCCTTGAAAAAAGGTAGGCAGCGATCTGTCAACTTAGACATGAAGCGGTACAGAGCAGCTATATGACCGTTCAACCTCTGAACCTCCTTCAATTTACGAGATGGCCTCATTTCTAGGATGACCTTTATTTTTTCAGGGTTGGCTTCGATGCCACGCCGGTTGACTATGTAACCCGGGAATTTACCCGAGGTGACACTGAAGATACACTTGTTAGGGTTTAATTTCATATTATACTTGCGCAAAATTTTGAAAACACACTGTAAATCATTAATTAAACAATTTGAAAACTGGGTCATAACGACCATATCGTCTACATAGCACTCAACCTTATTGCCGATCAACGGCTCAAATATTCTGTTTACAAGTCTTTGGAAGGTCGCCCCGACATTTTTTAGCCCAAAGGGCATGACCTTGTAACAATACAATCCTTGTTCGGTTATGAATGCCGTTTTTTCTTCGTCGACAGGGTCCATCCGAATCTGGTTGTATCCTGAGTACGCGTCCAAAAAACTCAGCAACTCGTGCCCTGAGGTCGCGTCCACTAGACGATCGATCTTAGGGAGTGGGAAACAATCCTTCGGGCAAGCTCGATTCAGGTCGGTATAATCGATGCACATGCGCCATTTACCATTTGCCTTTTTTACCAGAACTGGGTTAGCCACCCAGCTCGGGTAATGGACCTCCCTGATGAAATCGGCTGCAAGGAGCTTCCTGACCTCATCGACTATTTTTCAGCGCTCTGGGGCGAGATTGCGTTTTTTTTGTCTAACTACCCCGACTAAAGGATCAGTGTTCAACTTATGAGATATAATTTTAGGATATATTCCGGGCATCTCTGCCGCAGACCATGCAAATACGTCTAAATTTTTAAGTAAAAAACATACCAGATGAGAACGGAGTGGTTCCTCGATCGATGTGTCGATTTGGAGAGTTCTGGCTGGATCTTCTTTCGAAGCCGCGATATGGACCGTCTCTTCAATTGGCGTAGCTCGCTCCTTGTGATACTCCACAGGTTGCTCGAGCTCGATATCTGCTGCTAGCTTGGCCTTCCCCTTGAGAGCGGCGACATAGCACTTGCGGGACTCGAGCTAGTCGCCTCGCACTACCCCTACTCCATAGTCCGTAGGGAACTTCATAGCCAGGTAGTAGGTGGAAACCACTGCGCGAAGTGCGTGGGTAATAGGCCGACCTATTATGGCGTTGTACGGGGAGGGAGTCTGACCTCTACTCCGCAGAAGCCCACCAATGGTGTATCTGTCGGCTTGAGATCGCCTTCCTGGAGCTGGAGCTTGTCGAAGGCATCCTTGAACAGGATGTCAGCTAAACTACCTGAATCGACCAAGATGCGCTTTACCTCGAAGTCATTCAGCCACATCTTTATGATCAGGGCGTCGTCATGGGGATATTGAACCCCGCGCGCATCATCCTCTGTAAAGAATATTGGGTCTTCAAGCCTAGGTTGCTTCGGTGGATTATGTTCATCACGTTCTAGTTCGCGAACCGAGGCTTTCCCCGCTGCTGAGGTGCAGCTCGCGATGATGGACCCGCTAATAATCATATTGATTACTCCGCGGATCGGTCTCTCTTCTGATAGCTGTCTTTGTGGCTACTCACTCTGTCTGCTGCTGGACTCAGGAGCATTTCTCCTTTGCTCCTCCTGCCGATCTGTCTGGTTTTTATTCTCTTTTTGTACAAAATTTTTCAAGTATCCACGACGGATGAGTTTTTCGATCTCGTTGCGGAGATTTCTACAATTTTCGGTATATGACCATGATCTTTATGGAAATGACAACAAACATTATTATTTCTAGTGGTGGGATCTCCCTTCAATCGAGGTGGCCACTTCACATATGAGGCATCCTTTATCGCCATGAGAATTTCTCACCGCTTCGCGTTTAGGGGCATGCAGTTCGTCCTTTCAGCCGGAGGAGTTCAGGAATGCTGATCTGACTTGTTTCTTCCCCTGGTTGGAGACTTGCTTTTTCTTCTTTTGCTGCCACCGTTGTTCGGGTTGTCATCTTCTCTTTTTCTCTTCTCCGCTACGGCTTTATTCTTCTAGTTCATCTCCTCTTCAGTCCCGACGAACTGATCGGCGAGCTTGAGGAATTCGGTGATATCCTTGGGCTTGTTTGCCACTACGTGCCACTTGAATTCCCTATGGGTAATATCCTTCTTTGCTGCCGCGAGTCTTACAGCGAGATCCAGGTCAGGGATCTGCAAACATGTGTCATTGAAGCGCTTGATGTAGCTCCGGATCGACTCTCCTTCCCTCTGGACTATGTTGAAGAGGCTTTCTTGTGACCTCATACACTTCTTGCTGGTGATGAAGTGCGAGGTGAACATCTGCACGAACTGCGTCCAACTCTTGATCGTCCCTGGTGCGAGGTTTCTGTACCATGTGCGAGCTACTCCTTTGAAGGTCGTGGAGAAGGCAACGCACATGCAAGATTCATCAGCCCCAGCTAGATGCATCTGGGACTGGAAGGAGTTTACATGATCATTTGTGTCGAACGACCCATCATACTTATCCAGCAGAGGCACTTTGAAGTCCTTCGGCATCGGTGTCGCCAAGAGCTCGGAGGACAAAGGAGATGACATGGAGAGGAGGGGAGCGGTCTTCGTGGCTTCCGAGCTTGCCTCCTCTTTACCTTTAGGCTGCTCGGGCTGACTAGGTCCAGCGAGCTGGCTTGGAGCTACAGCCAGACGTGCCTTAGCACGCTGCCTTTGCTGCTTCCTGACTGGTTCCGCATTGGTGCTGCTGACCTCTGTGTTGTCGGGCAATGTCCTGGGATGGTGTGGTTCAGACTGCTGACGCTGGCTGCTTTGGATAGAGGGGCCTCGTCTGGAGTCCACGGCCAGAACCCCGAACCGGTTCCCTGCAAGCGAACCCTCATGTTGCGAGGGCCGAGGTGAAGTAGCTCTGGCGAGCTGAGTGTCTCCCGACTTGTTCACTTGCTGTGAGGCGGGAGGAGTAACTTGCCTTTCCCTCCTGCCGCGGGATGAGACTTGGCTCCCAAGAGGATGCTGAATCTGGGAAGTCTCTCCCCGACGAGGAGGGTGAGTGTTCTGACAACGAGACTTGTTCTGCAATGCTGTTGGATGCCAAGGTGGAACCGGCTGTTGATTCTGCTGCAGCGGTGGGAATTGCTGCTGGTAGATGTGGTGCAAGACCTATTGCTAGTAATGCTGAAGTTGCTGGACCTGTTGCATTTGGGCTTGAATAGATCGTATGTAGTGTACCAGGTTGTCGAGTTGATGCTGTCCTACCTCAGGGGGAACCACAGATGGTTCAGCAAAAGTTGCACCCACTATTGGAGGAAGTGGGGTATTTACTGGCACAGTTGCTTAAGGCATAGTCAGCGTTTAGATCCCACCCACGGAGAGCGGTATGGTGAACTGATCGATGCACACAGTCGGGATCTGAGGTTGCCCCCCAGAGATATTCATTTCTCCGTTCTGTCCGACGTTGCTGGAGGATGCCATTGATTATGGATTTGTGATTTTTGGTGGAAAAAGGCTTCTCGTAACGCTTCCCATAGACGACGCCAATTGATTTAGCGCGATATGGCTGCTCCCAGCTGGAGGTGATATGGATTCCAGACGGACGGCGGACTAAACCTACAAGGATATCAGAGTACCTCGGGATGCTAACCCGGCGAGGTCGCTCCGATGCTTAAGTCATACCTTGCACCCCTAGGGGATGGAGCCTTTATATAATGAAGTCCTCGCGGGTTTCACAGAGTAGTTCCAGAATTCTCGTCACGATGAGATCCGTTTCCGCGATAATGGGAGATAGTGTTGCCAACGAATAGGGTTTATCAAGTCCGCACGAATCGGTCGGGGGAGATAAGGCTGGCTATTGCGCGGTGTGATCCCACGAGACTCGGGAACCGTCGGAAGGATTTTTGGGATCCTCAGTGGCATGTTGGTATCCTTGAGCTGACGTCTTTAAGCCCCCAGCTGGACTGGATGTCGAAGTGCCTTGGCATTGAAGTGTTCTTGTTGCGGTTTGGTACCGATGCGATCTCGTTTCGGGGTGACCCTGTCTCGAGGTCACTTTAGTTTGGGGTAGATGGGTACCCGAGACTGTTATGCTACGGGCTGGTCATGCTGAGTTGTCATCTGTTAGTCAGGGCGTGTCCACGTGTCCCCCTGTTACGAGGTCGAGCAAAATCACCCTTGATCAAATACCATTGGGCTAACCACAATGTTCTCCTTCAACATAATGGTTCTTTATTTGTCAACACCTTATTTTTGCTCGATCCGTTGTCTAAACCTCCAAATTACCCTGAGCGCCTGATCAGACCATTCCGATCACTCCCAAACACCTAAAACCAAAAAAAAAAAAATGAATTTTGCCCCGAGAGCCCTTAAATCCATCATTAAATTTACCCAATACCAATCCGATGGCCCCAATCAATCCCCATCTACACATCCACCCATAGATCAAATACCACCATTATACCTTAGATAATCTAAAATGCCTACCCACAAAATATCAACTCAAAATTCCTCCATTTACTCCTCTGTCGTATCAAGATTCCATTTTAAGGCTTTAGATTGACCAGATTCCAAATCCTCCCGATCCGAGCCTAGTTGGCCCAATCCGACCTTACCAATCACCTCAGAATTCTCAAAAACCATATCTTGTGAAATTTCACGCAAAACTAACTTTATTTGCCTCTACATCACACATAGATTCTATTTCAAGGCCCCCAAATTGATCGAATCAAGCCCCTATCAGATCTGCCTAATCCAGGCCCAATTGGCTCAATCGGACCTTACCAATCACCTCACACTGTCTCAAAATCCCTATCCTATGAAATTTCACCCAAATCTATGTTTTTTTGCCCCTCCATCACACAGATTCCATTTCGAGGCCCATTGTCTAAATCAAACCCCTCCTAGATCTGCCCAATCCAGGCTCAATTGGCCCAATCTGATCTTACAATCACCTTAGGCTGCCAAAAAACCCTACCCTCTGAAATGTCATCCAAAACTGCCTTTATTTGCCCCCATTGCATAAAAGATTTTAATCTAAAGCTCTAGATCGACCGAATTCCTCACTCTCTAGACCTGCCTGATTTGAGGCCAGTTGCCGATCTGATCCCACCAGTCAATCCAAAAAACCCCATTTTACCCTTTCATACAATTCTGTTTTGGCCTATTTGACCTAAAAATCTTCACCATTCAACTGGAAACCCGGTTTAACCCCTTGGACCCAGTTTTATCTAACTTTTACAAAATTATTAAAATGCCCCATATGTTGCGTAATTTACAAAATTTGCCACTGACCCATACAAGTTAAACGATTAAACCTATCGGCCGAATTTGGGGGAAGACTGTTCATCTTCTTCTTCGCAGATCAGAAGCGGGGGCGGCGACCCTCCACCTCCGATCTTTCTCTCTCCATCTGTCTCTCTTTTGTTCTCTATCTCTCTTCTCCTCCTTTTTCTTCTTCTTCTTCTTCCTCCTCCTCCCTCCTCCTCTGTTCTATTTTTTGAACCGCTGAAATCACCCGAAGATACTGTAGATCGTCTTCTTCTTCGAGAGGAGCGTAGAACGGCAGTCCTTCCTCTTTCTTCACTTTGATCTTCGCCTCCCTGAAACCATCACTTAAGATCTGTTCCGTCCGCTGAGCAAGTAGAATAGACTGTAGCAGTGACCACGTGAAACTCCTCCCGATAGCACGATCCCCTGTCGCAGCAACGAACTCAGGCCTATATTCGAGCAAGTAAACTCCGTCTGTGCTTTTTTAATTATTTTCATTCGTTTTTCTTTGTTTTTCTTTCTGTTTTATTTGCTTTTATCTTGGAATAACCCAGATCTGGGATCATTGATCGGAGCCGGTATAGAGACTGCTACCGAACCGGCCGTCACCTGTCATAGTCCATATTTATTGCCGAGCTTGTTTTGCATTATAATTATTTTTTTCTCTTTTTTTTTTTTTTAGAGTTAAACTATCTGATTAATAGTCAAGAGAACTAATGACTGTTTTTTTTTTTTTTTCTTGTTGTTCTCCGTCTCTCATGCGATTGGCGATAACATTATTATTCATCTCAACGTACCTCTTTTTCTTTGGAGGTTGAATTGGTGTGAAGAAAAAGCTGATAGGTCTTTGAATCTTAGTATAGCATTCTGTTTCCCACGTTATTTTAATCTCCTTGTCTCCTTTTTCTGTCGTGTTTAGAACTGATATCAACATGTCGATTGCCTTGTTTTTCTGATTGCGGATCGGTGGATATTGAATATTTTGTTATCTTTTGATTAAATTGAGTTGGAGTTGCATAGTTATTTGGTCTTACTTCCTGAATTCGTAATAAGAGGTCCCAAGATGGATGATTCACCTGGTGTTAAACCAAAACTAAAAGAGGAAGATATCGGCTACAAGGAGTAAGACAGATTTGGAAGAGACGAAAATGATAAAAGAAATAAACAATAATAGTAAGAATAAAGATATGAGTGGGTAAAATAAAAAAGGGTGAAAAACAGAAAATAAAAAATTGTAATGACGAATTTGTTTAAAAGGTTTGGATATTTGGTTTAATAGATAGGATCAATGTTTTAAAACGCGGAGGCGTGACACGAGATGCTCCACTACCTAGAGGCGTGAGGCGTAGTTCAGAATACAAGAGGCGTAAGCCTCCCGAACACAAGAGGCCTAAGCCTCCCGAACACAAGGAGGGGGTTAGGAGGAGGATGAAGAGGAAGAGGGGTCTCATTTTTCTTTATTTTAATAAAAATCTTTTATATTAAGAAGAATAAAGATGTATAACATTAGTTAAAAGTGGGGGGGGGTCTTGTCGAAAAAGATGCAAGCTCGCTTCGCTCTCTTGTTGGAGTGGAGGAAGACACCCCTCTCCCCCCCCACCTCCCCAACTCAAAAAAAAAAAAAAAATTGGGCTGCATCGAAGCTGAGGGGGCAGAGGGCAAACCACTTTCTTTTCCCTTATCTTTTCTTCCCTTCCTTTCCTTTTTTCTTTTTTTTCTTCTCTTTCTTTTTCTTTCCCTTCCCTTCCCTTCCCTTTCCTTCCCTTTCCTTTTTTTTTTCTTTTTCTTTTCTGTATGAGGCGTATGCCTCTAGCACGCCTCATAAAAAAAGCGCAACTACTACTACTACTACTACTACTACTACTACTACTACTACTACTACTACTACTACTACTACTAATAATAATAATAAAATAGCAAAAAAAAGCATAAAAAAATTTTAGGAGGATTGTCCTGTGTAGGTTTGTTCTTGATTTGCTTATTAGTATGTTTATAGTCAATCAGATCTGGGAGAGGGGTGCCTAATCCCTTCTCTCTCCCATCCTACTCAGACCGGTATAGTTAGTGCTTGAGGCTTGGAGTCACTAAAAAATGAAAATTGATTTTGATGCCATTCTCGTAGGTCCCATCACCTCCATTTCCATAACTGATGGGTGGCGATTCCATTTCTAGTTCAAGTGAGCCGTTTTCTAACGCTGACACCATTAGAGCTACATTGTTACCCAATCATTTCGAGTTCCATATTTTTTTGTCAATCTTAATAAAACTCCTACAATTATGGGTGGAATTTTCAGACCCAACACACATGGTCCACCCACTTACCATTTTTTCATTAGTCCCATTGCCCCTTTATTTAAATTCAAATAACTCATTGATTTTACTCAGGATTAGTTGCTATAATTGATTCTCAATGGATTAACTAATGGTAATTGCTGGAAATTCGACTTGTAATCTATTGCTGTAATTAATTCCAAGTAGAGTAGGGCGTTAAGGGTTGGGTTTGTCACATTTATAAACAAAGGTTTGGGTTTTGCACAGATATGGTTGAACTTGCACCCTACCCGAATTAGCTTGAGCACAACCTGGTTGACTGTTTTAGCAGTACAATCATTGCATTTATAGGGCAATTGACAAGATTGACCGGTCTGACCATCCAGTTAAATATGCTATTGACACAGGACGAATCCAACCAACCGGTTTTTCTTTTATGTTGATTTGTTCTTTCTTTGATAAATTTGTCTTTGATGGATTAAATATCTATGTTTTGTGTTTATGATTGTCTGATAATCCCATGTGGGCCCCACCTATTGGACCCGGGAGAGGGGTGCCTAACCCCTTCTCCTCTTCCATCCGAGTCTTACCTGTACTGGTTTAGCCAGTTCCTTGGGCCGTTGGAGTCACTACAAAACTGAACATGCTTTTCGATGTTGATCTCCCATCACCTCTATTTCCAAAACTAATGGTTGGCGACTCCAACTTAACCCCAAGTGAGCCGTTTTCCAATGCTCACAACAACCATTCTTATCATTTTGCCATGTCTAACCAAGTTATTAAAAGTGAGTTGGTTTTCACTTTCAAGCTATCTTTTCATAAAACTGAAGGTGTTACAAGGTTAATGGGTTGGGTTGGGTCAATGTGGATTGGGGTTGAATCCAGCCCATTTAATTTTATTTAAATGGGTTGGTGGATTAGATGGATGGGTTGATAGTCAAACCAAACCCACTCAATTTCCACTTTTACCTATAATGATCTCCAATTGGCCCTACTATGGTCAGACTTCAAAGAATTGAGGGGAGCACATAGACTTGAATATAGATTGCTAGAGCAGAATCTTCATCTTCTTCTGGTTTAGTTGACACATACCCAAAACGCATACTCCAGTGATCTAATAAAAGGCCTATCCTCTCCATTGCCATTTTGGTTTTTCAATATGTCTTCTGTGATCTATTATCATGGCAAAATGAAACAAAATATGTTATGAAGTATTTTTTTTTTCCATTTTTGACTTGCTGTCATACATCTGATTTACAGCATTGCCATGCCTTGTTCAACCTTATGCACACGAGTAACTTTCATCCCCATGAAATAGGATTCACCATTTCTCTTGAAAGAACACCTCCCTTTGTTGGCCATACTGGTGTTCTGATTGCATCCATGTAAGAAACCCCATTTCTGACTTAAGCACTATGGTTATATTACATTCTCTGATGGCATTCTTGGTGACTTTCCTTGGTTTATCTTGCAGTCTCAGCAACTTCCCCACCCCCTCTGCTTCTCTTTTTTCCCCAAAGGAGCATGTGATGAAACCAATTTGGCAGTTTGGGTTTTCCCTTTCTTTTCATTATTTTGAATTTATCAACTTTCTGAACAGTATGAAAGAAACCTGGTTCACCCAATCATCTGTTTAGTTGTATCATATATTACCTGGATGCCTGTATAAGGGTAGGTATCTTGTCAGATACCTCAAATTTTAGTTACACCTTAACTAGCTATTTTCTCATTGTATCTAGGCTAGGTAACATAGGTTCTACCTACTTGTCTTTGTAAAGAATGGGAAAGTTTATATTTACTGATATCTTTGACTATTCTGTAATATGCAATACTCTATACAGTCTGGTTACATCTTTTGCCCAAGACAATGACAGAGGAATCTGCCACAAAGACCGCTTCGGGAAGCTTCTCCCCCTATGAAAATGGTGGCCGAACAGTAGAGGAGTGCCAGGATATGATCCAGAAAAGCCTCAGAAGTAAATAATCTTCTCTCTCTCTATATATAAGTGTGAATGCAATGTGGAATTTTTTTGGACTAAAATTACCCTTTATTTCTTTATTTGAGAAACGGTATAAAAGTCATTTTATTATTGCTTTAATGACTACTAAAATGTCTATATTTGTGTATTTAATGCATCTCTAATTGTAAGGATTGAAATGTCACTTCAATTATTAATTTCCACCTCATTTAATCCCCACTCATTAAGTATTATACTTAAGGCATTAAATCCCATTTTCTCTTATTAAATCCTATATTTTAAGTTATTTTTCACTAATAAATGTTACTAATTTTTTGTGGCAAAGATAAATGCTACTAATTAGATCAATGTCAATATTTTTAACAATATAAACCCATATGTTTTAAAGCTGACTCAAAAACAAAACAATTTTTTATCCAAGTGGTGGCTTAGCAATTCAACCATCTGAATCAAATTGATCAACCTACGAAGTTATGGTTAGGTAATAAAATTTTTAAAATATAAATAAATATAGAAAGGTACAAAAAAATTTAGACACATTTATGATATTTTTATTTATCAAATTAAAAAAATAAGTGTAATAGCAAGAATTGTTTTTATTGATAATGAAAATGAAATACATAATTTAGAACTAATAAAAAATGAAATATAAAAATTAAAAATAAATAGTTCAACTTTTGGGTTAAATGCGTTAACCTTTAATGCCATAAATACATAATAAAAATTAATAAAATATAAAAATACATAAAATTTTGCAATTGGTCCCTGGACTTTAAAATGCGACAATTTAGTACCTGAATTTTCAAAATGTGCCAATCTAGTACCTTTCATTAACCAACTGCTAACTAGCCATTAAGTAGTATTTGAGAAAGAAATGTCCTTCGAGTGTCATGTAATTTTCTTAATCAACCATCCAAGTGTTGACAAAAAATGAACAATCCCAAATCCTTGCCTCTTCTATTCAAAAAAGTTGGGGTCATGTCTCAATGGGCATTTTGGTGATCCTAACTTTCTTGAATAGAAGAGGCAAAGTCATTTTTTGATGGTTGATAAGCAAATTAGATGACACTTTGAGGGCATTTGTGTCTTTGAAAGTTCGAGTACTGAATTGTTGCATTTTAAAGTTCAGGGACTAGAGTGACACTTGGCCCAAAGTATAGAGTACTAATTGGGAATTTTCTCTTACTTTTACACACAAAAATACAAAAAAATGTAGAAAAAATTCAACACATCTATAATTCTATATTTACACTACTATTAAAAATATGAATAAGTTTGTGGAACTTTTTTTTGACTAAAATACTCAATTTTGAATTTAGTCTCTATTTAATTGTAAGATTTAAATTGTAAATTGTTCTACTACTTTCCACATTAAATCTTACATTTTTTTGATAAATGAACAAATGAAAAAAGATACGCTAGAAAAATAAAACACTACAAAATGAGGAGTCTAGCTAAGTAGGTAGGTCCGTCAATGATACTTGAAACTTCACAACTTGATTCGGTTATCACATATTTGGATGAGGTGTTTATGTAATCAGATTTGGATTTTGTGACCTGCATCTGATTAATAATAAAATAACAAATAAATATAAAAAAAATAAAAATTATAGAAAAATTTGGATATATTATTATTATCATTATCATCATGTAGAATTGCCACGTGCAAAGCACGTGCACGTTTACTAGTATATCCTTTTGCAAGATAGTCAGGGATTTTTGTTTGTTGATTTTGAAGCTCCTACTGTTAGATTTCTGAAAGAGCATATAGAGAAAGCTGGTTAATAATAAAAAAAATAAAATTTAAAAATTAAAAAATACATAAAAATTATAGAAAAATTTGGATATATTATTACTATCATTATCATCATGTAGAATTGCCACGTGCAAAGCACGTGCACGTTTACTAGTATATCCTTTTGCAAGATAGTCAGGGATTTTTATTTGTTGATTTTGAAGCTCCTACTGTTAGATTTCTGAAAGAGCATATAGAGAAAGCTGGATGCATGATTGGGGACAAGTTCATCAAGGCTGTCAATTGTGACAAACAGATCAGTGGTGGTTATGTACGGGGTGAAGGGGTAACCATCTTCACTTCTCTTGTTGTAATTGAGATTTTATTTATTTTCTTAATTTATTTGGAATATAAAGGACAATTACTAGATGTTATCAGCTATCTAGGGTCTCGGGAGGGATGGACTAGATAGGGAAGAAAAGAGGAAGGAAAGTGACACTAAACCAAGAAAAAAATAATTCCATTTGAAAATGAATAAGGAAAAATGATGTCCAGGTTTAGAAGTAAAAAGACTCATCGTGATATTTAGGTTTTGAAAGTCTTTGCACGATTAAGAGGGGGTTTGTTTGGTGTCTGGCCTAGTAAGAAGGGGAAGAAAACAAAGAAACAGAACTTGAGGAGCAAAGTTTTTCCCGGTCAAGATTCTGTAGCAGCAGATCTTTCTAGCAAATTTTGATAAGTTTTCAGGTTTTTTGCTACTCTTGTAATTTCTGCTGGTTTTGTCAATTGGTGGGGGTGTGGAGTCTAGTGAAGTGAGTTTGTTGTTGTTTTGTTAATAGTGTGTTGAATTCTCTCATGTGATGTTTTTTTTTTTAATCTTATGTTAAAGGTGTGCTGTCAATGTGTTTTATGTCATTGTGTTGGAGGTAGTAGTTGGTTGAAGGGGCTGTCTCTTCTCTTTTGTGGGTGCTATCTTATCACCTCTTTGTATCCCTCTTCTTTGCTTTCTTTGTAATTTTTCTTTTTTATTTATTACCAAAAAATGAATAAGGAAAACGATGAAAATTAAAATGTGGCATTTTGCTTTCTTAGTAATTTTTCTTTTTTGAATCCCCTTCAATGATTAGTCTTTTAATCCCCATTTCTTAAGCCTTCACCACCCCATAAATTGCTGCCAATAATTCTGATCTCACCACATCACCTTGCTGAACTGGGCCTGGATACAATGCTAGGATGTTTCCATTTTCTTCTCTAATTACCCCACCAATACCCAATGGACCGGATTCTATAAGTTATCTTCTCCTGCATTTTATTGGATCATCTATGAATTGAATATAATGAAACAAAAGGAGGGGGGGGGGGGGGTAGGGAAGGAAACCAGAAACACTGGAGGTATCAAATCATCAAAAAAGTAACAATATAACAACTTGTTTGATGAAACTAAAATTAGTGGTATCTGATTCTTATTTCTTAATGAATTATTAGTAGCCATATTTGGGAATATTGGACTACAAGGAAGTTATTATCTGATGAGGAAATTGGAACTAAGGGTTTTATGACATGGATTTTGAAACTTATGTTTCCTTTTGTTGTTTGATGTTTGAATTAACTCAATGTAAGGGTGTTTACTAAGTTCATGCTCCTCTTTTTTGGTTGACAGATACTGGTATGTAGTAACCACATGAATATTCAAGATGAGGTAAACCAAGTAGTTATTCATGAGTTGATCCATGCCTATGATGATTGTCGGGCTGCAAACTTGGACTGGGCGAATTGTGCTCATCATGCCTGTAGTGAGGTTTGTATCTACATGATAGTTGAAACTTTCATATATCCTCCCTTGCCACCAATATCTTTCTTTTTCTTTCATTTCAGCCTCTATTTGTATGTAGATTCGTGCTGGCCATCTAAGTGGCGATTGCCACTACAAACGAGAACTACTGCGTGGTTATATGAAAATACGAGGTCATGAACAAGTAAGTATTTCTGTTCTTTCTGGAATTCCAGATCAACTTAGTGAGAGTGCCTATGTAACATATTCATGGTTTAATATGTCCACAAATTTCCTACTATTTCCATGACATGTTTCCATTTCCATGGGTTCCCATACCAAATATTACTGGAATTGACATATTCTCCGATAAAAAGCTACTGGTGCTATGCGGCGTACAAGAGATAATATTATAAGTTAACAACAAAATTTTAGATATGTGGAATAGTGGTATTAATGCCCACATAATGGACTTGATTACCATTTTGAGCCAGCTCGAATTTCTTTTAAAAAATCAAGTTAAATTGTAGTTTTTATTATGCAATAAATTATTTGGTTTCTTTAATCGAATCATGTGCACTTTACTGAGAGTGACTTCTAACAATTGGCTGATTTTCATTTCGGAGGAAGAGTTGAGTGGGAGGGGAGCTTTCACCATTCAGGTTTGAGAACATGTGGCTGTCCCACCCAGGTATTATTGACAAAATCAGAGATTGGTGGGTTAGCTGCCTTTTGTGGGCCTGGAAGGGTATGGGCTTTATTAGGAGATTGAAATTGTTGAAAATGAAAATCAAGGAGTATTGACCACTTTGGGAGATTAGAGGTGAAAAAACAGGAGGCTACAGACAAGATTAAAAAGTTGGACCTTAAAGAAAATCGAGGTATCTTTGAGGAGAATGATAAATTTGAAAGGAGATCCCTGAGTCTATTGGAAGACATTTTAATTAAGGAAGGAATAATTTGGAGACAAAAAATCAAGGTATAAGTGGACCAAAGAAGGCGATAGAAATACTAAAGTTTTCATGCCTTGGCTACTGAGAGGGAAAGGAAGAATTTTATTGCAAAATTAGAAGTAGAAGGTGTGATTCTCACTCAACAAGATGAAATCTCATAGGTCTTTGCCCATCATTTCAGATCTATATTTAGGAAGCCGGTTGGTGATAGAATTTGGCTGGAGGGGTTAAATTGACCTAAGTTATCAGAGGATTCAAAAGATTGGCTGGAAAGAAAATTTGAATTGGAGGAAATTAGGGAAGCTGTATTCTCCATAGATGGATCTTAAGTGCTAGGACCAAATTGGTTTTCTATGGCATTTTACCAAGGCTGTTGGGACTTTCTAGAAGTTGAAATTTTGGAGATTTTTTGGTAAACTTTTTGAGAGGGGTCATTAATTCGGGTACTTTCTTAGCTTTGATTCCCAAAATGGTTTAAGCCATTTACCCTAGGGACTTCAGACCTATGAATCTGGTACATAGCATATATAAAATCATTGCTTAGGTGGTTTCTTTAAGGATTAAGAAAGTTCTTTCACATTTAAACTCTCATAACCAAGGGGTTTTCATGCAGAATAGACAAATTATTGACCCAATTTTAGTCAGGGGTGTTGACGGATTGAATGGAAAAGGAGGATTGGGAATTGAGAATATTGAGAGAAAAACCATGGGTAAAAATTGTGAAGAGTATTCATAGGCTCTTGGCAAATGGATGGGACTTTGGAACATTGGTTAGGGGAGGGATTCCTGGGCTTCTCATTGGGTGAGGACGATGGTTTTTTGTTTTTTTGATGAATAATATGGACGATGGTTTTTTTCTTTATATTCAGTTGATGACATCATGCTGAATTGGAAAGAGGTGGCTGAATCTGCACCTGTTAATCCATCTAATACTGCACATTGGACAGCAATGGTTTATGGAGGTACAATTGGAGTGGATGACTCCCTTAGAGCTGAGATCTTTGCAGTTATGGAAGGAGTCCAGAAAGCCAAGGAGATGAACATCAAAAAACTCTTAATTGGAGGGGATTCGGAGGTGGTGATAGGGTGGCTGAATGCAGACAGCAATGGTTTATGGAGGTACAGTAATCAGAGGAGGAAATTTAAATAAGTGGCTGGTGCGAGATGGAAGTTAAAATGTGCTGGGTCAAACGATCAGCCAATTTTTTAGCTGATGGTTTAGCTAAACAAGGGGCAGAAAGGGATTCAATGTTTTGGGCTAAGTTGTAATTTTTTGTCTCTACCTATTCTTTTGTTTTCTTGATTGTACTTGGAAGATAAGTGTGTTTGTCTTCCTTATGTAACTTTGGTGAATTAATGAAATTGTTATTGATCAAAAAAAAAAAAAATACTGCACATTGGACCCCTCTGGGGAGGTTTCATCAAAGTGGACTTTGATAGGAGTTGCTTGGGCAATCTGGGCATTTCTGGAATAGGAAGAGTCGACGAGGGTGGTAGAGTGGTGGCTCTTTATTTGGGACCATTTGGGAAGGCTGAGGTATTGGTAGCAGTTGCAGGAATCCAAAAAGCAATTTCTCTAAAAATTAAGAAGTTAATAATTGAGAAGGATTCAAAGCTGGTGGTTAATTGGCAGCAAAAAGAAGAATAGGATCGTTGGATATTCAACAATGAAAAGAAAAAGATTAAATGGTTGACTCAGAATATGGAAGTCAGAGTTCAGTGGGTTAAAAGATGTGCAAATTCATTTGTAGATTCTCTTGCTAGGCCGGGGATGGGTAGAACTTATCTATTTTGGGCACAATTGTAATTGTCTTTTGTAATTTTCTGCTTCCAGGGAGAGATAAGGGAGGTTATCTCCTCCTTTTTTTCATCTGATGTAATCCTTTTAATTAATCAATGGAATTTCCAGTTATTGATACAAAAAAAAAACTGCTTGTATAATAAATTATTTGGTATCTCTATTAGAATCATTTGCACTTTCTATGAGTTTAATTTTGCTTGAACTCACTCTATCATGTACTTTTGATTATTTGGAACAAAATAATTTAAAAGGGTCTATATATGCATATTTTATTGTTGCATAAAATAACATTCTATATTTTTGCATGTTTCCAACATTCTGTATTTGGATGACCGGTATTTCCTTTGGCACCAACATTTTAAACTGTGTGTTACCGTGTCAGTAAGTTTCCTATGAACGGTGACTACATGTTGCCAAGGTAGCCAAAATTAAAGTACAGACAATCCCAAACCTTGTATAATGTCAATATACATAATACATAATTATACATACAAATTATATATAGTCAGTTTGGGTATTAGGTTCAGAACAATCAAAGCTGGTCCCAACCCAATTATAATTAGGACATGTAATGCACACCCAAACCCTGTATAATATCAGTTTGGTTCTGTCAGGTCTGCTTGACTCATTGTTGACTCTAAACGATATCCTTGGTAATACTTTATAGTTACAAAAAAAATTGCCATGAGTCATACCCATACTACTTTGAATAGAGTTATAATATGAACTTGGTGTATGATCCTTCTACCTTCATATCATTGTGTGACAAGCATGGTGGTTATCATGTATGTATCTATAAAGATTCTTAATTGTATATGTACTCTCTCTTTTTGTTTTTTGAAGGTAAAATAAAATTTTTATATAAAGACAAAAAAATATACAAGATGGTGATAAGAAATCAACTCAAGGATAAAAAAAGTACATCTCAAAATAACCAAAAATCCAACACCTAGCAACACTCAACAAATCCCCACAAAAGGCAAAAATAATGACCCTCAAAGAAAGTGAAACCTGCTATGAGAAATCACAACGCTCCAAAACTCAAAGCAAACAAACTCCAACGCCTTGATTTTACTCTCTTGCAAACCTCTTTTTGCTTTACCTAAGCTTCTTCTTCTTATTTGGAGTCTTTTCCAATTCCTTTCTTCCATACCATAATTCTAACCTCATCACTTGCATCATCCCTGGTGTTCCTCTTTTCTTTATGAAAATTTTCAACCAAATCAACATCCTTGGAAAAAATCCCTTTTCACTAGCTTGACCAATCTATTTAGCAAAATCGACTGATTTCTGAAAATTTTTGAGCAACCCCTATTATTGAATTAATTCCAATGACTCCATTTCTGACTCCTTCCAACTCTCTAAAGACTTCTCTTACAAACTCCTCCCCTCCTAAGAATAAACCCATAATTTTGCTAACTTCAAGTTAAAGTGTTCACCACCACATCCATCCTCTGCCTCGAAATCTCTTCCTTATCAATCTCATCCTCTGTCTCCAAATCACCTTTATCCTCCAATGGTTTTTTCCTGTATTTTTTCTTCTATAAACCTGGGAGACTAGTTTATTTGAATCCCCTTTCTCCACTTCAAACCCAGTCAAACTCATCCCCCTTTGTTTGCTACCTTTGAGTCAATTCATTTCCTTCTATGGTATTCTCTTTCCTATCTTCCCCTTTGTTAGCACACAACCTCCCACAAACAAGTGGCTTCTTCATCCTTCAATCCCCTTCAGAACCCAAAATCCCAAATGTGACTCAAAGGAGAAATAGGATGGAATAGAAAACTCGAAATCACCTCATTTTTGTACAAAGAAATGGAAAACAAGGAAGGAAACAAATCCTTTAAGGGTCGGCCACCAAGCCAAGTGTCTTCCCAGAAACAAATTAAATTCCCTGAGATAACATCATACTTGATAAGACTGAGGAACTGAGGAAGCAGATTGTGAATTGCTTTCCAAGGTGTTGCCAAGGTAGCCTGACGTGATACACCAGCAACCCAGCCACTCTCCTAACAAGGTAGGAGCTAAGTATTGCCCCGCATCCCAACCATTAAACTTCCCCCCATCCACCACTGTTTCTTGATTTCCAACCTCTTGGTTTTTAAAACAGGCATCAGCCCCATGTACTTCTTGCCATTCACCCACCTTTTCATTTTTCTGCGAAAATTACAACTTTGCCCTCTCTGATGATTTGTTCGTCTTCTTTCTCCAAACGGTAATGTTCATCTTCCTTTGCAAGTCAGAGTCCTGCTTAAACAAGTCTTTCTTTTTTTTCTTGTTAGCACACCATCATCTCTCTTCGGATCAGAGTAAATCGAGTCTCTAAGAGAAGTTGGATCTTCCCTCTCAATTGTGATGCTAAGAACATACCTCTCACAAGCAAAAAACAAATTAATCGACATTCTCTAATTTCAAAAAGCCATTTGCATTTCATTTCAAAATCATGACATGATATTTTTTATTGGGGTGGTGGGAGGCGTGGGGTGGACTGGGAATGTGCCTTGGTAAATGGTATTTATTGGTCCTTGCAAATAGAAATACACTACAGTTCTAGAGGAACCAAGGAGTGAAGGAGGCTATCATTTGAAACTTTGGTAGGCAAACCTGCTGCCACTGGAAATGAAACAGAAAATGGGTGCAAAGATCAAAAAATAGCTTTGCTGATGCGTTGGCCACTCAAGTGGTAAACAGGAAATTCCTGTTTTGGGCACAAATGTAATGTAAAATAATAGTAGTAGTGATTGTGAATTTTTTTTCTAGTACACATTATGGGTCACTTGGCATATTGTACATCATTTTTTTATAAACAAAATCTAATAAAGTCAGACATTTACTAATAAAAAAATAAAAAAATAAAGGAAATGAAAGGAGGAATGCTAGAAAATAATGCCTGGGGGTACATTTCAGTGATGTTGGAATGCCCTCCTGAAAGCAATGCCCTACAGACAAGGTGAGACCCAAAAGAAAGGATAGCACTTGGCCATTTCAG
Source organism: Nelumbo nucifera (assembly GCF_055504915.1). Classification (NCBI taxonomy): domain Eukaryota; kingdom Viridiplantae; phylum Streptophyta; class Magnoliopsida; order Proteales; family Nelumbonaceae; genus Nelumbo; species Nelumbo nucifera. The sequence continues at coordinate 48,242,766 of NC_142656.1, forward strand.
TGATGCCATCAGAATAATTTGAATGTCTCCCAAGATTCTGAAATCTCTTCAGTTTCTAGGTCCTGATCCTGTTTCTGCTGCAAATGTCTTGTCTGGCTGGATAGCTGTTTTTAATAGTTAATACTGAATATTTGCTTGTCCCTCTTTTCAAATATTCAGTTGAAATATCGTATATTAGCTTGAAGTTAACCCTCTGATTTTGAAAGCTGTTCTTAATAGTTAATACCTTGGTGCCTTTATATTTAAAGGAGTGCGTGAAAAGAAGAGTTATGAAGTCAGTGGTTGCTAATCCTTACTGTTCAGAGGCAGCTGCAAGGGATGCCATGGAAGCTGTCTGGGATGTTTGTTACAATGATACAAAGCCGTTTGATAGAGCTCCTTGAAAATGCCCTAATTCGTTGCTCTATTATTGGTATTTTCACTCTTTTAAAAAAACTTAGATCATATAGGAGGGTAAAGAGAATTTTTTGTCATCTGAAGAGATAGGAATTGGTCTCATTTATACCATATTTTAATATTATTTATTTTTTTAATATTCGAGTACAGGTTTCATTATTTCAGATTTCAAGTATTTTTTTGTCTCCTCTCTATTTTCTTAAGAGATGTGATAGACTGAGCTTGAGAACTGTCCTATATGTTGGTGATCCGTTGAGCATGCACATATCAACAACTAATGTACTATTTGAGACCCATTAAAATAAGATTAATGTATCATTCGAGGCCTATTTCTCTTTCTTTTTTTCCCCAACAAAAACAAGGAATATTTTCTTTCCTTATGATTGATCTTTCTTTTTCTTTCTCATCTATTTGCAATTTGTCATGTGGATATCATATCTGTGTCTTTCTCGCCCTCGCAAGTAAGGTATAAAGTGGTTGTTAAGCATTCTTGCTAACCAAGTTCTTATGTTAAAAAAATGTGAAGAATTGATGTTTATTGGAAGAATTTACATGCATTATTCTCTTTCTTTTCCATATCTTTGGCTGTAATTATTAAAGAATGGACATTGCTACGTCTAGTTGCGGCCAATTTCAAAGGAACATGTAAGGGGCTGTTTGCCAATATGAGTGATTTTGTTTTGAATGCTGGGTTTTGGAATTTTGACGAATTTTCTGTATATATTGGGGAAAGGTATCTACAACCATGGAAAGTATAGTTGTATGATGCCGAATTTACTTGTGGCTGCAATGCTATGCAATCTTTGTGGAAGTAAAATATTTCCTATGGCATGAAGTGAAGTTTGAGGGAAGGGAACTTTTTAGACAGGTTAAAGGGATGCTTTTCCATCATTATGATGCTGCATCACTCCAATTCCTCATGATTCTTTACTTTTCTGATTGGGCAATTGGTGAGGTTTAGGTTTAGATCAATCCTAACCAAACTGGAGTTGTAAAACCTCTAACCCTATTCCTATTGCAACCTGAGGGTTGAGATCAGGCTGGGTTTGTGTTGGATTCCGGTTGGTCTGACTTTTTTACTTCTTTCTGTCGAATGTTCTTATTTCTTAAATTCAAGGGTTGGGGTTAATTCAATTTTTTATTATATATAAGAGGTAAAATACTTGAACATACCCTGAGTTTTCATAAATTGATTTAAATGTAATTTGTGGGATGACCCCATTTTCCTTTTAACATATGACCTAACCACGAAAACCTTAGCTCATTAATGAAGATTGATTGCTCCTTTCTCTGTTTTATATTGGTCCAATTCATTAGTGATACCACATTGCATTAATCAGTATGTGTAACAGTATCAAAAGCTAAACCACCATTAGGCATCCTCTTTCCCAAAACGAATGCAGAATAACCACTATTCAGGAAACTTTGGTTTCCTCTTTTTGTATAGAGCTTTCCACTGAATCAGGCTCCAAGTAATAAATAAGCACATAACTGGTTTGAACACGATTATGTGTCCTTTGCATTTTAGGAAGCAATTGGAAGTTTAAATCTTTTAAACTTCCTGCTTGTCAAAACTAATCAGCCAGCCACCATTGTATGGTGGAACTTGCTTTCCCTCTTTGTGCATCTCTATCTCTTTGTATGCATATTTTTTGGTAGGGTCAAGACTAATAGAATTAGCTCAGAACTTCAATACACCGATGACTTGATCTCTCCCAAAAATGTAAGGCAAAACTAGTAAAACAGGACTTGATAATTCACACAAGAGTTAAAACATAAACAGCAGGCAAAGTTGAAAAATAAGCTTAATAGGCTTTTAAGCATTAAGATTGAGATGTGGAGTTATCAAGCTTGCAGTAAACTCCAACCACCACCCACATGAGAGGAGATAGAGGGCAAAGCCGTTCCCCCTTTCGTCTATTCCTGACTTTCTATTTCTCTTAAACCCTAACCTACACAAACATATCATTAGAGAATCATTTGATGAAAACCCTACATTGCTTTTTGTTAGAAGTTGTTGCCACTATCTAACAGGTGAAGAGCTATTTGGTACGCCATTGCTTGATACAAAAAAAAAAAAAAAATGGCGATACCAAAAAAAGTCGTTCACATCTTTTACAGTCACTGAAGAAGGCATTTTTATTGCTGTCACTGGAGAACCTATGTACACATATGCCATGCCAGCAATTTTAACCATATAAGAACTGATATTTTCAGGAATTGTTAAATTATCGAGAAGTGAAAGGGTAAATCATTCAAGCAAAAAATAAAAGGAAAATTTAAAGCTTTAAACAGCCAAATGGGTATTATTTTTCGAGGTTAACTAATGGAATGCTAATGGAGGGGGGATCTTTATTGCAAATGAAAGTATAGAGGTACATTTGCCACAAATCCCATAGTACGGAGGGTCTTTGTATCTATGTTTAGAATTGGGTGATATACAAAATTGATACTTTGAACCACTGTTTTCAAAACCAGACCGGACTGGACGGTCGGATCGGAAAAACCGGGAATCGGTTACCTGACCAGTTCCGTTTTCCTCCAAAATTGTTGATTTTAGTTGGCAAACCGCTGAACCGGCTGGTTAACTGTTTGAATTGTTCAAACGGTTTTGACTGTTTTCCAATTTTTTATTTTTTTTAAATTTTATTATTTTTTTGTTAGAACGGGCCGACCATTCGGGTCGAACGGTCGGACTGTTTGAACCAGTAACCGGACCCCTGACCAGTTCGGTCACCGGTTCGTTTTAAAAACCATGCTTTGAACCTTGGTTCTGATTGGCCAATTAGTCATTTATTCAATGTTTTAAAAATCGGCCCAAGGCCAAACTGTTTTTGGGTTATCAGTTCCACCATTCGGGTCAAATGGGTCAGGCCGTGTCACATCATCTCTCTCTCTCTATATATAGATATAGATATAGATATTTTATCAATGTATAGTTATATTTTACATATAATATGTGTATTATTTTATATTTTTTGATTCAGTTTTTAATTTTTATGTATAAAAATATATTGAAAGTTGCTATTTATGGCTAAACAGAAGATTTTTTTTTATGAAAATAGCAGGGCAAGGTGTTTATGACTTGTTGGGATGTATAGATCTCAAAAAGTTATGGTCTTCGGAAATTTATGTACACACTTCAATATGCAATGTGCAACCTGTTCTCCGGGTCGAATGGATCAATAATCCAACTGCCTGGAACAGATGATATTTGATCAGATCAACTGTTTTTGACTAATCTCTAAATTTTAAGAAAATTGAATCCTGAATCATGGCTAAATGACGGTTTGGATGATTTGACCAAAAACGGGTTGAAAACATCACTTATTTTTTTAAATCCTATTGGTCAATTAGTTATTGATTTTGTGATTTTGAAACAGCTAATAGATCCGCTACACGAAAATCAACATCATCAAATCATCTATTTGATCATTAACATGTTCCTATGATGATTTTAGAAATTCCTTCCGACCTTGTTTTTATTACCCAAGTGAACACATTAACATACGACTGCAAATGAGAAAGCATACCATTTGCCTTAGATTCTTCATCACACATTTGGAATATAATGACTGGGATCATTAGACTATTAGATGGGAGACCCGTTTAGACTGATGTACCAGATACATGGTGTATCGTGTATGGTGGTGCATTATGGAGGCATAATACATTAATTATTTCATTATTTAATATTTTTTGTGGAATCCATCCGAAATGACCCATTGTACCAAATTGGATAAAATAGGAATGTAGAGACCTCTTTTTCTTATGCTGTTTAGAAATCGAGATGCCATTAGTTTTTAGAAATGAGAGTTTAATTTTTCAATGCAAAATATTTATCAGGGAAAAGATGTTTCAGATGAACAACTTAAAGAAGGGATGAATTGGGTTTTAGGTGCTTACCGTCTTCGCCTATCAAGCAATAAATATAATATGCTTTGTACACATACAATAGATGAAAGTGAAACCGAATGCTTAATCTGAGACTGAACTGATTCAGGCTCAAGTTTTATATGGTTTGGGTTTGGATTTTCGGTTTTTGGGCTGGGATTGGATGAAGAATTCAGATCTTTTTCTTGAGCCTAAGCCTAATCTTTAGGTAGCCTGAACGCCGTTCAACTCTGCCCCGATTATACACATTCAAACATATATATTTGTATATATATTTGCATATATTCGTACATATTTGTATATATATTTGCATATATTCGTACATATATGTCTATATATTTGCATAAACACATATATACATGTAATTATAAAATTGGTTTATAGAACAATTCGAGCGTGACTCAGGCCAAGTGCATCAAATTACAATGCGAGCTGGGCTGGTTTCGGATTGGGAAGAACGGGCTTAACCTCAGCCTCAGTTTAGGCTCAGGCCGTAGGCCCAAATCTTAAAATTGGGCCTGAGTTGATGACCATAAAGCCGATCCAACCTGTCTTATTAGCACCCCTAGATACAATTAAGGATTATAATATTGACACATATCGTATCGGCATTGGACCTCACTGGCAGGATACGTCACGATTGGATACTTATCCTACCAGTCTTGTGTATCAGTCCGATACGCTATTGTATCGACACATATCGTATAGTATCAGGCAATATGATCTGATACACCGATATGACAAATGTCCGCGTCCATGCTTTCGTTTGACAACAACAAATCATGTCTCACTTTAAAAAAAAATGAGACAGGCGTGATTTGAACATAAAACTAAAGTTGCCCAACGACCAAGAGTGTATGTCTCTTCAACGACCAAGCCACTTATCACTTTTTTATAATAAAAGAAATACATTAACCTTTATGAACATTAAAATCTAGTTGTCTACATATAACCCAAATAAACAATATATACTAATATTCAACAACTCTAATTATAAATTAAAAAGAATAATTTTTAAAATTAGTATTTTATGAACAATGGAATAAATAATTTATCAAATCTATGTATATACCAAAAATTGATTTTTAATTTTAAGAAATTTATACAAATAAAATTATTATTAATAGAATAATTATTTTAATACTTAAAATTTATAAATTTGCACATTATATGTATATTCAAATTTTTATAAATTATTATTTAATATTTTAATTTGCATTAAATAATAATGTATTTACTATTTACAAAAATAAAAATATTATTTGCAAAATATTTGAGAATATAACATAAATTGAATTGGCCAATTCCACTAATCTACATTTATATAAAAATAAAATAATTTTGTATTTTAGAAATTTTATAAAATAAAAATATTAATAACGGAATAATTATTTTAGTAATTAAAATTTATGAATTTTCATATGATATATATCTTCAAAATTTTAATAGATTTGATATATTTTAAGTTAATATTATACATTTCTTATAAATTATTAATTAATACTTTACTTTACAATTTATAATAACATATTTATTTTTTAAAAAATAAAAATGTTGTTTACCAAACATTTGAGAATTGACTTTTTTTGTTGTTTTTTTTAATGTTATAAAATAAAATAGTAAAATAGAAATATTGATATAATAATTCAAATAGAATAGTTGCAGATGTTTTGTGCCTTGGACTTTAATAGAAAATAAAATGATAATGGTTTTGTGCATATATTAATTTCTAAGAATCTATATAATATGTCTTAGATTCTTGATTGATGCATTATCAATAAAATTGCATATCTATGCATCTCGCTATATTAGTTGTAATATATTTCTTCATATATACCATTAAAATATAAAGCTCCTATGTATTTATAATTATTTTGACATTAAACTTAATATTATTAATATATTTATGGAATTTCTGTGCATTTCCCTAGCATATTTAAGTGTTTTCATACTTTTCAATTGTATCTATGAGTTTCCCAAGTAAACCTATATCCGTATCCATATCCAAGTTATTCGATATGATACTCGATACCGATACTTTGATCATTAATGGGTGAATTATTTTTCAACTCCACCCAAGGATATAATTATGTTGGTGCAAGTTGGCATTTTATATAATCATCAAAAGAACACACACAAAAAAGGAAAAAATAGCATAAAGTTAGCATTCTTTGGATTCAGGCTTTCGAGTCATTTTGACGCGAATCTAATCCAAGCCCGCCCAGTAAATTTTATTTATTTATTATTTTTAAAGGTAGCCTGCCCAATAAATTAGCCGAACAAAGTGGTTGTTCAAAAGGTTGTGAAACTAATAATAATAATGTTCCAGGATAATAATAAAATACATGGAATCCACAGTGGGGCCATGAATTTACCACTGGTGTGAAACATTATCATTTGATTCAGCACTCGAATAACACCAACGCGGCGGATTTGATGGGGTTATAAAAGTAGAAAAGGTTATTGTGATTGTGCGGACTAATGAAGAAATAAATAAATAGATTAACATTAACATGCTTCGTCAGGATGGCCGAGTGGTCTAAGGCGCCAGACTCAAGTTCTGGTCCTCGAGAGAGGGCGTGGGTTCAAATCCCACTTCTGACAAACATTTTGTTGAAAGATATTTATTTTTGACCCTTTTCTCACCCTTTTCTCAAAGGATCAAGAGAACAACGCCTATTGCATTTTTTTTATTTGAAGGAAAGAAAATAAAAGCTATTACCTAGAACCACATCTATTAGCTTCTCTATAAACCTGAGGGAAAACTATAGAAATATATTATTATTGGTACAAAAGGGCCGGAGCCTAGAGTGCAACTAGGGGTGTTAATTGGACTGGATTTGATCCAATCCATCGTGAGTCCATTATAAATGGACCAGGTCCAATCAAATTCGATGAATATTTTGGATCAATTTGGACTGATCTAATTCAATGTCTAGACCGTCCAATCTGTTCATATTCATTTTGATTTAGATTGATTTTAGCTCAAACCCGGTCCATTGATACATATATTCTTATCTTATATCAATGGACAAGATATTGAATTAATCCAACTCAATCCAATACAAATTTGTTACAAACAGACCAGGTCCAATCCAATATAATAAATATTTTGGACCGGATTGGTCCACTCTAATATGTCTTGTTGGTTCGTCCAATCCATCCAAATTGATTTTGGATTGGACGAGGTCCAATCCAAAACCGGTTCATTGACATCCTTAAGTGCAACTAAACAACGATTCAACCTACTAGTTAGGGCACCTTTGAGACTTCAAAGCTATGATAGTTGATAGCATGGTTTCAAAACTGGATTGGACCTAACAATTGGACCAGGAAATCGGGAACTGGTCATTTAATCGGTTCTGTTTAACCCCAAAACCGTTGTTTGGCTAAAAACCGTTGATTTGGTTAGTAAACCGCTGATTCGGGCGATTGAAACATTGAATCGTTCAACCCGAGAACAATTTTGGCCATTTTTTGGGTTATTTATTTATTTTTATTTTTTCTGTTAGAGCGGATTGTCCATTCGGACCAGATGGTTGGACCATTCGACTTGGCAACCAAACCCCAGAATGATTCCCTATTCGGTCCATTTTTAAAATCCTTGGTTGATAGAGAGTCAGGCTCAATGTTAAGGGGGTAGAATCCTTTGTTAAGAACTTGCATGAGCCCAACATGAATTGCTAGTTCAGCCATGTCATTTGAAGTAAATCCAATAGGAACAAGAATCCTCCACACTAGGGGTATAATCAAGCTGAGTCAAATCGAGTTTTGGGAGGATTAAGCTCGAGCTTGACTCCAAAACTCGGAGCTCAAAACTCAATGAGTTTGATTGAGTTTTGAGTTTTATACTTGAACTTGACTCGAGCCAATATTTGCAAGCTACTCAAACTCAACTTAGCTCGAACCAATTATAAATATATTGCTATTAAAAGTTATAAATAAATTAATATTTAAAGTATTATAAATAAAATATATGTTAGAAAACTTGATTATATATTAAAAATAATAAATAAATCAATATTATGAAATGTTATAAATAAAATTATATAATTATAAATAAATTAATAAAAATAATATTTATTTATATTATAAATAAAAAATATTAAAAATATTTTATTAAAATCTCGATTAGGCTTGCGAACTACTTGAGTCGTGAGCTAGATATTACAAAGCTCAAACTCGGCTCAACTAGCTACTTGACCCAACTCGATATTCTTCGAACCGAGTTCGAGTATTTACCAAGCTGAGCCCGAGTAAGACTCTGCATACCCGCTAAAGCTAAGCTTGTTTAGACCACAAATGCCAGATGAAAAAATTGAAGTCATTTTTCCACTCCCATTTGTAATACCTTGAAATTGAATTCAACAGTCTTGTGTGGATGTGAGATGTATCAAAATAAGAGTGTTGCCAAGTGGCACTCATTGGCATTGCCACATGGCAAAATGACAATGTGACTTGGTGAACCCAAAAGTTGCCATGAAGGGTTTCAAAGGGAGAAAGTAACTTCAAGTAATAGTAATTACTATTAATTGCTAATCCGATTTAATTAATATTGGGTTTGATGTTTTTAATGCAATTATATCTCTCTAAACCACCCTTTAAATCAGATCCATCTAGGAGACGCCATCCATAGCTTTGCTTTTCTCCATAATCTACTAATGTCACATCTTTGTACTCTTCTCAAACTGAGCCAAAGATGGTTTCAGCAAGTGTGTATACAGATTATAGTTCATAATCTGGTTTCTGATTTTCTGTGAAATGAAAACAACCAGACTTTTTCTTTTTCTTTTATAAACAACTAAAGTGTTTGTGCATGACTGAACAGAAGAAGAAGAAGAACTGTTAAGGGGTATATTTTGTATTTTTTTTCCTTAAATATTTCAATTTAATATATATTTGAAAATTTGATAAATGGTAAGGGGCATATTTGGAAAATTTGATGAACTGTTAAGGGCAAAATAGTCTTTCCGTCAATTTAACGACAACACCGAAACTTCCATGTAATTTCTAAATATCGTATGGGTACTTAAGTAATTAAGCCCATGATTTTTGAAAGCCTCTTTATCTTCTCCTCTGTCCTTGGACGGACAATTTCCTGCTGACTGCTGAGTTCTAACTTTATGAAATGCTCAATACCTACGATTTCTCCCTTCCTAAAACCCTAAACCCTTCTCTCTCTTGTCACCAATGGGTCGCCCTGAAACGACTCTCTCTCTCTCTCTCTACAACTCTAACCCCAACCCGAATTCCTTCTCCAATAAAGTCGACGAACTTCCCCATTCAGGCAATAACCTCTATCTCCCAACGAAATGCTCCTCATCGTCGGAATGCCAGGGCTTTCGCCGGACGGAGCAAGAAAAAACCCGGCGGACCATCCACGGGCCGCATCGAAGGTAACGCTGAGCTCCGGCGAGAAGCCAAGAAGAACGCACGCCGAAAAAGCAAGAGACTCGCCGAGAACCTCTTCTACCGGCTTAAGAACCCCAATCGCAACCAGGCCGACAGTTTCTCGGAAGAGGAGCTTCAAATGATCGGTTTGGGTTACGATCGCATGGTTCGTTTTATGGAGAAAGACGACCCCAATCTCCGGCACCCGTACGACTGGTACAAGTACGGTGAATTCGGTCCCTACTCGTGGCGCGGGATTGTCGTCGGTGATCCAATCCGCGGTCGGTTCTCTGACGAGTGCGTTAGTTTAATTGGTGAAGTTCGAGACCATGAGGAGTGGGAAAAGATCGAACAGTTCGAAATGGCGACGGATTTTACTCGGAGGTTGAAGTCCATGGATCGAACAGTGGGGTTTAGGTATTTCTGGGTCTTCGTTCGACATCCCAAGTGGAGAATTACAGAGCTACCATGGCAGCAGTGGACTCTGGTGTCTGAGGTCGTTCTAGAGGCTGGGAATCAACGTTTGGATAAGTGGACCTTGATGAGCAGACTAGGGAACAAGGCCAGAGCTCTTATCACACAATGCGCAGCTTGGATGCGGCCCGACATAATCTACGTCAAGAGACCAGTGTATCAGTGCAGGTTTGAACCACAAATCGATTTCTTCAAGGCTTTGATGCCTCTGCTAGATCCGGATACTGAACAGGACTACCTGTTTGAGTTGAGACACGAAGATGGAAGAGTTGAGCTGTGTACGTACTTTGGTGGGTTGTGTAAGATTGTGAAAGTGAATCCAAAGGCATTTGTGGATGATGTAGTTAAAGGTTATGAGAAGCTGAGTGATGAAGGGAAGTCAAAGTGCTTGGAGTTCCTGTTGTCGAATCATCCAATTGAGCTCTTGCATCCGTATACTAGGGAATGGAAGGCAAAATTGGAGGAGATGGAGTTGGGGTGTGATGCCCCAGATGAAGATGATGACAATGTGCATGAGACTGAGATCACAGATTGGATTGAAGAAGAAGAAGAAGAAGAAGAAGGTGACGATGATGATGATGATGACAGTGGTGAGTATGACAATTCTGGTAGTGGTGATGAAGATTATGATGATGATCGAGATGATATAGTGATGGACATGGAAGATGGAAATCATGATGAAGAATTGGGGATCAGAGAAGAAGCTTTAAGTGCTGAAGAGACTGAGAAGTACTGGGATGAAAAGTTTAATAAGGCACTTGGAAGCTCTGAAGAAATGGAAAGTTTAGTGAAGCAAAGTGTAGAGGCCTCTACCGCATTCTATAAGAGGCAACTGAAAACAATGGAAAATGAGGCTAAAGAGATGAGTGGGAAAGAGGGAGGTGAGAATGTGAGGCTGGGTAGGGCAAAGGTGAGTGAGGAAGAGTGGAAGTATGTGGGTTATGGCCCTAGGAGAAGGAGGATCAAGAAGAGCACGATGCCTCCTGAACTATTCTTGCGAGCTGCTGTTCGGCCCTTTACATACAGGAATCTAGTTAAGGAGATTGTTTTGACAAGACATGCAATTATAGAAGGTGAAATTGGCAGGAAAGATTGAGGCATTTGCTTTTGCAGAAGTATGTTCAGTTGTTCACCCATGATTGCTATTGAGCAAAGATGCAATATAGCATTCCCGAGCAACTTTTGAAATGAGCTATTAATTAGTGACCATATTGTTTACTTCTATTGGTCAAGAGAACCTTCAAAGCTGATGCCAATTTGTAGTTTGTAGGCTTGGTTGTATCAAATATCAACTATCAAGGTCAGAAAAGAAAGACACAAAAAGTTAAGTTTTTGGAGGATATCAAACAATACAACATTTGGGTTTAATTTCTTAGGTTGTTTTGTTAATCTACATAATTGATCAATTGAATTTGCAGATTGCCATGTTGGATTTATGTGGTAGAAAGTAAAAACAATCAGACACAATCTGTTTCACAAACTGGTCTTCATTTGCTTATGAAAAGTAGGTCCCACTAGATGAATAATCAATGAGCATAAGCTTCAGGCTTGAGATAAAGTAATAGAAGTATAAAACAGAGGAAGATTCCCTATCTGTTTCAATCAACAGTTTTCCCATGTAGCACCTTGAATGACAAGGTGAAATGGTAACTCTTTGAACTCTCAATTTGGAAATTGCAGAAATAGAGGAAAGAATGTTGTTCATTTTGTTTTCTTTCACCATGGCATGGAGATGAGTTTTGTCTGCCTGAATTTGTGGATATTTTAATGTATCAATTCAATTTCATTAAAGTGTGTTTAGGCTAGAATGCAAAAGAGAAGATGGAGGACAAAAGAAAGCAGGCAAACAATATGGTTGAAAAGACCAGCAAGTTGAATTTTGGTATAGAGTATAGACATTGTCATTGAGAGTCAAAGAATCATATCAATAAAGGATTCACTATCCTTGACCAAAATATTTTTTCTCCGGTTATTGGAGCAAGCTGATAATTCTTACAGGGGTCCTGCATTTGGTTCATTAGATGGTCTATCACTGTATCCCATTGTATCTAATATTTCACTTCGTTGATGCCAATATCTTTAACTTGTCATCACAATGATTAATGTTTCGAAATAATTGCTGGGTGTTTAGCTTATGTGTGAAATATCCTATATATTCTTTTCTATTTTCCATTGCAGATTCGTGTTTTACAGTTCTAGGTTTCAAGACAGTTGATGCGCTTGGTTTTTAGTGTACTTCAGCCATATCTACATGCTTCCTCTGATAAAGGACACCATTCATGTGAGTTGCAAGACCAGTCTGGTCTGACCAGATATGAATACAGATACAGATACCAAGGGGAAACAAGGATACAATATTAATTTCTTCATTTTTCACTCCAAGTTCAAACCAACATTTTTGTGAACAAGAACCTTTGCTTTTACTCAGCATTTATAAGAAAAGATACGGGAAGAAGTGTTATTTGGTAAGCAGCAGTACTGTTACAAGATATTTTTATGCATTTAGTAGCTAATCCTTCAGAGGTGGTTAGTGATTTACTAGGGCTGGAATAAACCATCACAAGACAGAAAGAGAGAGGAATAGAGAGAAGAGAAAGGATAGAGAAAGAGAGAAAGAAATCCCAAGGAATCACTCCAAGGGTCCTAGAATCATTGTAGGGTTTGTAGGAATCACTCCATACAGCGAGCTTGCAAAAGAGCTTTCGAGAAATCTTCATTCATTCATTGGCTTTAAAAGGAAGAGAACACATCTATTTATACAGTGACTTGTGTGACTCGGAATACTGTTCACTATAATTACAAAAATGCCACTCCTTTTGTGCGTGAAGAAACACAATAACTTTCTGCCTATTAATGCAAATAAACTGAAAATTGAAAGAAAATCCCTACTATACTAGAAGAACAAGATGCTATAGCCCAGGCCCACATGGGACTATACAATGACGAAAATACCCCTACTGTCCAAAAATACAAAAAACATAAAATTTCAGGAAATTCCAAATTTGATTCTTCAGCTCCTGCATTAGTTAGCCCCAGTTAACCATCTTTTTATGGGTCTTTGAATATCCTTTTACAATTTCCCCTCTTGAGGTATCAATCCCCAGAATATCTGATTATGTCTACTGTTTTGCTAGAGTATTTGGCAAACCTTGGAACCCAAGAAACTGTTACTAAGTTCTTTTTGATAGCTTTTACCTCCTTTAGTATATGCTTATGTGATGCGGATTTGGAAGCAATGGAGAAGTAAGTTAGTGTTCCAATTCCTATACCAATTTTAGAATTCTTTTTGGTTATAGGATATTGTTACTCTTTTATCTTTTTATTTTCAAGTTGTTGGCATCTTTTTTTTTTATTGGAAACAGCAACTTTCATTAATTCTTTAAGAAACTTAGTACAACTGTCACCTTCAAAAAACAAGGTGACCCCTCATCAAATCACAAACAGGCCCAAAAAAGGTTCTGCCTACTAACTCCTTGCTTTGCTAAAGTATCAGCCATTGCATTGGCTGATCTCCTAGTCCATTTAAACCTGACTTCAAGCTCCCTTGTTAGTTGCATAATCTCCCTTACAGGTTGTCTAAGGGACCAGGCACCTAAGCTGTTTGTTTGCATCAACCTATTACCAGTTTCGAGTCTCCCTCCACTTCCAACTGCTGAAAACCCAGCTGTTTAGTCAGCTTGAGCCCTTGTAGGAGTGCCAGAACTTCTGCTCTAAGAGAGTCCCTCAGTCCTATCGGGCCAGAATAAAGGGCCAGGATATTTCCTCCCCCAGCTCTAAAGACACCCCCAATTCCAGAGGGGCCTGGATTACCTACAGAACTGCCATCAAAGTTCAACTTAACAGCCATAGATAACGGGGGCGACCAAGTTGTTGGTATCTTAAGAACTGTTTTTCAGAATTTGCGAAATTACTATTTATCGTAATTCTTGGACTTGGTATTTATAGTATTTCTCATAGTTACTATTTTCAGTAAACTTATAGATCACTATTTTTAGTAATTTCTGGCGTCTTTAAGTTGAGTTATTTGTAAGATTAGGAAAGTGTTATTAGAGTTGTTATTAGTAATTAGAGTCCTCATTGGAGTGTCTTTATGGGTCATCCATTGATTTGTCTTAGTTCTAAAGCAATTAAGAGTTGTTTTATGTCAATTTCCTAGTCCAAATTGGTGTCTAAAAGGGAGCTTGCATTTCCTGTGACTGGTTGCAGTACAATCCTGAGACCCCTCAGTGAAACATGAACATGCCAGTGCTTGCACTAATTTCAAGGCACTATATCAACTAATTTTTTATTTCAAGCACCGTTGTGTTTGCATTTCAGTGGGAGTTGCATATAACACGGTCTCAGGAAGTCTTTTCACTCTAAAATGGACCATCCAAATTAGCAATGTCTAGTCTGGCTGGACCATATTCAATTGTTCAATCCAAATGATTCAACCATCTAGTCTAATTGACTCTAACAACATTGACCCCTCACCCCCAAAAAAATAAATAAATGAAGGATAAAATAAATTGCTCTGACACCATTGTAAAATTCAAAAAATTTATTGATCAGTTACTAAATGAGATGTCATCATCCATCTAAGCCTTATCCTAGTTATACAGCTAAATGAATAGTAACTACAAATAAGGATAGGGGTAAAATAGTAATTGCAAATAATCTAGAATTTCATTCTCCCAACCAAAAGTGCAGAACCCTTGTATTTTGCTTTCACTAACTCAAAGTTTCTCACTTGCTTCCTTTAGAGGCTTGCATGTTGCATCTGAGTTCACTGTACCCCAGCTGTGGTTGTCTTTTGAGTTCAATGCCTGTGACCAGTGAGAAACTATAAGAACACAAATCTCACCACTGGAAACAGGCACCTCTTTTCATATGTTTTTATTTTCTTTTCTGTTATAAATGCTGAATACCAATTTGCCAACTGGTTAGAAGTTTTCTCAGGGATTAGCCTGTGTTCAGCAAACCGAAGTTCAGCACCAAGTTAATTGAAAGGCATGGTTTTAAAGTTCAACAAACATCTTAGGTATTCTATCATATTATTAATAGAAAGCATGGTTTGAAAATTCATGAAATCCTGGAATATTTTGGTTTTGAATTTTGATAAGCTATACTGCATGTAAAACTGAATATTTTTCGAGATTTATTATGACAAAATTTTGATTTGTTTTGATTGAATCCAAGTGAATGGAATAATCAAAGTTTTAGATTTTATCAACGTAGATTGAGGGTGCAAACTAATTTGGGGTGTTGGGATGGTTTGGTATTTGGACTGATCCAATGCACTTATTAGCCAGATCATAAACAAATTAGGAAGGTCCTATGCAATAGTTTGGCATTTATGAAAATGAAAGGAAACATTTCTAGTGTCTAAAAGTAGAATGATTTTACAAAGTCTGAAACAATTTGCGAAGTCTATTAATAAAAATATGTATAATATATTGGTTTGGAAGTCACAGTCAAGAGAACTAGCTAATACTCAGAATTCACTTCTAGTCTATATTTTTATCCTGTTACCACTTGGTTTACTGCTGCAGCAGTTAGTTATACTAGTGAAATTCAGATAGAGTTACTGATAAAAAAAAAAACATAGAGTTACTGTTAAAAGAAGTAACCTAACAAGTTAAAAGGAATATCTGCTGATGTGATTGCAGGTCAGTAGGTTTTTAATTATCTTAAGAAATCCTAATAGCTTTTCTTGTGATATTTGGGCACACATTAGGTATATATTCTCAGGTGAAGCCAAAAGGGTGCTCAAGGGCACCCCAAAATTGAGAAAATTTTCCATCTACCCATATTATTAACTAGGAAAAAATAAAAGTCAATAGCCATTAGTGGCTCCTCCAAAAAGGAAAAAGAAAAAGGATAGATTGCAGTGTATGTGGTGCAGTATGCGCTAATATTGGGCAATGATTATTATGATATTATAGGTAAATGCTGTGTGAAAAACCTTTACATGTTGGAGCTTAGGAAGGATTCTCTAGCAATTTAGAAGATTTAGAAAACAGAGAAAGCACTAAGATATCTTGGTTTCAAATGTCTTTGCTAGATTAAAAGGGGGGCTTTGGGTTAGGACCAACCAAGACGATGATGAAGCTTAAGAAAGCCTCAAAGAAGTAGCTGGTTTTTGAGTATGTACGGTCTGAATTGTGATAGCTTGAGTTTTTTTTTTTTTTTTTTTGATTGTTGGTTTGGGTTGATTGTGGGTTGTGGGTGTTGTGGTGAGGTTGTATTAGTTGGATAGTTGGGTTTTTGGGTTTTGTATTTATTGTCCTGGTGGAGTTTCTTTGGTGTGGAGGTCTTGTTGGGAGTTGAAGTTTGTTTCCTAGTCACTCTCCTTGTATTTTATTTTTTCTTTTAATAAATTTTATTTTATTACAAAAAAAAACTTTACATGTTATATTGTTGGAAAATCCTCCCCTTCACTAATCAAGGACTAAAATCTTCACGTGGTATTACCACTAAGTGATATCTTGCATATAATTGGTACTGTCATCTTAGGGATGTGTCTGGCAGATTTTCAATGTTTCGGCATGTGAAGGTATTTATTTATTTGTACTTTTTTGGGTTTTTTTTTTTTGGTATTCTATGTATCCTTGTAGTGGAATCCATCACCCATTATGGTGGCCTCACTTTATACTTGTCTAGATGTTCTTTCATTAATGAGGAATTTCCATTATCTTCTGGGAAATAAAGTATTGGGGGTTCCATGGTAGCCAAAATAATTTTTGAATTTTCAAAAGTGCCCTTGTTTTTTATCAACGCTTGGGCAAGGAGACTGGAATAAGATGTAGATATGAACATTAGTACGGAGATTTTTGAGAGAAAGCAATGTATATTAGTATTATAAAAAGCATCATGTACAGCAAGAAGCTATACACAGAGACTATATACAAAAGCTGCCCTTGCAGCACTATACCCCAACACCCTGCTTTACAAAAAGATTGTCATGTACAAAAAAAAAATTGTAACCTATGTTTTCAAACAGCTTGTGTAGCTAACCAAGAAAACATTTTTCCCAAAATCTTCTAGAACATTGAGTCTACTGAATTGCTCTTAATTTTAAGGATTAGTTACTTAAAGTGAGCTATCTAACAATTATTTAAAGTACTCCTAAAGTTTTAGAACCTACTTGAAGTATCCCTCAACTTTCAGAAATAATTGCACATACTACCCTTCCATTACTTGTTTGTGACATTCCATTTACATGTGACTTCACATGACACTTTTAATTTTTAAAAACCCAATTTTGCCCTCACCACCTACTTTACTCATTTTATAGGCTTATCTGTGAAATTTCCCAAGAAAATTTCTGCTCAAATGGCTTCAATCTCAGAGGGGTACAGTGAGCCAAGAACCAGCTCTGTGTATGTGTTAAATCTTCCTAAAGGAAATGAAGAGACAAGAGGGATGTGCACAGATACAATGCTCAACAAGTGAGCGAACAACCTAGTAAACCAACCACACAAATACCTAAATGAAGATCCCCATCATTCCCAACTAACAATCAAATAAGCCATTTGCTCTCCATAAAACTAAAGATTTGTGGTCTCTAAGTCAAGCTCTCAGCACAAATTAAGTATTTGAAGTTGTATTGTGTCAGTGATGGACCTACATATCTTTCTCCCCATAAACCATGAAAGCAATGAAAACCTTATGACCATTTCTCTTTTCAGCACCTATCATTAGATGAAACCATGGCATCACCATAGTTGATGTTGCACTCCCATTGAACCAAATTGCAATGGTGTTTTGTTTTTCATCTTTTTATGTATTTGTGTTCGAGTGTATTGGGTGGGCGAGGGAAAGTTTTATGAGAACTTGATTATGTAATTGACAAAAGCTAAAATTAATGGTAACTTGCCAAAAAGGCATGGCTTAGCATACAGAACCCAAATGAGAGTTTACTTTGATATTAGTACAAGCTACAAATGCATTGATTAATATACGATCAAACTTGTGGTGAATGTTGGTCCTTTATTTTCTCCTTTTGTTCTTCACCTCTGTTTGGGGCTGGTTTCTGTAACTATTGTATTTGAAGATCAATGTGATTCTGTTCCATGGTTTTATTCATTCATCATTACTGAATTACAAATGAAGCTTGTAATGAAAAATTGTGCTTAGAAAACTTACCATATATAATTTTTCCTCAACTTTTAATTAAAATTTTACCTTATTAGAAAGGAACTTGAACTTGAGAATCATGCACTAATTGTTAGGAATTCTATTGTCTACAGCAATTTGAAAATAAGAGAAAGGACAGTGCCCGGGCAGCATATGAAAGGAGAAAGCTTTTGACCAATCAAATCTATAATTGTAGGTTGCCGTTGCCATATCTAAGATAAGGGAAAATCTATGATACTGAAAAGACATGGTACTGGAAGGGCTTTTGACCAATCAAAGCACCCCCCTTTGAATTTTGATGAATCCACTTGATTGGTTACCTCTTTTAAAAATTGCCAGGAAAAGCTTTGAGTTTTGGCTGAGGGTCCAGAGATTGAGTAGAAGCCACTAAAAACCGAGAATTTATATCAGGAGTTCTAATTGAATGCTTGCTTCCAAGACCTCCGAGCTAGCATTCTTGTCAAAGTTATCCAATCTGATATGGCCAAATCGTGGTTTTGTTCTTTGTATCCAATAAACTGAGACCAAAGCCAAACGAGAAAATCTGAACGAAAGTTGTTAATTCATGAAACAGAATGTGTCGAGCACCAACTACCAAGAACGTTAAACATTATGCATTCTTTTGTGTTTTTTTTTTTTTTTTTCCGAACCCTGATAAGGCAAGGACTTTAAAATCTTTAATTACTGGTGCTCAGGGTACAATCATGAACGATATAATCTTCAAGAAAGGATGGAGTTCTAGACCAAGTATGCATCGATGAAATAGATAAAGCATAACGAGCCAGTAAATGGGCAGCTTTATTTGCAGATTTAAGAGCAAAATGAACTGAGCACCGGAAGAATGAATAAATAAGATATCTGCAATCAGCAAGAATTTTCCGAATCCTGTATGAAAGATGGAGTTGTACGTTGGTAACTTAGCTCCTGTATTGTGTAGTTTGCATTTGCACCATGATTTGCATCATGGTCAGGTAGTTGATTCCGTTTCACCCTAAAACCGTTTTTGGGCAATAAACTGTTGATTTGGTCAGCAATCCACTAATTCAGGCGATAGAACCGTTGATCAGTCAATCCAGACAATGGTTTTTGCCTATTTTTCATTTTATTTATTTCTTTATTTTTTTTTTTAAATCAGAACGAGCTATCTGTTTGAACCAGATGATCGGACCATTTGACCTGAGAACCAGTGGCCAGAATGGTTCTGTGCCCAGTCTAGTTTTCAAACCTTGGTTTGTACTTGTTTGCTTTGGTAAATAATGAGTGGAATCTTTGCAATCAACAATAAACGGGTGAAGGTTGTTGGGTAGGCATGGCCCCAATTTGGGAGACCGAATCAGCCCTCCACAAGACAAGACTGTCCCCCACAATGTCCCACAGCACATCCCCACCGTGTATTGGGAACATCTCCCGATGATGACATCATTATTCCTGATATTATCATCAGGAGATGTTCCTAATACATGAAGGAGATGTGCTGTGGGACGTTGTGGGGGGCAGTCTTGTGGGGCGCTGATTTGAACTCCCAATTTGATAGGACTATTGTCCTAGAGCCAAGAGCGAGAAGCATTCCAGAGTACCGGTACCAAAGAGATGCTAAGTTTTGTAAACCACTGGTTAGTGATTTGAACTCAACTAATGAGGTATGGTCAATCTCAAGACGAGTAAGATTTGGTGGTAGACTCTCATCCCAAAGCCATATCAATAGACTAGACTCAACCCCAAGAATAGGTTAAGCAGTCCATTGGGCAAGGAAGTGAGCCTCCGACAACCCTCAATATTCAACACATTCAGACTTGGAACCAACCAAAACGAGCGCTGGAGGCAATTCCTTCAGTTTAAAGCAATTCTCGAATTGCAGGGACACCGACTTATTTTAATACTGTAAGTCATACATCATCATTCACATTGGGGATGCTTGAACCTAGTATGAAGTTTAGTGCTCCTCTAAGGCATTGTAATTCCTTTAGTTCTCTTAGCTTGGCTTTGGTAGCTCCTTTCTTAGGCAGGGGAAAACAGGGCAACGTCCTGAGACAAAGTAATCTTCCAATTCCTTGTGGCAAGGAGCTAAGCTTCTATCATGGAATATCAATGATTGTAAATACTATTAAGTGAAAGATACGATTAATAGAACTATAGAAGCAAGAAACAGACGGTTCAATACACATTGGGGGGCTGCTCCATTCCATAAAATTAATATCCAAAAACTTCATCATTTGAGCAACAATATGAACAACCCTATTAAACTTCCTATATATAAAACTAAACTTTACAATGCTAAAGAAATATAACAGAGTTTGTATTTTATCAACACAAACAAAAACTTCCCAAGGAAGGGAAGGAGAACTTGTACACAAAAAGTCCACAATAGTCTTTTCATCTGAGAGAAGTAACATAGAAATCCACCACGATCTTTAGCAAAAGATAAAGCTGAGAAGATAGCAAAAAGTTCCGCTGTAGTACTTGGGCCACTGGATTGCAACTTGACCCCAACTACACGAATAAAGGATTTATTACTGTTGAAAACACAAAACCTACAGGAGATACCAGTAGTTGGGATTACTCCCCCATCACATTTACAAACAACTTGAAAAGGATCAAAAGAGGGGTAACTTGGGTTGTCTGTAATTGGTTGCCTGTGGATCATTGAAGAAGATACGTCATCAGTATTATTTAGACCAAAATCTTGAATAAGGCGATTATTTGAATTCAACACCGATGAAGGGTGATTTGGCCTGACCTAGCGAGAAGGGGACACATCGACACAACCTGACTAAGGGATAACAGCTAAACCTGACAAGCCTAGTTTGTAACATTTGAGCTCGGGTATTCAGCCACCTCGGCATCCGATCCAGTTCGGAACTAAAGAACTGAAGTATCAGCTCGGGGCTAACAACCCGAACCGCCACGTAATGACTCCAGAAGTTTCTCTAACAGGCTCCAAACCTCACAGGATCACGCCACGTAATGACAGACCTTATCTTCACCCCACCCGAACCGGGCGGAAACGATAGACTTTATTGACTGATATGTTATTCCCCGACTAAAGCGGAAACGGATTTCATCCCCTCAGGCCGAAGATCCCAGAACCGTTCAGTGAAAACTGTGGGAGCTCAATTATATAAGAGCAACAACCCCTCTAGGGCCCAGGTATGCGTGATCACTCTACTCTCTGGCTCTCAAACTCTCAAGTTCTCAAAGAATTCAGCTCACAGATATTAACTTAAGCATCGGAATGACCTCGCCGGGTTAGCCACCCTGAGTTCTCTGATCCATCGTCTTGCAGATTCATCCAGCTCGCTGCTCGATTGGAAGCCAGATCACCCTCCAACTGGGAGTAGTCAAATCGCGCTACATCAATTGGCGCCGTCTGTGGGAACACGACCGAAAAGTCATCCCTCTTCCTTACAGTTATCAACCTTACTTCTACGTCAATGGTATCTTCCAGTCACGCCGAAAAAAACAGCGAGATGAATGCCTCCGGAGGACAACCCCAACTCCCTTCGGTGTGCATCAGCCAGTTCACCATCCTGCTTACTATGACTGGAGTTCCAACGCTAACTGTGCCACCAAACACCACACGTGGCCACTTCACCATCCTCCGGAGGACAACCCCAACTCCCTTCCGTGTTGTGCCCATGGTATCTGTGGAAATGACGGTAGACATTTCGGTTCCTTGTTGCAGGGTCTCCCCTTAATCTGGGAGGCCATTTGACAAAGGAGGAGTCCTTAATGGCCATTAGGATTTCTCCTCGGTTAGCGTTCAATGGCATGTAGTTCGTTCTTTCAACAGATGGGGTCCTGTAGCGCCAACCTAACTTACGAGCTCGCGAGGGAGATCGGCTTCTAGATTTGTTTCTTCCCCTACTTAGGGACTTGCTCTTTCTTCTTTTTTGTCTGCTATTACCTATGTCTTCGTTGTCTCTTTTCCTTTTTTTCTTTTGGGTTGTCAGCCTTCTGGTTGATTTCCTCTTCGGTACCGATGAACTAATCGGCTAGCTTGAGGAATTCGGTGATGTCCTTTGGTTTATTGGCCACCACATGCCATTTAAATTCCCTGTGGGTTATTCCTTTCTTAGTTGCCGTGAGTCTTACTTTCGGATCTAGGTCTGGAATTTGTAGGCATGTGTCGTTGAAACGCTTAATGTAGCTTTTGATTGACTCTCCTTTTCTCTGAACCATGTTGAGAAGGCTTTCTGTGACCTCGGGCACTTCTTGCTGGTGATAAAGTGCGAGGTAAATAGATCTGTGAACTGCGACTAGCTTTTGGTCGATCCCGGTGTGAGGTTTCGATACTAGGTCCGAGCTACCCCTTTAAAGGTAGTGGAGAAGGCCACACACATACAAGACTCATCGGCCCCAGCTAGGTGCATCTAGGATTGGAAAGAGTCCACATGGTCATTAGGACCAAAGGACCCATCGTACTTGTCTAAGGGAGGCATCTTGAAGTCTTTAGGCATCGAGGTCGCCAAGAGCTCGGGAGACAGGGGAGATGACCTGGAAAGTAGGGGAGGAGCAGCCTTTGTAGCTACCGAGCTCGCTTCTTCCTTACCTTTGGCTTGCCCTTCTTGTTGGTTCGGCCTTGCTAGCTGGTTGTTCTGAGCCGAGGTACGGCGTGCCTTGCGACGTCTCCGTTGTTGCTTCTTTACTAGCTTGACATTGGTGCTGCTGATTTCGGAGTGTTCTAGTACCGCTCTGTCGCGAGGTAACTCCTAATTCCTTGTGGGATTTTGGGGCTGGCTATCATGGATGGAGAGGCCCTGTCTCGAGTTTGCACCTTGAACCCCGAGCTGGTTACCTGCTAGCAAACCATCATTTTCCTGCTGTGAATGCCGAGGAAGATTGGTCCTATGAGGCTTAGTATCCCCAGACCTGTTTCCAAGGTTCCCTTGTGAGGCAGGTGGAGTAAGCAAGCCGTCTCTTCTTCCACGAGGTGAGACTTGACTCCTGGGAGGAATCGGGACTTGGGAGGTCTCTTGTCTCGATGGGGAGATCGATTGATATTCTGGTTGATCCAAGGCCGGTTTTGACTCTGATGGGCCACTAGGTGCCGAGGTGGAACCAGCTGTTGGTTCTGCGGCAGTGGAGAAAACTGATGTTGGTACTGCTGGTAGAAGAAATACTACTAGCAAGAGTTTTTCCAGTCAACGACCTGGTGCAATGCATCCGGGCTATCCAGATCCAAATGCATCAGGTTCAGCAATGCCGGACGTGGCACGGAGATGAACACCGCCGGGGAACAACTTCAAGTCCCCGTGGTGTGCATCGGGCAGTTCACCATCCCCCTTCCGGTGGATGGGTCCCCAGCCTGAATGCGCCACGAACAGTGGCGCCCATAAACCTTCCCGCCATGAATGTCCCCTTTCCACTCCCTTTCGAAACAACCTTTATTGAACCAACTGCTGTCCCCCTGGCGACTAGCCAGAGGCAGTTTGACGACCTGATGCAGTGCATGCGGGCAATGCAAGCCCAAATGCAGCAGTTCCAATAGCATCAGCTCCAGCGCACCAAGTACTGCACCACCTCTCTCAATATCAATATCAACAGCAGTTCCCCCAACTACCTATCAACCAACCGCAGCTTCCACTGCGGCATCCTGCTCCAAAGCCAGTCAAGGCTTCCCCCCAGGGTGGACACCACCTCCGAGGAGAAGCCTCCCAACCTCAGAACCCTCCTAACAGCCAAGCCTCATCAACGGGCCGAAGGGAAAGAAAAATCACCCCCGCAAAGTCAGCACCTCGGCGCTCCAACCCTGAGTTCTCGCTCACAGAGAACCGATTTAGTGCCCTAGCAGCGGACTACCAACATTCCGGGCCCATCGAGCTCGGCAACACAGAGGCCAGCAACGCCAGTACCAGGTCCACTCAACAACGAAGGCGCCGGCGAAGTCGCCGAACTGCCACCCATGTCTTGCCCGAGCTCAGAGGTAAAGAAGAGACAAGCTCGGACGAGGTAAAAGCAGCCCCTATTCTCTCAATTCCTTCCCCCCTCTCATCAGAACTCCTTGCAGTCCCCATGCCCAGAGACTTCAAACTCCCCCCTCTAGACAAGTATGATGGGTCCTTCGACTCCAACGACCACGTCGATGCCTTCCAATCCCAAATGCACCTGGCAAGGGCTAGTGAGTCGTGCATGTGCGTGGCCTTCACCACCACTTTCAGGGGGGTGGCCCGCACCTGGTACAAGAACCTGGCCCCCGGGTCAATAAGAAGCTGGACCCAGTTCGTGCAGGTCTTCATCGCACACTTCATTACCAACAAGCGATGCCCCAGAACTGAGGAAAGCATCTTTGGAGTGGTTCAGAGGGAAGGAGAGTCCATCCAGGGCTACATCAAGCGGTTCAATGACGCGTGCTTGCAGATACCGCGACTAGACCCCGCGGTACAGCTCGCGGTGGCCAAGAGAGGAGTAACGCACAAGGAGTTCAAATGGCACATGGTGGCCAGCCAGCCCGCGACCGTGGCCGAATTCCTCAAGCTCGCGGACAAGTTCATGAGAACAGAGGAAGAGATCAACCAAAGGACCGAAGGCAGGGTCGAGAAAAGGAAAAGAGAAGGCGAGCCCTCCAACCCAGGTGACAGAAAAAACCCGGCCCGGGAGGAGAAGCCAAGCCATCCATCCCGAGCTCCCTTAGCAGCTCGGATGAACTACACACCCTTAAACACAAGGCGGACTGAGATCTTGATGACGATCAAAGATGCCCCATACGTGAAGTGGCCACCTCGCCTAAAGGGGAACCCAAACAAGAGAAACAAAAATTTGTACTGTAGCTTCCATAGAGATCACGGTCATAGTACCGAATAGTGTAATAATCTCTGGGACGAGATAGAGGGACTCATTCGTCGCGGGTACTTGAGAAATTTTGTACAGCATAATAATAATAATAATAAGACAGGCCGGCAAGGGGAGCACAGTAAGGATGCTCCCGAATCTAGCAGCAGGCCAGCCGAGAACCATCGCAAAGATAGCCTCCGGAAGAAAGGCCAGCTCGGGGAACCATCCACGTAATAGTGGGAGGGTCGGTAGTAGCAGGTTGTACTTCGGCGGCAGCCCGGATGTCAGTTCGCGAAGCAACTCGAGAAGAGCAGAACCCTCCAAAGTGGCCGAAGACAGAAGAACCAATCTTCTCCACAGAAGACGAAGCGCGAGGTGTCCACTACCCCCATGATGACGCGCTTGTCATAAAACTAAGGATCAGCGACTTCGAAGTCAGGCGCGTACTTGTGGATTCAGGAAGCTCGGAAGACATCCTCTTCAAGTCAGCATTTGACCAGCTTCAGTTGCAAAGAAGCGAGTTAAAGCCCGCGAACACTCCCCTAGTGGGCATCAGCGGAGAAGAAGTCAAGCCCCTTGGGAAAATAACAGTACCGGTGGAAGTCGGCACATGGCCTTGTGCGGTGAGACTCAACCACGATTTCCTGGTGGTCGCAACCGCCTTCCCATACAATGCCATAATAGGGTGGCTAATTACGCTTGTCCTACGGGCAGTGGTCTCCACCTACTATCTGGCAATGAAGTTCCCTACTGACTTCGGTGTGGGGGTAGCGCGGGGCGACCAGCTTGAGTCCTGCAAGTGTTATGTTGTCGCCCTGAAGGGAAAAACCAAGGCGGCCGACGACCTCGAGCTGGAGCGGCCTACGGAACAGGGCAAGGAACGAGCTTCGCCCATAGAGGAAACGGTCGCAATCCCGACTTCGGCTACGGATCCGGCTCGAATGCTACAGATCGGTGCTTCCATCAAGGAGCCTCTACGAACCGAACTGGTGAGTTTCTTACTTCAAAATTTATATATTTTTGCATGGTCTGCGGCCGATATGCCCAGTATTGACCCTAGCCTTATAACTCACAAACTTAATACTGACCCTGTAGTCAGACCCATTAGACAGAAGAAACGCAACTTAGCCCCGGAGCATTGGAGGGCGGTCGACGAGGAGGTCGAAAAGCTTTTCGCCGCAGACTTCATAAGGGAGGTTCATTACCTGATCTGGGTAGCCAACCCAGTGCTGGTGAAAAAGGCAAACGGCAAGTGGCGCATGTGCGTCGACTACACCGACCTGAATCGAGCTTGCCCAAAAGATTGCTTCCCCCTCCCTAGAATTGACCACCTAGTGGACATGACTTCGGGACATGAGTTGCTAAGCTTCTTGGACGCCTACTCAGGCTACAACCAAATCAGGATGGACCAGTCCGATGAGGGAAAAACCAGCTTCATAACCGAGTTCGGCCTGTACTGCTACAAGGTCATGCCCTTCGGACTGAAGAATGCTGAGACGACCTTCCAGAGACTTGTAAATAAGCTGTTTCGACCCTTAATTGGCACGAAAATAGAATGTTATGTAGATGGTATGGTCGTCAAGACGTAGTTTTCACAGGAATTAATACAAGACTTAGATTCTGTCTTCCAAATTCTGCGTCAATTTAGCATGAAACTGAACCCCAACAAATGTGTCTTCGATGTCACCTCGGGTAAGTTCCTAGGGTACATTGTCAACCGGCGCGGTATTGAGGCCAACCCGGACAAGATAAAGGCCATCCTAGATATGAGACCACCCCGAAAAGTAAAGAAGTTCAGAGGCTAAACGGCCACATAGCCACTCTGAGCCGCTTCATGTACAAATCGGCAAACCGCTGTCTGCCCTTCTTTAAGGCAATCAAAGGCAAAGGGTTCGAATGGACCCGAGACTGCCAGCTCGCGTTCGACGAGCTAAAAAGCTACCTCGCTTCTGTGCCAACCTTAGCCAGGCCCTAGGAAGGCGAGGTCTTAGAACTGTACCTCTCGGCAAGCGACGGGGTGGTCAGTTCGGTACTAATAAAAGAAGTAGATCGGGTCCCGCGGCCCGTCTATTATGTTAGTAAAATTCTGTAGGGAGCAAAGATGAGATACCCGTAGATAGAAAAACTAGCATATGCACTGCCAATTGCAGCTCGGAAACTCCGCCCATATTTCCAAGCTCACACTGTCATGGTCTTGACCGACAAACCTCTGAGGCAAGTCTTACTCACGCCCGAGGTTTCCGCTCGGCTAACGAAGTGGGCCATCAAGCTCAGCGAGTACGACCTCCAGTATAAGCCACGAACTGCTATTAAGGCCCAAGCCTTAGCAGATTTTATCGCCGAGTGCACATTTAGCCTCGAAGTCCCTAGGCCGATTGAGCCTGAGATCCCCAATTCGGGTGAGCCCGGAGCTCCCAAGCCAATAGAGTCTGAACCCCGTGAAGTAGCAGCCAGTGTGACATCTTTCCTGGTTAGGCCAAACGCGAACTGGGATGAGGAGCCCTGGATCCTTCACGTAGATGGCTCCTCGAATCAGCAGGGCAGTGGGGCTGGAATGGAGCTACGCGGCCCAGGTGGCATGAAATTGGAATACGCACTGCGCTTTGAGTTCGCGGCATCCAACAACGAGGAGGAGTACGAGGCACTGATAGCCAGGCTGAACCTTGCGCAAAAGGTAAGAGCAAAGCACGTAGTTATCTACAGTGATTCCCAGCTCGTGGTCAACCAGGTTACGGGCGAATACGAAGCACGCAAGCTCACTATGATTGCATACTTGGCAAAAGTAAAGGAGACTCTACTCAACTTTCAGTCACACTACATTAGGCAAATCCCGAGGTCAGAGAACACTGAGGCCGACGCCCTGTCCCGGTTAGCCAGCACGAGTCACAACACCATGAGAACCGTGTACATAGAGGACTTACCTCGGCCTAGCATTCTAGGTGGGGCAGAGGAGGTCGCTCCCATCCTTGAAGCAGAGCCGAGCTGGATCGACCCACTCGCGAGCTTCTTTCTAGATGGAACCCTCCCTGCGGACCGCAATGCAACCAGGAGAGTGCATCGCCAGGCAGCCAAATACGTCATAATAGACGAACGGTTGTACCGACGGTCCTACACGCTCCGCTACCTGCGTTGCTTGCGACCTGCCGAAGCCGAGCTCGTACTCTGCGACACTCATGAAGGTCTGTGCGGCGGACACCTGGGGGGCAGAGCCCTCGCCCAAAAGGCATTTTGACAAGGATACTACTGCCCAACGATGAAGGCAGAGGCTGTCGAGTTCGTCAGAAAATGCGACAAGTGTCAGAAGCCTGCCAACATCCACCCTCAGCTTGCCGCCGACCTCAAGTACCTCACTAGTCCATGGCCCTTTGCGCAATGGGGCATCGACCTCCTGGGGCCAATCCCGCCAGCAACAGGTGGGAGGAAGTTCCTAGTGGTAGCTGTTGATTATTTTACAAAGTGGATAGAAGTTGAACCCCAGGCAACAGTTACAACTCGAAACGTGCAGAACTTCTTTTGGAAGAACATAGTATGCCGCTTTGGGTTACCTCGGGTACTGGTCTCCGACAATGGCAAGCAGTTCGAGTATATCAAGTTTCAGGAGTGGTTCCAAGGTATGGGAATCCGACAGAACTTCACATTGGTCGCACACCCGCAGGTGAACGGTCAGACAGAAGTAATGAACAGAGCCATCCTCCGCGGACTGAACGCACGATTGGACCGAACTAAGGGGTTGTGGGCGGACGAGCTACCAAGTGTTCTATGGGCTCACCGAACCACAGAAAAAACCGCCACAGGAGAAACCCCCTTTAACCTCACCTACGGCACTGAAGCGGTAATCCCGACGGAGATCGAAATACCTACACTACGACTAGAAGCGTACGACGATCAAACAAACGAAGATGAGTTGCGTACCAACCTCGACCTACTGGACGAGGTAAGAGACCTCGCATACATCCGGACCGCAGCTTACCAGCAAAAGGTAGCTTGGTACTACAACGCCAGAGTAAAAAAGCGGAACTTCTACGTCGGCGACCTGGTTCTCTGTAAGATCATGGCACCCGAGCCCGGTGTGGGCAAACTTGGACCGAATTGGAAAGGGCCCTACCAAGTTAAGAGAGTGCTCGGGGGGGACATACGGGCTCGAAACTTTAAAAGGCAAACAAGTACCCCGAGCTTGGAACGTCGTTAACTTGAGATGATACTACCTATAGATCACCAAGCGAAGTGGACCAAGTCGCTACCAGAGCCAAAGGGCTAGCACGCCGAGCTAACAAGGACCTCGGCATGGGCATGCAAAGGCAAAAGATGCCAACTAAAAGCTTAGGCAAAGTGCCAACAATGAACTAATAGGGGCATCGGCATATGGTCAGTTCGGCAATACGACCAGTTCGGAGGAAAGAGCGACCAACACTTAATCAAAAGAAAATCATTCCATTGCAAAGTACTTTGTGTACATTTCAATATATATATATATATACATTTTATAGGCCCGGAGCTACTTTTTCACCATCAGAAGGCACTTCAACGATACTCGATGGTCCTGCCTCGCCCTCGAAATCCGGCTCACCATCAGAGGCGTTGGCCATCTCCTTAGTAATGCACGAAGTAGATATGGCACTAGTATCGAGCTCGGGGTACGTATTCTGGATCATCCACTGGCTTAGCTTAAAACCCCTTCTGTACGAGTCCACCATCAGGTCGTCAAAGCTCGGCGAGGCGATGTACTCATCGATGGCCTTCTTTTTGGCATCTTCAATACCTTGAGAAAAGATCTGCGTCCTCTCCCTAATGTCCTCCTGATGGTATTCGACCCGATGCTGCAAATCCAGCCTCAGGTCCGCCATGTGCTTCACTACGACTCCCATGGCCTCGGCATCTCTCAGAGACCTCGCCTGCCTGGTCTGTGCAGTGTGAGCAGCCGCCACAACAATCGAGCAGCCGCCTCAGCAGCTCGAGAAGTCGCCTCTACAGCACAGAAAGCCTCTTCGGCAGCTCGCGCCTGCCTCGAGCTCCTTTCCACCTGGGCCACCAAGGCATGGATAGAAGAATTCACCTACCAAAAGGGAAGAACAAGTGATCAAAAGAACGACAGCAAGAGGGATAAAAGCAAAGAGCCCGACAAGAAATCTGACTTATCACCATGGCATGAGTGACAGCGCGACAAGCCACCTGGTTCAAAGGAAGATCGGTCAACGCCGTGACTTCCTCGGGGAAAATGGCCTCCCTACTCTTCTGAAGAGCGTGGTTCGGCGACAACACGCTCCTGGATTCCCCTTGGGCTCCTGAGCCTGAGGGCCCAGCTCGCGTATGAGTAGACCCAGAGTAGGCGGGAGCACCAGAGTAAGCGGGAGCCCCTGTGTAAGTAGTCTCGGCATAAGGGGCCCCTGCATTTCTTGCATTGGAGGAGCCATCTCAGGCTCCCTGGGCGGATCCTCTGACGGGTAGTCTGGTACCTCGGGCTCCGCATCTCGGGGCAGCTCGGCACGAGTTCGTTTGGCGACTCGTTTCCTCCTCTTCATGCCTTGAAACAGGTGCCCACCATGAGTCCTCTCTGAGTCCATCACACCTGCAAAAATAGTTCGGCATCAGAAAAAACAAAAGAACAGAGCAAAACAAAAAACCTCTGAGTAAGGAACCTACCCGAACTTAGGCCGGCCGCAATGAGCTTGGCCTCCATCAGATACTGATGGCATTTTAGCCCAAGCCGTGCCCATTGCCGGAGGTCCTTCACCGTCTCTTTATCAAGTGTAACACCGGAGTCAGGGGCGGCCATCCCCCACCCGGTCTGAAACGGCCACCCCAATACACTTTGCACCCCGAAGTAGTCCCGCTTCCATGCCGGGACCTTGTTAGGAAGTTCATGTAAAAGCTTAAAACCCGGGCGAGGAGACAGGTAATACGCCCGCCTACGCCCTGGAAGGGGACCCGCTTGCTTCTTAAGCATTAAAATGGAAGAGAAGATCTCCAAGTCTAAAGGAAAGCCCTGTTCGCAAAATAGGGAGATTGTCCCCGCCAAGTTATGAATGGAGTTCGGGTGAAGCTGGCCGACCGTAACGCCGAAGTGATTCAAGACCTCGACAAGGAGGGGGTGGAAAGGCAGTCGCAGCCCTGCAATGAGCTGCTCCCGGAATATCACGATCTCTTCAGGACCGTGTTCCCAAGGAAAGCTACCCGAAGGTATGAAATAGGCGTACTCCCCAAGCAAGTTGTAATAGTTAATAAGGGATTGGAGCCCCTCAAGCGTCATGGTCGAGGGACCAAACTTGTCTAACGTCCAACCCCAACGAGAGGTGGACGCCAAACTACCCGAGGCGACTCGGCCTACGGGTTCAAATTCTTCCTCGAGCTCTACCTCCGGTTTGCTAGGACCATCAGAGGATGCAACTCAGTTCGTAGAACCTGCATTTGACCCACTTGAAGAACCGTCTGAGCTATCCGAGCTAAACATCGAGGAGAGAAGATGGATTCCAGGAAAGTACTCACCCGGAAAAAGGCTTGAATGGACTACGGGAACTTGAACACGAGCAAAGAACCTTGAATGCGAACTAAAAGCTTGGACGCGAGCTGAAACTTGGACGCGAGCTCAAGAAACAAAGCGCAGAAGTGACAAAGCGACTGGGGTCCCCCACTATTTATACCCTCAGTGACCGATAACCAATGGCGCAGATCAAAGCCAATCTGACGGCCCGCAGTTGTGCTGACCGCACGTTCCCTGAGACCGAGACGTGACTGGCGCACGTCTTTCTGAAACTGATAGAACGCCAGCGCACGTCTCCTCGCATTAAAGGCAGCAGCGATGCATTTTTTCAAATTTGAAAAGACCCGCTGTCACGTCTCCTAGCGGCGCGCTTTTTTGAAATTTGAAATAGGCGCACGCCGCCACGTTTCCTGTCTCTTTGGCGCTCGAGAAACCTAAAAAAATCTGGACGAACACCTCGCGCTATCAGTCAGAACCAGTTCAAAGTACGGGACAAATCCACCTGCCACCTCGCGCCAAGACAAGTCCCTTAAACACGAGGAGTGGGGGGCAATTGATGAAGGAAGATTTGGCCCGACCTCGTAATCACTCAACACGTGGCAAAGGCAACAGCTCGGCACAACAGCACGCCCAAGACGCGAGCTCCGAAAGGAGGAACCAGCGGTCCGAACTCCCTACAAGGAGCCCAAACTCCCCGTAAGGAGCTCGAGCTCTCCCTTAAGCCCCGAGCCTTACAAGCACAAAGGGCAACGACCCGAACTGGCCTGCCCCATAGCAGGTCGGGACACACCTCTATCCGAACTCAAGACTTTACCTCGCTCACCACTCCAGCACTTCGCCTCCAGGACGCCAAACTGAACAATCGTACCACGCCTGACACTGAGGAAGTCTGTACCCAGGGGCGGCGCACCTGACTGACTTGGGATCTGATGCTTGACAGCCGTGCTCCAACAGCCACCTGCCACCGCCACCTGCTACCGCCATCTCCAGTTGCAGAGACGGCTCCGACAAAGAGAGTAGTGGCGGTTCTGTCCCAGTAGAGGTGATGACACTGGAACTGGCAGGAGCGCAGAGATAATCATACCCGACCTGACAGAAGCTTAGGAGTGAGTGCGCGAGGTGGTTATAAAAGGCTCCCTACCCCCCAAGAACGAGGTATGCAAACTTTGCACCATCTGGTTTTATCTTGCCTTCGAGAGAATACTAACTTGAGTTTCGGAGCAATCTCGTCGGGTTCCTCCCCGGAGACTCTTCATCTTCTCCGTTTTAGGCTCCCTGTTGCTCCAGTCGGAGGCAAGATCGTTGACAGGTAAGACCAGCCGGATTGCGCACCATCAGTTATGTCCTTTATAAGGTTCATCATACAAAAAACAAACAATCAATTGCATTGAAGCAGGAAAAGATTTAAAAAAAATCAAAATGTACCTTTTTGAAACAAATATGATTTCCACTACTATGTTCTCTTTCCAAAATAGAGCTAATCCTTGTGCTAGTCATTTAGTAGAAACCACAAAACAGTTAGGGTATTCCAATTTCCTAGCAATATATTCAACCTTATCATTAGAGACTTATGTTTATGTAAAACAAATAAAATCAAGAGCTTTGTATTTCACAAAATGGTTTAGGTTTTGAAAGATTTTCTTTCGAGCTATATCACGACAATTTCCAAGCAAAAACTATCAGGACTTCCTTGTTCACACAGGGTTGGAAACTAAGGGAGGCATATACCTGGCTCTGAAGTTGATCACCATCCAAATTCCGGTTCTCCTTGATTCTAATGACCTTCTTGAGAGGTGTGGCTTGATTGGCTTGGTTCTCTAATCTTAACTCCCTTACTGCATGAGGAAGCCACCATACATTTATCAACTTCTTCCTCCACCAAGGGCCTTTGCCATGACCCTCCATGCCCCCTAAAGAAAAAGCTTCGAAAACCCTAGGACTTCCTCCTAGCGGAACTATTGACCTAGACGCCCCTTTAGACTCTCTTCGAGGATGTTTTGGGCCATGACCCAACATGGATAAGTCCAAGCCCGGGAGGTTCAAACTTGACTAGAGAAAAATGGTATTAATGAGCAGATTTAGGTTTTGACCGGGAACAACTTGACATATATGCTCTAGAATATGTTGAGCTTGAGTCAGTAGATCTCCATGATTGCCACCAGAGTTCAATGTACCTAGGGGGTCATATTAGGTTGGCCTAACCAGATTTTGGGGCACTACCATCTCAGCAGCTGCCCCTTTTGAACCACCACTTCCAAATCTCAAGGAGATACCAAACTCCTAGTTCCTATTGCCATCTTTAGTCAAATCACCATGGCTAGAACTTGATGAACTCCTGAACACTTTCCATCATCTACATTGTTCCTCCATATACTCTCTGAAATTCGGAGATTGCCATCCATCACAAAATTGGTTCTCTACTCTAAGCCATGGGTCTATTGGAAAAGAATGCTTCTGGGTCTGTAGGTAGCCGTAATTGCATGGCACACCTTTGGTATCCATGGCCCAACTTACCACAAACATAATAGACACTTGGGAGATGCTCCTAGCAATAAATAACCCAAATATGAGGTGCCATAAAACCTCTGACCTTTAAAGGCTTCACGATATCTATAACCACTTTTAATCTTATAATAGCACTCTGCAATTCAATAGAGAGATAAGCAAGGAAAGACACTCCAATGCATTTGAGCAATATTCTCTCTCACTAGTTCACAGGGTAAGTTATGGACCTGAAACCAAACCTCAGTTCTATTTTGGGTTCTACCCTCCTGCCATTTTAAAAGGATAAGCCACTTGTCAAAAATGATCTAAGGCCGTTGTTCTAAATGTTATCTAAGTCCTACTGATAATTAGACCTGTTCATGGGCCGGGTGGCCCGACGGGCCGGCCCGGCCCAGCCCGACTCCCGGACGGGCTTGAACAGGATTTTTAGCCCACGGGCTTAACCTCGGGCCAAAAAGCTCGGCCCGCATAAAATTCGAGCCGGGCTCGGGCTTTGCTAAAATAGCCCGGCCTGACTTATAGTTAAACTTAAGTAAATCCGGCCCGACCTATAGTTAAACCTAAGTAAAAACCCTATATGATGTCTATTTGAATAAATTTTTTGATTTAAGGTCATTGATTCACTTGTAGATCCATTGTTCATTTAAATAGGGGAAAAAACATTTAAATTAAAATAAAAAATGTCAGAAAATTTTGAATTTCTTTTATTAGATCGGGCTTCGGGCTTTTCATCAGGGCCGGGCTCGGGCCCAAATTGTAGGCCCGTTGGTCGGGCCGGGCTCGGGCTCGGGCCTAACAGTTTTCTGTTAATAAAGAGTCAAAGCCCAGCCCGAGCCTGGCCCGGCCCGGCCCATGAACAGGTCTACTGATAATGGAACCTAAATCGGTAAAACCCTTTACTTAGAGATTGAACAAGTTATTTTCCTGTGAGGCAAAGCCTCCAAATGCTCCTAACCTCATCATCAATAGCATCAATAAAATCGAAGATATCAATCGCTTCATCATCATTGTTCTGCATAAGATCTCCAAAATCTTGCTCTAAGTCATTTATATCCTATTGATGACTTTCAGCCCCTTCCATCTAGAAAACAAAGAAAGGATGAGAGGAAGAAAGAAATAGAACTCTACTAAAGGAGAAGAACCCTACAAACGAGGGAACCCACCAAGGGAGGAACTTACTAGACTAGAGAAGCACATCGAAGCAAGCAAGAAAAGAGCTACAACAAAACCAGAAAAGCAACAACAGAGCAAACACACTATCGCACTTAAACCAACGAACACAAACACACCAAGTAAAGGTATTCAAATTGAAGCATAAAAAACACCACCTCAAGAACAAACACCACACCCAAACCAACTATGCATCATTAAACTTTCCGCCTAGCAGAGAGAGAAAACAACAAGAGAGATAAGGAAAGTTCTTGCAAAAACTTCCTTTACCTTACTTTCCCAACACCTTACCTTTCTTGGAGTAGATATCAAGGATGACCAGACCACGATTGTATTCTTGAGCTTTCCTGGGTTCAACAACACTTCCAACCAATGATTGCACATGAAATGTTTTAACAAGCATGTGAGATTAGAAAAAAATCCAAATTATATATTAGCTAAGGAATTTTTAATGGATCATCTATAAGTTTGAGTAAATTACAAAGACCCCCAATACTATGGATCCATGACAAATACCTCCTAAACTTTCATTCGCAGCAAAGATACCTTAAACTTCCACTTTGCGACAAATACCCTGGCCATTTAAGATGTGTTAAATTATCAAAATACCCACCTAAACTTTCCATACTTTCTCTTCTCTCACCCTTGTCTCTTAAACCCTAATTGACCCAAAAATACCTCCATTTCCTCTAAACAAAACTAGCTAAAATAACAAGAATAATTTCACTAACATAAAAAAAAAACCAATGTCTTTAAATTCTTTTTTCATTTCATTAACATGAATGTGTCTCTCCATCTTAGAATATAAAAATTATCCACTCCTTTTCTCTAATAAATTAAGAAAAAACAAATGAAACCATAATTTTATATTTATTAGAAAGAAACCTCTATCATTTCATTTGAATATTGATTTTTGCCACAAATCTAAAAGGATCTATTAGAGAAATCAAGAGGACTTCAATATTATATTTAGAAAAGTAATCAAAACATAAATTGTTCAAATAAATATGAAAAGGATAGTTTAAAGATTTAAAATTGTTTAAAATATTGAATTAGAAACTTTTTTTTTAAGTTAATTGATGAAACTCCAATGAAGAGGGGTATTTGTCACAAAGTGAAAGTTGGCAGGGGGGTAATTGGCAATGATTCCATAATAGAGGGGAGTCTTTACTACAAATGAAAGTGAAGGGTAATTGTCACCAACCCATAGGGGTGAACGAATGGGTAGGTCTAACTAAATGGAATCGACTTCCAATCAACCTTCAACTGACCCTACCTGATCTATTACAAGGTAGGGGTTGGTTCCAAATTGTTGGAACCGACCCCACACAAGCCGGTTCCAAGGTCTAGGGGTTTACCACACCTAATCCAATGAACCAACCTTGGTGGAACTGAACTTACCTTGAAAATACTTTTGAGGATGTGATGATTTGAACCCAAGCACTCGTGGTTACAAAGGCCATGGTCTCACTTGACCATTAAGTTACTTAAGGGACTTGATCATTTGTTTTCATTTTAATATTTAAATGTGTATAGTAAATAATATAAAAGGTAATATTTACAAAATTTAAATTATAATGATAAGTTTTGGACCATATATTAATACAATATGATAATCTACATATTAAATTACTCAATTTAATCAATAAAGATATAAGTTTATTGAAAATCAAGATTTTAAAGAACATGTTTCATTTTTTTTTAAAGGGGAGAGTAAAGAAATAATATGTTCCATGGGTAGATCTTGGAATCAATTTTGGAACCGCCACGACCAGAACCAACCCTAGAACTGACCTTCACAAGGTAGGTTCCAATTCCAAAAGCCTGGAATTGACCTCTAATGAGTAGGTTCTAGGTTCTTCCATGGAATCAAATCATACTGCTCCATGCTCACTCCTACTGGCCTATAGCAAAGGTCTTTGTAATTTGCTTGGGACTATAATATATGGCCTATTTAGTCCCCCTCAAATTTTTTTATTGGTTTCCTAAATGTATTTACTCACACCTCCCTATGCACCCCATCCCCCCCCCCCCCCCCCCATGAATTTGGAATCTTTGTCCACTACATTGTCTCAAATTGTACCAATGCATTAGGATTTATGAGAGTAAAGTACAAATACCTATACTATGGGGTTAGTGACAAATACTCCCTAAGCTTTCATTTATAACAAAAACCCCTATGAACTTTCACTTTGCAAAAAATACCCCCTCCGTTAGAGTTCTGTTAGATAACTTCAAAAAGAAATTCTCATTTAATTGTTTATTTTTTTAAATCCCCAAACTACCCTTTTCTTATTTATTTGAATGGTTTATGATTCTATTAGTTTTCCAAATATTACATTGAAGCATTTTTGGTTACTCCAATATATCCTTGTTTGGTTGGATTTAATATTCAAATTGAAATGATAGAGGTTTCTTTTTAATAGATATAAATTTATGGTTTTATTTGGTTTTTCTTGATTTATTGGAGAAGAGAGTGGATAAATTTTATATTTTAAGATGAAGAGAAATATAATGTGAGTGGAATGAATCAAGAATTAAAAAAACAAACTTTTTTATGCTATTATATTATTGGTCGATTACAAGTAAGATAAAACACAAGAAAAAAAAAATAGATGGACATTTTGATAATTTAATACATCCTTAATCTGACTTGACATTCACGGGTATTTATTGGCAAAGTGAAAGTTCAGGGTAATTGTCACTGACCTAGTATGTGTTTGGTTCCATTTATGTTTATTGGGTGGGCGTTTATCAGAAAAATGTTTATTTGATAAATGCCCACTTTAAACGTGTTTCTTTTTGTTGTTTGGTTATGCTTATTCTGGACGTTTCATGAAATGCCCCTTTACACTTCAGCAACAATAAATGTTTTTCTATTTCATGCTGTTTGGTGGGGGCATTTCAAGAAACAACCATATGGATGTTTCAGTGTGACACTTTCAGTGCGGTGTATAGGATACATTAGTCAATCCAATGGTCCAAATTACATGTGCTTCCATTTGAAGACCGATTTTCAGATCCAACGGTTATATATGATATAATCCACATCCAATGGTGGATATATGACACTTTCACTTTGATTCTCTCTCTCTCTCTCTCTCTCTCTCTCTCTCTTTGTTATACTATAAGGGAATGATGGCTATTAATGTTATTCAAAAGAAAACAGAGCAAAACAACACGGAATTGTTTTACATTTCTGAAATGTAAAGTTGCTAATATCTATCTTCTTTCCAACATTTTATTGTACCACTTTTTTTTTTCGAATAACAAAGATACCATTGGCAAGGTAAATCAATTTGGGCTTGGCTTGGGCCCTCCAAGTCCAAATTCAAGTAAATTTCAAGTCCCAATTTCCTCTCTCTCTCTCTCTCTCTATCTATCTATCTATCTCTTTCTATCTATCTATCTATCTTTGTTACCTATAGGGGAATGATGGCTATTAATGTTATTCAAAAGAAAACTAACCAAAACAACATGGACTTGTTCTACATTTCTGAAATGTAAAGTTTCCAATACCTATCTTCTTTCCAATTATCATACCACTTTTTTTTTTCTTTTGAATAACAAAGATACCATTGGCAAGGTAGATTAATTTGGGCTTGGCTTGGGCCCGCCGAAGCCCAAATTCAAGTAAATTTCAAGTCCCAATTTCCTCTCTCTCTCTCTCTATCTATCTATCTTTGTTACTATTAGATAGTGTATACCCTTAGCTCCAATCAACATGATGTACATTATGGCATTTATTGTAAATGAATAAAGTACATATTTGATTCATGTTATTATGGTGTGTTTCTATGTAATACCCTTAAAATGGACACATATGAGACTCGTGTTAGTTTAGAATCTTCACACCCGTTGGATAGATCTGGGGAGATTTATCTTGCCAAGGCTGACACTAATGTTCCACCAAGTTGGTTGGGGTGGCTTGTCTCAACTGCCAGGGTGAGACTTGAGGTACATGCAATGTGGGTTTTCTTGAAACCCTGAACCGGACCAAAATTCTAGTATTGCCCTAGACCTTGGAGATAGATGGGCAAAACTAGAATGTTACACCTAACCCCTAGACTCGATTATGATACTGCACTAGGTGTCGGATTGGGTTGTCTTTGATATGCCAATCAGTGAGATCCTTAGAGGGGGTCAAAACCTGGGTATGTTGGGACTGTCCGAGAATTCATCTGAGTGGGTGATCATAGTGATAGGATCAACCCCTTTGTCGGACAAAGTGAATGATCGGGGATGCACTCTCTCTGATGGAAACCTAAACTATCGGCACCTTGCAGCTGAGGGAGAGGTACTCTCTTGTCGGGCAGTGTTTGATCATTATGGGCTGAGAGGTTAAGTGTAAGACCATTGATGATTATACCTGATGGGCTAATCTAGCATCTGCCCATAGTCCTTGGGCCTTCATAAGATGGTTGGACCCAAGGACCATTAGTGTAAATGTTGGGCCCATTAAGAGCCTATAGTGATGGACTCAGGGGTTTATTGTATTCAACAGTGAATTCGGCCAGGCCTTGTGACAGAGGCTAGACTAAACCCATGTGGCTAATGTGTAGATCAACGATAGGGTCCCACACCATACAAAGAGAGCCAAATAGCCAGCATTAAAGAGGAAGTGAGCCTGAAAGCTTAATGGGCTTAAAAGCCCATTTCGAACTGGGTTAATTAGATTAATTAAATAGGGGCCGATCTGGGATTTTGATCAGCAGATAAGATAAATGATTATCCTTATGCACTTAAAGAGTCTAGATCTAAATAATGATTTGGATAAAATGAACTCCTAATTTGATTAAGAATGTCGATCTTTATCTACAGATAAGATAATGGATTATCTTTATCACTTAATGAGTCCAGATCCAAATAAAATATTTGGATCATGAAACTCCTAATGAGATTAGGAAATTATTTCTTTAAGGCTATAAATAAGAGGCGAACCTTCAAAACACACTCACTGAATATAGAGAGAAGACAACACAGTTAGACTGATCTTGCTTTCTACTCTTTTTCTTCCTGTTCTTTCCGCCCCACCCTGTTCAATCTCCAGTTCTTGGATTGGATCAAGATTCGATCTTGATATTGTTTCTTACCAGAAGAAACAAATTAGAAGTTGTGCTCACTGTCCCATTCGATTATTGTTGAAGAATATCTAGTTCTTGGTGAAGAACTACCTGTTGATCCTGCCTCATCCTAAGCTGTGTCATTTTCAGTGGAGGGAGGATTTGATACACTCTTTTGGGCATGAACACCTACGTTGGGAGGAGCATTATTGTGTGGATTTCGTATCAGGTATATCATTCCCTTAATTTGGTTTCAGATTTGGTCTGGTTTGGTTAAAAGAACGAACCTTGAAAATGCAGTTTTTTAAATTGGGAATAAGATTCCTGAATGGGAGTAAAGAAATTTTTGAAATTTCGCCCAACCTTCCTGTAGGGTTCGGCCACCCATATGATGGATTTCCCATCCCTTCAGTTACCTATAGGGGAATGATGGCTATTAATGTTATCCAAAAGAAAGTTGAGCAAAATAACACGGAAATATTTTACATTTCTGAAATGTAAAGTTGCCAATATATATCTTCTTTCCAAAATTTTATCGGAAAATACCATTGGCTAGGTAGATCAATTTGGGCTTGGCTTGGGCCTACCGAACCCCAAATTCAAGTAAATTTCAAGTCCCAAATTACTCTTCTTTTAGTGCTATATTGGATGATGTGTCATACCCTTTATTTTGCAAACACACTTATTTCCTACACTAAAACAATAATATTTCCTCTCTCTTTCTCTCTCTCAATTGCATCCAAGAAAAATGAATAAAAATAAAAGCACAAAATCCTTATGTATTCCTTACTAACAAGTTTGCAATGATAATTAATGTCGGATAAGTTTTTGTATATAAGCCTACATCATTGTAAAATCTATTCAGTTTTCCATACATAGTTAAATTCATAAAAAGTCAACACCACTAGACAGGTTCCATATTTTTATCATTTTATTTCATAAGAACAACCAAGCATACCCATGCCCAAAATATAAAACACAGGATATTGCAAGTAAAACACAACTATCGAACAACGATATTGTTTTGGGGTATTCCCCCCCCCCCCCCCCCCACCCATATAAAAGAGCCTCTATGATCCCCTCTCAATGGACAACGGAAGAACCATTGTCCATAGTTTTTATCGGTGCACTGACTGTCATTTCTCCCTCTCCACATGAGTACATTGGCATATCATGAATATTCTAATGGTAACATAAAAATGGAATTAACAATAGCGATGTGCACACGCTCTCTGCAATGTAAGATCAAAGTAGACCAATGTATAATACATGTACCAAATAAAAACAAGTTGAACACAATAGAGTTGCTACTAGAAGCATGTTCACCGTCGTATCCACCATCATCCCCATTTATAAATGCTGATATGGCGCTGAGGTGGAACCGTAAACGTAAACGGAACCAAACATTGTTTGTCCCAATATTAGTATTAGTAGGGTGATGGTCGTTTACCTTGACATATCGACAATACCCAATTTATTAATCCCATTTGATATATTACATAAATAACCACCTGTTTACTTCGTTTCTCGAATGGAATAAGGGTATAATGGTAAAATTACAACCAATTCCGTAGGTGGAACTCAAACCCTAATGCCCCGCCCCCTCCACTCTTTTTTCTTCTCCCTACCTTCATTTTCCTCATTCTCGCTGGCTGCAGTCGGCACCCCCAGAGAATGGTTTCAGGTTCGGGGATTTGCGCTCGGAGGGTGGTGGTGGATGCCCGCCACCACATGCTCGGCCGACTGGCCTCCATTATCGCGAAGGAGCTTCTCAATGGCCAGAAGGTCGTCGTCGTCCGGTGCGAAGAGATCTGTCTATCCGGCGGCCTCGTTCGCCAGAAGATGAAATACCTTCGCTTCCTCCGAAAGCGAATGAACACTAAACCCTCTCACGGCCCCATTCACTTCCGCTCCCCTGCTAAGATCCTCTGGAGGACGATTCGAGGGTCGGTACCTATCTTCTCCCTCTCTTTGTATCTCTATCTCATGAATCAAATCCGCTTGAGTTTTTCTTGTTTCCTTCTTGTTCTGCAGAATGATTCCTCACAAGACAAAGCGTGGAGCGGCTGCCCTTGCTCGCTTGAAGGCTTATGAGGGTATTCCTCCTCCTTATGATAAGATGAAGAGGATGGTCATCCCCGATGCTCTCAAGTGAGTATTTTAGCTATTAGACTGAAACCAGACGGGTTTCTATTTTTTTCTGTTCGGATTTCTGATCTCCTGTTCTGGGCCATTGTAAAATTAGGGTTTTGAGGCTTCAACCCGGACACAAGTACTGTTTGTTGGGTCGCCTTTCTTCGGAGGTTGGATGGAACCACTATGATACTATTAAGGTCAGAGTTTAAATTCTTCTGCTTAATAGCTCATGTATTCTTTAACTTGTTTATCTTGACATTATCTATTGTTGTGATGGGATTTTGAGCATTTCGAATATGAAGGAATTCTGTTATTCTTTGTCTTAATAGATTCTTGGAATTGTAATTATGTTGTGCATTATTCTTTGTGCTTGTTACCATACTTACCAAGTTCTTTTTGTGTGCGGTTCTAGATTGATAATGCTGTTATATTTGGATTTGTCCTGTTTTCTCATGCTTTCGTTATAACGAGGCTTTATTGTTTATCTATGTAGTTAAGAGTTTCCTGTATTTTTTTAATATGTTTTTGGCGGGGATCCTATACAAAATTATTTGCTTGATACTTTGGTTCTGGTAATAAACTTGACTATTTTTCAGAACCATTTTTTTGTATTTAATCTTATGGAAATTTTAAAATGCTTAATTCTTTGTAATTGTTTCTGGTTTTGTTCTTGAAAAACAAACTTTATGAATCAAAATGAGGCTTTGTTTTTTACTACATAAATGCTCATTACTACGTGGTATTAGTCTGCTTTTAGTTTTAACAGCATATATACCGTTACTGTAAGGTGTTAGATTGCCCTCTA
Organism: Nelumbo nucifera; assembly: GCF_055504915.1. NCBI lineage: Eukaryota > Viridiplantae > Streptophyta > Magnoliopsida > Proteales > Nelumbonaceae > Nelumbo > Nelumbo nucifera. Next base: position 48,285,967 of record NC_142656.1, read on the forward strand.
AACGTTCAGATATGCTTTCAAGGGGCAGTTATGGGCTTTTGTTTCCTTTTGAATTGTGAAATGGTTTGCTGCATTTCGGTTTCACCTTTGTGATCATTGATTTTTTCTAGTGTGCTTCTTAAGGCATGATCAAACATTATGGTCGATGTTAGCCCTTTCTGTTTTTTTTTTCTTTTTTAATCTTTTCCTCTGTTTTGGGTGCTGCTAATGAATGACTGGATCATCTTTAAGCAAAAACATGCACAAACTCTGAAAGCATGGGCATCCAGCAGCGCATTGGTAACATATCCCCATGAATTTAACATACATGTACGGGGGATATTTCTTAAGGTAAAGCTGGATGCCGTGTTTGCAGAGTGTTTTTTTGCTTGCAGGAGATCCGGGCTGAGAGCAGGGTATCAATCTACAAATGCAACTGAATTACTCTTACAAATAGAGCTTGTAATGAAAACTGCACTTTGAAACATTGTCATATATACCTTTTCCTTCTCTTGTAATTAAAATTTTACTCCATGTTAGAAGCTAACTTGCATTTGAGAATCATCCTCTAATTGTTTATGATTCTATTGTCTACAGGTACTTGAGAAGAAGAGAAAGGAGAGGGCCCAAGTGGCATATGAAAGGAGGAAGCAACTGAATAAACTACGGGTTAAAGCTGAGAAGGCCGCGGAGGAGCAGCTTGGTCCCCAGTTGGACATTCTTGCTCCCATTAAATACTGAAGTGTTGGAAATTTTAGTAGCTTTCCTCCTATCTTTGAAAGTTATCCATAGAATTTCTTTCTTGTTGCATTTTTTTGGTCCCCAGTTGCTTAAGTTCAGTTTTGACACTTTTTGGAGAGTTGCGTATAAACTTTTAGTAGCCTAATCATGAACTGCTGAATTTAGCATTTTTCCTCTATAAATTAGACGGTTATTGTATGTTCCATTGTCTTATTTTTGTTATTTTGTAGTGTACTTCTTTGAGGAGCCTCGGGATTACAATGGTTGTCAAAATGGTAGCTATCAGTTTGTTTAGAAAACTGTGTGGACATTGAATGTTTGAATTCAGTTGGGATTTTAGCGAACTGGTTTTCCCCTGGGCGGAATGGTCATAACCACGAGCAGCAAGGATCTGAAATGACTGGGAGATGGAAGGGTGTGTGTGTGTTTTGTTTTCAAGATTGAAACTAAAATCAACATCTTTTTGAAATTGCATACAATGCAAAAGAAAGTTGTACTCTAGGGGAAGGGGACCTGTGCTTGATACTCCAGAACTTCCGGTATCAGGATACATCTCCCAAAGGCCAAAGGATTCTGGATGGTAGATGACTGATGATCTTCCTGTGACCTTAGTTGTAACTTGTAAGCTGCCCATTTTTTGAAGCCTCCAAATTGGTTTTCATCTTGCAACTCCCCATTTGCAGGAATTCTGATTTGTCGAGTGGCCTCACATCGTGTTACCTATGTAGTTTGTCAGTCCTCCAAGTACCATTGCTAGAATTGATGAACTCTGCCTACCTTATTTCTATCTACAACTACAAGTTGATTGTCATTTGATCCAGCAACAGTGCAACACTACCATCCGTTGCCTATTAACCATCTTCCACTAATCTGAGATTCCTTGGCATGAAAGCATGCTCCACCAAATACTAGACTGATTTGAATTTTTCTTAGCTGTCCTGTCCTGTCTGTCCAATAAGATTTACCCCCAGTGGAGCTTATGGGCTCACATTTGGTTTGGAGGCTCGAAGGAAGCCAATTACCTAGACCAAGTGATCTCAATGGTGGAACCCATTTGATAGTGGGCTCCATTTTACCTTCTTAACATGGGTAAACTAAGGTAGCCAACATGTTATTGGCTCCAGCCTCCAGAGAGCTTTTCAGATGCTGTAGACCCGTAGGCCCAGAAAGGTTGCTTGCTTCTAATGTTCATTGTTCATTCCATGCCTCTTAACTCTCAAGTCATACCATACCCATCGAAGTGGGAAATGGGAATGTTTGCATGGGCTTCCTTTAAATCTTAAGTCCTTCTATTTGGTGTACTGCTTTGAATAAGATGGGATCATGAGAACGTCACAAACTAATGAATAGTGATTTTGTGGCGTGAGAGTGAAACCGCTTCTTATGTTCTTCATTCAATGTTGTCCAATCTGCAAAGGTCCAATCCATGACTAATAAGCAAACCAGCTTGAGTCCTCTCACAGAAATGCATAAACAGTTCATACAATTCTTGAATTTCTTAACTTGATCGGATCCATCAAAAGACATGTTTAACTTCATATTTATTATGGATCCCACCATGTATATTGTGGGAAGTTTCCTTGCATGAAATCCATGGAAGAGGGAATGGAATGATGATTCAATTTACAGAGAAGTAACAACTCCAACTCCAAATATCCAATCAGTTCGAGAAGTTGGTATCACTCAAATAATGTACACTATTGAGTGCCATATATATATATATACATATATGTGTGTGTGGTTTGACTATTTTGATTGGCAAAACTCTTTCCATATCATATCTTTCACGCATCATAGATTTTCCCATATTCCCACATATATATAGATGTTCATTTTTTATTCTATCATTTTCAGTTTTTTCACTCATCCATCTGAACATCCAAATGTCCAAGCAATATCCCATAACCATGACCTTGTTATTTCAGGGGCATGACACTCTATGCACAGGTATCTAGGTTTCACAGATGGGCACACAAGACTTCAACACTTAAGAGGTCCATTTGGTTCCCTAGAATAGGTGCCTGGAATCGGAATTGGAATGGCCCATTCCGATGGTGGGCCCTACCCATATCATTGAAAGAGCTTGGATTTGACTCAATGAGTTCTTGGATTCAACTCAAATCAATCCAAGTAAGCAACCTAGGAGGAAGCAAATTTGGGTTGCTTGGTTTCCCTCTAATCACCCTCTATCAATATAAATTTTGATGCTGGATCATAGCTATTCCAAGTAAGCAACCAAGGAGGCAAATTTGGGTTGCTTGGGCTCCCCCTAATCAGCCTTCTACCAAAATAATTTTGATACATCCAAAAAGGACAATGGAGATACTACGGTTGGTTGTATTGCCCAGAATGCCAAGGAAAGATTGTGCGTGCAATTGCTCGTGCAATTGGAAGAATGTCCATCAATGTATTAGAAGCATTAGCAACTAGAAAAGCCCATGTCATGGCAAGAGAGTGGAGAGATTGTGACATCTTTATAGGAGATTCCAAGTTGACAATTGAAGGCTCATGTAGAAAGTGCGAGATCCCCTAGAATATTAACACATTGATTGAAGACTGCCGCAAGATGGTAGAAGAAGATAATTTGAAGATAAGTTATAAGAGTTACCCCCATCTTGTCCTCTTTCCTCTACCCAAAAAAAAAAAAAAAGAAAAGAATCTAAGGTTCAAATAAATAGGAGTCTATGAATAGGGTATAGATATAATAAATGCACATGTTAATAATTTATATGATGAGATACATTACTGATGTAACTGTTTCTGGTCACGTACCATTTTTTGTGATGTATAAATTTTTTGGCTAAGTACCTCGTTGTTTGACCCGGTGGTGACGTGCCTTGGTGATGAGCTACTTGGTGGCGAACTGCCCGGTGGCGAGCTCCCTGGTGGAGAGCTACTTGGTGACGAACTGCCTGGTGGTGAACTGCCTGGTGGCGAGCTGCCTGGTGGCGAACTGCCTGGTAGTGAATTCCCTGGTGGCGAGCTGCCTGGTGGCGAACTGCCTGGTGGCGAACTCCCTGGTGGCAAACTGCCTGGTGGTGCTCCCTGGTGCAGCGCAACCTGATTACCCTCCGTGTGAGGTGATTTCCTCTCCTTTGTAGGCGGCGGGAGCTGAGGGACCTGCGAGAACTGAATCAGAGGACCCGGGGGTATTTTCCCGGCGGGGACTCTCCGATGCCTAAGTTAGCATTCTGATTACAGAGAGCTTGGAGAGAAATGAGAGAGCTAGAGAGCAGGGGTTACCATCCTTTTTCCTCTCCCTTGGCTTTGGGGGTTGGAGTCCTTATATAGTGGTGTCCTTGCGGGTTAGGTGGGTGAAAAGCCTTCAAACGGTAAGACTCGTCATATCCCGTCAGAACCGGGGTACGATGATGAACTCCTCGAGGTTGTCAGGCTGGCGCTTGTGTCAGGCGGCCAGGTCGGTGCCTGGGCCAGGTTGCGAGGTTGGCGCCTGTGTTCGGGCCAGGTTGCCAGGTCGGCGCCTGTGTCAGTCGGCGGGTCGGTGTCTGGGCCAGGTTGTCAGGCCGGAGATCTTCCTGCGATATGCCAAACTACTCTTCTGGTGATGAGCCGGCGCCTGTGTCAGTCGGCGCCGTTTCTAGTCACGTACCATTTTTTGTGATGTATAAATTTTTTGGCTAAGTACCTTGTTGTTTGACCCGGTGGTGACGTGCCTTGGTGATGAGCTACTTGGTGGCGAACTGCCCGGTGGCGAGCTCCCTGGTGGAGAGCAATTTGGTGATGAACTGCCTGGTGGCGAACTGCTTGGTGGCGAACTCCCTAGTGGCGAACTGCCTGGTGGCGAGCTGCCTGGTGGCGAACTGCTTGGTGGCGAATTGCATGGTGGCGAACTCCTTGGTGGTGAACTGCATGGTGGCAAACTGCCTGGTGGTGCTCTCTAGTGCAGCGCAACCCGACTACCCTCCGCGTGAGGTGATTTCCTCTCCTTTGTAGGCGGCGGGAGCTGAACGACTTGCGAGAACTGAATCAGAGGTGATGATGCACGATCTGGCCGGTCTTAGCTGTTGATGATCTTGCCTCCGAAATGAGTAACAGGGACCTGAAACGGGAGGAGAAGAGAAACTCCGGGGAGAACCTGGTGTAAGGGCTCCGAAGCTTAAGTAATAATCCTTCAAAGCCAAGAATAACCAGATAGCGCGGAAGTTAGCATACCTCATCCCTGGAGGGGTAGAAGCCTTTTATAACCACTTCGCGCACTCACTTCCAGGCCTCCGTCAGGTCGGACATGATTACTTCTGAACTCCTGCCAGTTCGGGTGTCACTTCCTCTGGTCGGACAGAACCGCCACTGTTCCTTCTGTCGGAGCCGTCTCTGCGGCTAGTGACGACGGTTACAGGTGGCGGTGGCAGGAAGCCGTTTGAAATGCGGCTGTCAGGCGTCAGATCCCAAATCAGTCAGGTACGCCGCCCTTGGATAAGGACGTCCTTGGCATCGGGTACGTCTGGCGGGCCTGGTGTTTTGGAAGTGAAGTGTTGGAGTGGCGAGCGAGGTGCCTTGAGCTCGGTTTGGAGTGTTCCGATCTGCCACGGGTCAGCTCGGGTCAGCGCTGCGAGGCTTGGGCCCAGTATAGTTCGTGCTCCTTGCAGGGAGCTCGGATTCTCAGTAGGGAGCTCGCTCTTAATAGCGAGCTCGAGATCCCAGTAGGGAGTTTGTCCTTAATAGGGAGCTCGGATTTAGGGAGCTCGGATTTCACGGAGCTCGGGCTCCTAATACCGAGCTCGGACTTGGGGAGCTCAGGTTTTAGGGAGCTCGGACCTTCGACAGGGAACTCGCTCTTTATCAAGGAGCTCAGACTAAGTACAGCGGTCTGGAGTTCGGGCTCGGTAGTGAGTTGGACTTGCTTCCGACGTTCGCTTTGGGTGCTCTACTGTCCCGAACTGCTTGCCTTTGCCGCGTGTCGCGTGATCGCGAGGTCGGGACAAATTTCCCTTCATCAAGAGGACCCGGGGGTATTTTCACGGCAGGGACTCTCTGATGCCTAAGTTAGCATTCTGATTACAGAGAGCTTGGAGTGAAATGAGAGCTTGGAGAGAAATGAGAGAGCTAGAGAGCAGGGGTTACCATCCTTTTTCCTCTCCCTTGGCTTTGGGGGTTGAAGTCCTTATATAGTGGTGTCCTTGTGGGTTAGGTGGGTGAAAAGCCTTCAAACGGAAAGACTCGTCATATCCCGTAAGAACTGGGGTACGGTGATGAACTCCTCGAGGTTGTCAGGCTGGCGCTTGTGTCAGGCGGCCAGGTCGGCGCCTAGGCCAGGTTGTCAGGTCGACACCTGTGTCAGTCGGCGGATCGGTGTCTGGGCCAGGTTGTCAGGTCGGCACCTGTGTCAGTCGGCGGATCGGTGTCTGGGCCAGGTTGTCAGGTCGGCGCCTGTGTCAGTCGGCGGGTCAGTGTCCAGGCCAGGTTGCCAGGTCGGCGCCTGTGTCCGGGCCAGGTTGCCAGGTTGGCGCCTGTGTCAGTCGGCGGGTCGGTGTCTGGATCAGCTTGGCACATGATCCGGCCAGGTTGCGCAAGCCGCGCCAGGTCACGCGCAGGCCACGCCAGGTCGCGTGTAGGCCGCCCGTAGGCTGCATGCAGGTCGCGCTAGGCCAGCCAGACCGGTGCCCGGGTGGGACACCAACTTGGTAAGTTGTTTACATGAGTGTTTGCCTAGTTGTCACGAGGTGCCACGTGTCGCAATTTCACTAAAGGGCCAAATCTGCCCTCATCAATTACAATCAACAATACCAAGATTCTAGAACATGTAAAGATCATACAATACTTTCACTAACAATACATTAAATAATTTTTTAGGTTTTCAACATACTAAATTTCATAACATGAATATCATTTGAGGCATAAATTATTTTCATAATTTTTAAGGAAAATCCATAAATTTTTTAATAGAATGAAGCTTAGAACATCATAAGTCTAACCAAAAGGTCAATATAAATTGTTACTTACTTATTTAATATTTTTTAATATAGACAATAATTCAATATGTTTTGTTTACTTATTTATTGTGGATTAACTATTAATTCATAAATTAAAGAAATACATAATTTAGTCTAAAAATATGTATGGCCACTATAATTTCTAAGATACATATAATATTTAATTCATAAATTTCAATCAGTGAAGAAACAATCCTAGTTGTTTCTTTTGTTTCTTACCTTTTTTTCATAAATTTACTTCATAATGTTTCTTACCTTTTTTTCTTTTGTTTTGTAGGTGGAGAGTGAAGAAACAATCCTAGTTGTGCTTTGGATAGAGAACATAATGATAAAGTTTTGAAAATTTTGAAAAGTTGATAAAAAATCCAAAAGGTGGAGATTCTGTCATTTGGTGCAATTTAGTATACATCCATATCCAGCAATATGACACAATACATTGTACACTTTGTATCAATCATATCATGTTGATATTTTAAACCTTGGTCTAAGCCGATATAGGCCTATGCTGTCCAAGGCTACAACCACTTATCATAGGTGCTAAGCCCAACCTAGACCACCCAGCTTCGTCCATGATCACCTCTTGCCACCCTTCCCTCCATTAGAGTGGACCATGCACCAATATTGTAGGGGTGATCATTTTCAACCTAGAAGGGCTTTTTATACCTATATTGCAAGATGAAAATAATCATTTGATACAAGGAATTAGGGCTTATGTAGATGAAGAAGATAACCTTAAGTTAATCCTTAACCAATTTCAAAATTTGTCCAACTAATTCATCAATTATGATAAGTTAGGCATTCTTTTTAGTAAAATTATTCACCTAGGGTATAAAGGTGTAAAGTGGGCCATACCGTGTTGGCTCGCGGGCCGTTACAGGCTGTGTTGTCCTCCCCTGTGAAAAATTTGGAGGTCGGCCCCGCACAGACCAGGCCCATACGGGCCCGTGCCGTGCCGTGGTCCGGGCTAGCCCGTGGGCTGAGTCTTGGGCCAAGTCAGGCCGTGCATCGGGCCAAAGCTATTTATTTAAAAAAATTGACAAAAAACTTAAAATTTTAATTTTATATGAATTTTGTGTATACAATTGCTAATATATACAATAATTAAATCAATTAGGATAATAAAATTAAAAAAATATTTATTTTATTAATATATTATATTATATAATACATATAAAAATATATAAATAATATATATGGGCCGGGCTGGGCCAGGCTGTGGGATAGGTCGTGTCGGCCCGCGGGCCACGAGCAGCATAGCCCGCGGGCCATGGGAGTGGTAGTGCAGCGCATGGCGGAAATGAAGCTGGACCTGGAGCACCGGGTCGAGTATCTTCAGGAGGATATCAGGGAGAGGACTCAGATCTTTTCTCAAGGGATCGAAGACGCGAAGAAGAAGGCTGTCAGCGATTACATTGCTTCGTCGGATTTCGATGACCTGATGGTAGACTCCTACAGGAGGGGTTTCAAGCTAAGTCGGTGGATGATCTGGAATACGTACCCCGACCTCGATACCAGCGCCATATCCACTTCGCGCATCACTCTGGAGATGGCTAATGCTGCGGATGCCGAACCAGACTCCGAGGGGGAGGCAGGTCCTTCGAGCATTGTCAGAGAGGCTTCTGATAACGATGAAGTAGCCCCGGGCTTGTGAAATGAAATGAAATGAAATGTACACATCTGTTTTGAAATGAAATGTCTTTTTGCTCATGTACTTGTGTCTTTTTGCCGAACTGACCATTTCGGTCCGTCACCTCGTTTTATGGAATGACTTCGGCGTACTTGCTTCGGTGGCCTATAGATAGTACCTTCTCAAGTTGACAACGTTCCGTGCTCGGGGTACTTGTTTCCCTTCTAGGGTTCCGAGCTCGTACGCTCCCCCACCGAGTGTTTTCATTACTCTGTAGGGTCCTTCCCAGTTTGGTCCAAGTTTCCCTACGCCGGGTTCGGGCACCATGACCTTACGGAGAACCAGGTCGCCGACGCGGAAGTTCCTCTTTTTTACTCGCGCGTTGTAGTACCGAGCTACCTTTTGTTGGTAAGCCGCAGTTCGGATGTGCGCGAGGTCTCTCACTTTGTCCAGTAGGTCGAGGTTGGTGCGCAACTCGCCCTCGTTTGTCCGTTCGTCGTACGCTTCTAGTCGTAACGTAGGCACTTCGATTTCCGCCGGGATCACTGCTTCGGTGCCATAGGTGAGGTTAAAGGGGGTCTCACCCGTGGCGGTCTTTTCCGTGGTTCGGTGTGCCCATAAAACACTTGGTAGTTCGTCTGCCCACAAACCTTTGGCTCGGTCCAATCGCGCTTTTAGTCCGCGGAGGATGGCTCTGTTCATTACTTCTGTTTGGCCATTTGCCTGTGGGTGTGCGACCGATGTGAAGTTCTGACTAATTCCCATACTTCGGCACCATTCTTGGAACTTGATGTCTTCGAACTGTTTGCCATTGTCGGAGATCAGCACCCGAGGTAGCCCGAAGCGACATACGATGTTCTTCCAAAAGAAGTTTTGTATGTTTCGGGCCGTAACTATTGCCAGGGGTTCGGCTTCTATCCACTTTGTGAAATAATCTACTGCAACCACTAGGAATTTTCTCCCGCCTGTCGCTGGTGGGAATGGCCCCAGGAGGTCGATGCCCCATTGGGAGAAGGGCCATGGACTGGTGAGGTATTTGAGGTCGGCCGCGGGCTGATGGTGGATGCTGGCGTGCTTCTGACACTTGCCGCATTTTCTGACGAGCTCGATTGCCTCTGTATTCATCGTTGGCCAGTAGTATCCTTGTCGAAGTGCCTTTTGGGCGAGGGCTCTGCCCCCCAGGTGTCCGCCGCACAAGCCTTCATGGATGTCGCGGAGTACCAGCTCGGCTTCGGCTGGGCGCAAGCATCGCAGATAGGGGATCGTGTAGGATCGTCGGTACAACCGTTCGTCTATCATGACGTATTTGGCTGCCTGGCGCTGCACCCTCTTGGCTGTGTTGCGGTCCGCGGGGAGGGCTCCGTCTAACAGGAAGCTTGCGAGGGGGTCGATCCAGCTCGGCTCTGCTTCGGTGACGGGAGTGACCTCTTCAGCCCCACCGAGAATTCTGGGCCGAGGCAAGTCCTCTATGTACACGGTTCTCCTGGCGTTGTGGCTCGTGCTAGCCAGTCGGGACAGGGCGTCGGCCTCAGCGTTCTCGGACCTCGGGATTTGCTTGATGAAGTGTGATTGGAAGTTGAACAGAGCTTCCTTTACTTTGTCCAAGTACGCAATCATAGCGAGTTCGCGTGCTTCGTACTCGCCTGTAACTTGGTTGACCACGAGCTGGGAATCACTGCAGATAACCACGTGCTTTGCCCCGACCTTGCGCGCTAGGTTTAGCCCGGCTATCAGTGCCTCGTACTCTGCCTCGTTGTTGGATGCCGCGAACTCAAAGTGTAGTGCGTATTCCAGTTTTGTTCCGCCCGGGCCGCGTAGCACTATTCCAGCCCCGCTGCCTTGTCGCGCGCAGGCCACGCCAGGTCACGCGCAGGCCACGCCAGGTCGCGCGCAGGCCGCGCCGGCCGCGCCAGGCCGCGTGCAGGCCGCCCGTAGGCTGCATGCAGGTCGCGCTAGGCCAGCCAGACCGGTGCCCGGGTGGGACACCAACTTGGTAAGTTGTTTACCTGAGTGTTTGCCTAGTTGTCACGAGGTGCCACGTGTCGCAATTTCACTAGAGGGCCAAATCTGCCCTCATCAATTACAATCAACAATACCAAGATTCTAGAACATGTAAAGATCATACAATACTTTCACTAACAATACATTAAATAATTTTTTAGGTTTTCAACATACTAAATTTAATAACATGAATATCATTTGAGGCATAAATTATTTTCATAATTTTTAAGGAAAATCCATAAATTTATTAATAGAATGAAGCTTAGAACATCATAAGTCTAACCAAAAGGTCAATATAAATTGTTACTTACTTATTTAATATTTTTTAATATAGACAATAATTCAATATGTTTTGTTTACTTATTTATTGTGGATTAACTATTAATTCATAAATTAAAGAAATACATAATTTAGTCTAAAAATATGTATGGCCACTATAATTTCTAAGATACATATAATATTTAATTCATAAATTTCAATCAGTGAAGAAACAATCCTAGTTGTTTCTTTTGTTTCTTACCTTTTTTTCATAAATTTACTTCATAATGTTTCTTACCTTTTTTTCTTTTGTTTTGTAGGTGGAGAGTGAAGAAACAATCCTAGTTGTGCTTTGGATAGAGAACATAATGATAAAGTTTTGAAAATTTTGAAAAGTTGATAAAAAATCCAAAAGGTGGAGATTCTGTCATTTGGTGCAATTTAGTATACATCCATATCCAGCAATATGACACAATACATTGTACACTTTGTATCAATCATATCATGTTGATATTTTAAACCTTGGTCTAAGCCGATATAGGCCTATGCTGTCCAAGGCTACAACCACTTATCATAGGTGCTAAGCCCAACCTAGACCACCCAGCTTCGTCCATGATCACCTCTTGCCACCCTTCCCTCCATTAGAGTGGACCATGCACCAATATTGTAGGGGTGATCATTTTCAACCTAGAAGGGCTTTTTATACCTATATTGCAAGATGAAAATAATCATTTGATACAAGGAATTAGGGCTTATGTAGATGAAGAAGATAACCTTAAGTTAATCCTTAACCAATTTCAAAATTTGTCCAACTAATTCATCAATTATGATAAGTTAGGCATTCTTTTTAGTAAAATTATTCACCTAGGGTATAAAGGTGTAAAGTGGGCCATACCGTGTTGGCTCGCGGGCCGTTACAGGCTGTGTTGTCCTCCCCTGTGAAAAATTTGGAGGTCGGCCCCGCACAGACCAGGCCCATACGGGCCCGTGCCGTGCCGTGGTCCGGGCTGGCCCGTGGGCTGAGTCTTGGGCCAAGTCAGGCCGTGCATCGGGCCAAAGCTATTTATTTAAAAAAATTGACAAAAAACTTAAAATTTTAATTTTATATGAATTTTGTGTATACAATTGCTAATATATACAATAATTAAATCAATTAGGATAATAAAATTAAAAAAATATTTATTTTATTAATATATTATATTATATAATACATATAAAAATATATAAATAATATATATGGGCCGGGCTGGGCCAGGCTGTGGGATAGGTCGTGTCGGCCCGCGGGCCACGAGCAGCATAGCCCGCTCCATCGTTTCGTGCCGGGCTGGGCCTAGCACAGCCCGCAGACCGTTGTGCCAAGCCGGTCCAAGTTTGTGTCGGGCCACAAGGGGCATGGCTTGATTTACACCACTACCAACGTATCAACGGATGTTAAAGCATCAACTTCATATTTGGCACATCGATTTTAAGACAAAATATCTTGGTACCCCTTTGTGTTGGAATAGAGCTAAACATTTTTCACTGCCCTTTATTCTGAATAATCTGAAAGGTAAGTTAAGTAGATGGAACATGGAAGGCCCTCTCTTTAGATCCATTCATTGGCCAAGCTCGGGCTTGGCTTTTGCTAAAATTTGAATGGGCCCAACCCAAAACCCAAGCCTAAAAGAGTGTAAAATTGGGCTTGAAGCCTGATCCATGAACACGTCTACCTCTCTTTGGTTGATAGACAAATCTTAATCCTATTAGTGTTTTGATTGTGCATGATCTGTAAGCTCCTAGCCGGAAGATGACCTGGACCTTAGTCGCGTAGCAAGCTGGACCAAGCTGCAAGACAGAGGATCAGAGAAATCGGGGTGGTTAACCCAGCGAGGTCGCTCTGATGCTTAAGTCAGTACTGAGTTATGCAAGCTGAAAGTTTGTATGCTAGTAAGCTAGTGAGCAAATAATCGCGCGTACCTAGGTCTCGGGGGTTGATGTCCTTATATAGCTGGGATGCCGTAGGTCTCTCGAGACATTCTCGGAATCTTTGGCCCGTGATGTAGGGATCCTTTCCGCTTTAATATGAGAGTAACGCATCAATTAATGAGGTTTATTGTTTCCCTTCAGTTCGGGCTGGGAGAAGATAAGGCCTTCGGTTACACGGCGTGATCCCAAGTAGTTCAGAGTCCGCTGAGAAGCTTCTAGAATTGATTACGTGGAACCTTGGCGTATACAAGTACCGAAGTGATTTTGGTTCCAAGGCGACCAAGCACTCGAGCTCCCCGATCTGCTGACATGGCGCTTCGCACTGAGTTCTTGTCCTATTGGCAAGCTCTGTCCACGTGTCCTTCACTTACTAGGTTGGGCCAAATCACTCCTCATCAATTGCCCCTCACACCCCGTGCCGGGGATCTCGACCCGGTGCGAGGAGTTCATGACAAACCCAAGTGGATTTGGCACGATTTCCAGATGGTACAGAGGGCGGCTCTTTGGTCGGACCTGCGTGGCCACTTGGCTCGACTAGGAAATGATCCAGATCACGTACTGGGTATGCGCAGACGTCACGCCATTTATAAACTCAACGGACGTCAAAACGCGCGCTTAACCGATTTCGACCTCGGGTGGCATGCAACCGGTTTTCAGGGAGCCGTTGGATCGTGTAAATCTCGACCGTTGAACCCCGATTGCAGTGGCTATAAATAGGGGCCGAAGGGGCCCATTTTTCTTGCCGTAAATTGCGTGCTTGAGTTTGTTGAGGTCGCGCTTCAGTCTTCCAGTCGGTGTCAGTTGCCCTTGCATCTGTGGTCTTTTCGCTTCCTTCGGTCCTCTTGGTGAGTTCATCTCTTCTTGTTTTCATTTCCTGTTGCCCTCTTCCTTTAGTTTAGTATGTCTAGTGTTAGTTTGGATAGCCTTTTTGGTGAGAGTGGAGAGTCTGTCAGGGCAAAGGTGGGCACCTCGGCGCAGGCCGCAGAGTCTCGCCTGGTCGAGGTGGGTATCTCAGTGCGGGGTGCGGACTTCCAACCCGTCCGAGGCGGACTCACCTCGGCAAGAGCGTGAGGCCTCCATCATGGGGGCCTCCACATCTCGTCGGGCTCGGGGAACGGACAACTTCGGCCCTTCTACGATGATGGCTGACAGGCTTCTGTCCCTAGTAGCCCAGTATAACTTGCCCGACAATCTTGTGTACAACATTTCCTTAGGAAGGTTTCCTTGGGATCCCAGTCCTGATGAGATCGTGGTTTTCGAGGAGCAGCTCGTAGCAGGGCTGCGTTTCCCACTTCACCCTTTCATAATCGAGGTCATCAAAATTTTCAACATCGCCATAGATCAGGTCCACCCAACTCGATCCACAATATCGTAGGTACCATCTCCCTTTTCCATGACTATAACTAGCCTTTGAACCTTGACATTTTCTCGTCGATCTATTCTATAAAAAAGAACTCCGCATGTGTTCTCCTTGAGCATAGGCGAAGCTACTACATGTCTCCTCGTCATGGTTACATAATTTTGCATGACCTCCCAAACAAAGTCCCGGCCTGGAAGAAGCGCTACTTCATGATTCGTAACACTACGGGGTGGCCATTTCCAACTCACTGATGGCCTGCCATTCAGGATACCAATATCAGGTTGGACAAACAGACACAGGAGGAAGTCTGATCTTGGGCGAAGCTCAGGTTGAAGTTCGAAAACTTCGTGATTGAAGAAAAGCTCATACAAGCGGGGTTGAATCCTCCGGGTACTTGTTTTTCTTCTTCATAGTTTATCTTGATCTTGGGATCTAACCTGTTCGTTTCTTTTTGTAGGAGCCATGGCTTATATCCCTGCTACCAAGCTCTTCGAAAGCATGAAGAAGGGGAAAAAGAGGAAGGCCTCCAAGAAGGCCCGTCTCCATGAGGCCGCCGCCACCTCCAGTGTCGACATCGCCGCCCCCGAGCATCCTCCGGTTGCCGAGCACCCTATAGTTATCGACTTGGTCGACGAAGACCAAGGCAGGGCTTCTCCACCTCACTTACCCGAGGAGGCTCTAGTGTCCGAGCCCCAGTCCACTCGGGCGGCCATCCCTTCAGGAGGTGACTCCTCCCAGGCAGCCCAGAGCATTTTGACCCTGAAACTCGGTCTACTCAAGAGTAAGAATGTGGTCTTCACCGAGAAGGTCACCCAATGGGCCGATCTACCGGTGGCTCAGCTCGGGGCCAAAGCGACTACTCACTGTATGGTGGTACATATCTGATCCTTGGATTGTACTCTCTATTTCTCTTTCTCGGTACTTAGATTTTGTTTTTTCTTTGGTAGGTGAACTCCACAATCCATGCTCTTATTTGTCAATCCGAGGTGCAGCTGAAGCAGGCCCTCTAAGATGAAGAAACCTCCTAAAGCGTTCAACACGAACTGGACTTAGCTCGCAGCGAGTTCATAAACTGGAGAAGGATGCGCGAGCTCAAAAGAGCTGATTGTGCTGCTAAGGGAGGAGAAGAAAAAGCTCAAGGAGGAAAGGGAGGCCCTTCAGAGGGAAAAGGAGAACCTCGAGGAGCTCGTGAAGGAGCGCACATATATCTTTGACGACGCGATCAGGGATGCTAAGGCTCTGGTTGTCGAGGAGTACAAGTCTTGGAAGGAGCTGCGCAAATTATTGACCGAGACCGGCACCGCAGCCTATCGCAAGGGCTTCAAGCTTAGCCGGTGGCTGACGTGACGTGAGTTACCCAAACTCAACCTCAGCATTATCACCACATCGAGGGTTACCGAGGAGATGGCCGGGGAGAATGCTAATGACATGGACTCCAAGGATGAGAGTCACGATGACCTCCTCGACGAGGAGACAGTGGAGGAGGGAGATGGAGACACTGCCGCCGAGGACCATATGGAGACCAACCAGGAAACCATAGTTACTGATGGGGACGAGGATCCCCACGTCGACTGATGTTTTTCTGCCTCTTTTCTTGGACCCTCAGTACATATCTGATGTCCTGAGCCTCCGAGCTCGGTTTAATAGTTATAGTCTCTTTTTTTTACATGTACCTCGAACTTTCTTTTATCAATGCAATGCAGTAGTTTCAAAATTCCTTGTTGTGCAAAATTTTGTAAGTATAGATTACTCCTGAAGTGCCGAGCTGGTGAGCTAGGCCCAAGTAGGAATAACCCAATCTCGCTGGACGCTAAAGTGAACAGACACTGTAGGGTATATGCCCGACCTGTCTACGCACGGGCTACTTTATTTACCCATGACGAA
This sequence comes from Nelumbo nucifera, assembly GCF_055504915.1. Taxonomy (NCBI): domain Eukaryota; kingdom Viridiplantae; phylum Streptophyta; class Magnoliopsida; order Proteales; family Nelumbonaceae; genus Nelumbo; species Nelumbo nucifera. Next base: position 48,301,733 of record NC_142656.1, read on the forward strand.
GCAACTAGGTCTATGGTTGCCTATGTCAAAGCAACTAGGTCTTAGGTTGCCCATGCCGAAGCAAGTGCGTTTTTGGTTGCCCATGTCGAAGAGGCGATCGGGTCTTAGTTTGCCCATGCCGAAGAGGTGACAAGGACTTATCTGCCCATGCCGAAGAGGCAATTGCGTCTTATATTGTGCCGATGTCTTTTGTCAGCTCGACACCATAGCCCTTAGGCTCTGGGAGTGGCTTACGGTCCTCTCTCCAGCTTGACATCCTTTTGATCAGCTCGGTGGTCTTGTGGACTTTGTAAATTTTTCGGTTGTGTTGGAGTTGGAGTAGCGAGATTATAGATAATATCTCCTCAGGTTGTCAACGTTCCAAGCTTGAGGTACTTGTTCCCTTTCATAGTCTAGAGCTCATATGTGCCTTCGCCGAACACTCGTCTCACTCGATACAGACCTTCCCAATTCGGTCCGAGCTTACCCACTTCGGGCTCAGGTACCATTACCTTGTAGAGGATCAGGTCACCGACTCGAAACTATCATTTCCTGACCTGGGCATTGTAGTACCGAGCTACTCTCTGTTGGTAAACTGTAGTTCGAATATAGGCCAGGTCACGTACTTCTTTGATCAGATCCAAGTTGGTCCAAAGCTCTTCGTCGTTCACCTTTTGGTCGTATGCCTCGAGCCGCAACGTTGGTACTGTGATCTCCACCGAAATCACAGCCTCCGTTCCATACGTGAGGTTGAAGGGCGTTTCACCGGTAGATCTATTCATGGGCCGGGCTGGGCTTTTTCTCTTCATTAACAATATTTTTTCAGGCCCAAGCCCGAGCTTGACCCTCATAAAAAGCCCAAAGCTCGGGCCCGAGCTCGAAGCCCGACCTAACAGAGGCTGAAATGTAGGGAGACTGAGTTCACTGTTGGTGCGGCTGGCGCAGGTGCCTGAGTTCGCCATCGTCGATGCTTGAGTTCACTAGTTCCTGAGAATATGCAACAATGCATAAGAATGAGATCTGCGAGAGAGACAAGAGAGAGAGGAATGGTGAGAGAGATAGAAGATTCACCATCGGAGAGAGGGACGACTGAGTTCACTAGTGGCACGACTGGCACCAGTGCCTGAGTTCACCGGTTCTTGAATCCTGAGAATATGCGAGTTCGTGCGAGTGAGAACTGTGAGAGAGACGAGAGAGAGAGAGAGAGAGAGAGAGAGAGGATCGGTGCCTAAGCTTGCCTATCACCTCTGAGACTGAGAACAGTGGCTGCTTGCTTAGACTCGCACTGGTTATTGAGAGTGAGAATGAGGAAAGACAGATAAAAGATGAAAAGAGGGAATATGAAAGGGTTAATTGGCTAGGGTTTACAATAAAATACAAAATGTCAGGTTGGGCTTTTGTGACAAATACCGAGCCCATCCCGTAAAATAGTCGGGCTCGGGCTTTTAAGCCCGAGGTCAAGCCCGCGGGTTAAAGTTCATGCACAAGCCTGTCCAGGGGTCGGGCCGGGCCGGCCCAGCCCGTTGGGCTACTCGAACCATGAATAGGTCTATTCCCTAGTTGCAGTCTTGATGGTCGTCCTATAGGCCCAAAAGACACTGGGCAACTCGTTCATCCGCAACCCTTTAGCTCACGCTAAGTGAGCTTTTAGTCCGTAGAGAATAGCCCTGTTCATCACTTCGGCCTGTCCGTTCGCCTATGGGTGTGCCGCCGAAGTGAAGTTTTGCTGAATCCCCATCTCGACACACCAATTTTGGAACTTAATGTCTTCGAACTACTTCCCGTTGTCCGATATCAGCACCTTGGGTAGTCTAAAACGGCACACAATGTTCTTCCAAAAGAAGTTTTGCACATTATGGGCTGTGATATTCACCAATGGCTCGACCTCCACTCACTTTGTGAAGTAGTCCATTGCTACGACCAAGAACTTCCTTTTCCCGGTTGCCAGTAGGAACAGACCGAGGATGTTGATCCCCCACTGCATGAAGGGCCAAGGGCTAGTCCGGTAATTTAGATCGGCAGCAAGTTGATGGAGGATGTTGGCATGCCTCTGACATTTGTCGCATTTCTTGACGAGTTTGAGTGTGTTTGCCTTCATGGTTGGCCAATAGTAGCCCTGCCTTAGTGCTTTTTGAGTGAGCACTCTGCCCCCAAGTGTCCTCTGCATAGTCCTTCATGGATGTTGCGAAGTACTAGTTTGGTTTCTGAAGGTTGTAAGCAATGTAGGTAGGGAGTGTGAAGGACCTCCTGTATAGCCGTTTGTCGACAAGGACATATCGGGCTAATTGACACTCTACCCTCCGAGCTGCATTGTGTTCTACTAGTAAGGTCCCGTGGAGCAGATAATCAACGAGCGGGTCAATCCAGCTTGGTCCCGCTTGCAACACGGGAGCGACCTCTTCTGCCCTCCCCCCTCGAGAATGCTGGGCTAAGGTAGGTCTTCTTTATATACAGTTTGCATTGTCTTGTCACTGGTACTTACCAATCGTGATAGGGCGTTGGACTCAGTGTTCTCGAACCTCGGTATCTACCTAATGAAGCAAGAATGAAAGCCTGGTAGGATTTCTCTGACCTTGGCCAAGTAAGCTGCCATAGTTGAATCGCGAGCTTTGTAGTTGTTGTTGACTTGGTTTACTACCAGATGATAGTCGCTACACACAACGAGGTGTTTTACACCCATCTCTTTCGCTAGGTTTAGCCCGGCAATTAGTGCCTCATACTCTGCATCACCGTTCGACGCCTCAAATCTGAACCAAAGAGCATACTCCAACTTCATCTCACTCGAGCCGTATAGTATCAGTCTAGCACCACTTCCTTGCTGGATAGACAAGCCGTCTACATAGAGGATCCAGGGCTCCTTGTCCTAGGTGGTCCTACCCTAATTAGGACTGGTGCTTCGCTGGTTGACGCCTCTGACGCGTTAGTAGGCTCAACCAATTCAAGGGCTAGCGTGTTGAACGCACGTTCTGCTATGAAATCTGCCAAGACTTAGGCTTTGATCGCTGAACGTGGCTCGAACTGGATGTCATATTTGCTTAGCTTGATGGACCACTTCGTCAGCCTCCCTGACTCCTCGGGCTTAAGCAAAATGTGCCACATAGGTTTGTTGGTGAGGACGACAATGGTGTAGGCTTGGAAATAAGGATGTAGTTTCTGAGCTACTACTAGTAGCGCGTAAGCTAGTTTATCGATGTCGGGATATCTGGTTTCTACGTCCTATAAAACTTTGCTTACATAGTAGACCAGTCGTTGGACCCAGTCTACTTCTCAGATTAGTACTAAGTTGACCACCTCATTACTCGCGGAGAGGTATATCTTCAGTTCGTCTCCTTCCTTAGTTTAGGTTAAAACTGGGGTGGCTCTTAGATATCTTTTCAGCTCATCAAACGCGAGCTAGAATTCTTTGGTCCATGCAAAGTCTTCGTTCTTTTTTATTGCTTTAAAGAAGGGTAGGCACCGACCCACCGATTTAGACATAAACCGGTTCAGGGCAACTACCCGGCCTGTGAGTCTTTGAGCCTCCTTTATTTTTTAAGGCGGTCTCATATCTAAAATGATTTTAATCTTATCGGGATTGACTTCGATGCCATGTTAGTTCACTATGTAACCGAGGAATTTGCCCGCTGTGACCTCAAAGACACACTTGATCGGATTAAGTTTCATGTCAAATTTCCTTAGAATTTGAAAACCGAATTTAAATCATAAATTAAAGAGCTCGAGAATTGGGTCTTTACGGCCATGTCATTAATGTAACACTCAATCCTATTGCCAACTGAAGGGCATGACTTCATAACAGTACAACCCTAGCTCAGTTACAAAGGAAGTCTTGTCCTAGTCGGCTAAGTCCATCCTAATTTGGTTGTAGCCAGAGTAGGCATCCATGAAGCTCAGCAACTCGTGCCTCGAGGTCGCGTCTACCAGGCGGTCTTTTCTGGGAAGGGGGAAGCAGTCCTTTGGGCAGGCTTTGTTCAGGTTGGTGTAGTCGACACACATGCGCCACTTTCCGTAGGCCTTTCTTCACCAGCACAGGGTTGGTCACCCAGCTCGGGTAATGGACCTCCCAAACAAAGTATGCGGCGAGGAGCTTCCTGACCTCCTCATTGACTACCCTCCACCGCTACGGGGTGAGGTTACATTTTCTTTGTCTAACTAGCCCGACTAAGGGGTCCACATTTAACTTGTGAGTAATCACACTAGGGTCAATGTCGGGCATTTCTGGCGCAGACCAAGCAAAAACATCTAAATTATTAAGTAAGAAACTTACTAGGTGTGTTCAGAGTGGTTCGCTTATCAGGGCACTGATATGGAGATTTTTAGTCGGCTTGGTTTTGGAAACCGGTATGTGGATTGTCTCCTCCATCGGGGTTGCTCGCTCCTCAGTATAGTTTGCTAGTTGCTATAGCTTGACATCTTCCGCCAGTTTCGCCTTTCTTTTTAGTGCAGCCATGTAGCACTTGCGAGACTCGAGCTGATCACCTTGTACAACCCCTACTCCGTAATCCGTCGATAACTTAATCGCCAGGTTGTATGTCGATACTATTGCACGCAAGACGTGCTGGATGGGCAGACTCACGATCACATTGTAGGGCGATGAAGTTACGACCACCGGAAAGGTATGCTCGAATCGCACTATGTTCGGCCACGTTCCTGCCTCTACTGGTACCGTGACTCGAACAAGGGGTCTGACTTCTTCGCTGCTGAATCCCACCAAGTGTTTGTTGGCTCCAAGTCGCTTTGCTTCAGCTTAGCCTGTCGAAAGACCCTTTAAATATGATGTCGACCGAACAGCCTGAGTCCACCAGAATCTGCTTCACTTCAAAGTCATTAATGACGAGCTTCAACACAAGAGCATCGTCATGAGGGTACTATATCCCACGCACATTGTCCTCGGTGAAATAGATAGGCTCTTCTATCCGAGGTCGTTTTGGTGGGTTTTCTACTTCATGTTTCAGTTCTCTGACTGAGGTCTTCCCTGCTGTTGTAGTACGCCCCGCTACAATGGATCCGTCGGTGATCCTGTTGATCACCCTACGGATCGGTCTTTCTTCTGGTAGCTGCCAAGGTGGTTGCTCGTTCTATTTGCTTAACTTTGGAGCATATCTCCTCTGATATCCTTGTCGGAGGATATGGAAAATGTAGTTCTCTTCGCGCAAAATGTAGTTCTTCAAGCATCTATGGAAAATGAGCTCTTCGATCTTGTCGCGGAGGTTCTGATAGTTCTCTGTGTTGTGACCATGGTTCCAATGAAAGTGACAATAGACGTTCGGGTTCCTGGTCGTTGGATCTCCCCATAGCCTGGGTGGCTACTTGATGAAGGAAGAATCCTTAATTGCCATCAAGATCTCTCCTCGCTTCGCGTTGAGGGGATTATAGTTGGTTGTCTCTATAGGGGGGTCCTGGATCGCTGTCCCGACCTATAGCTTCGGGAGGGGGAATTACTCCTTAAGCAAGGTGACTTACTTCTTCTCCTTGGTGACTTGCTCTTCTTCCTTTTTTATTTGCCACTGCTCGTACCTTCTTCTTCTCTCTTCCTCTTCTCGCCTTGCGGACTCTCTAGTTTCTGGCTGAGCTCTTCTTCGGTGCTTATGAATATCTCGACTAACGCAAGAAACTTTCCGAGTTGCGGTGAGGCGCACTGCTGGGTCGAGCTCCAGTATATGTAAACACGTTTCATTGAAACGCTTGATGTAGCTCTGGATCGACTCGCCTTCCCTTTGCACCACGTTCAGAAGGCTCTCTTGTGGTTTCGGGCACTTCTTACTAGTGATGAAGTGGGCCATGAACATATCCACGAACTATGCCCAACTTTTGGTGGAACCCAGCGTGAGGTTCTTGTACGAAGTCTGGGCTAATCCTTTGAAAGTAGTGGAGAAATCCACACGCATACACGCTTCGTCTGCCCCGACGAGATGCATTTGAGATTGGAACGCGTCTACATGGTTGCTAGGGTTGTAGGATCTATCATACTTGTCCAATGAAGGTACCTTGAAGTCTTTCGGCATCGGTACCGCTAGTAGCTCAGGTGATATGGGAGATGGCCAGCTCAACAAAGTTGGAGCCGCTCGTGTAGCCACCGAGTTTACCTCTTCCCTTTCCTTGCTCTACTCCAACGGTTGGCTATTCTTTGCTAGAAGGCTGTTCCTGGCTGAGGAACGGCGAGTTTCGCGACGCCACCACTACTTTTTCTTTACTGGCTCGGCGTTGGTGCTGCTAACTTCTGTATGGTCAGGCACTTCGATTCTAGTCCGCTCTCGCTCCTGAACACTGTTGTGAGGTGGATTAGGGTTCTTTGTTGCTACTTCTTCTTGATCTCAAGACCGGAGTTGGCTGTTGTGGGGTGCCAGGGGGTCTTGTCTTGAGCTCTTACCTCGGGCTCCAAGCTGGGGATCATTGCGTTGCAATCTGTTGTTCTCCGGCCGCGAAAGTTGCTGCTGTCTGTTCCTATCGGGCTGGCTGACTTCGGGACTGTCCTTCAGGTCTCCCCTTTGAGAAACTGGGGGAGTGTGTTGTCCGTCCGTGTCCTACCTCGAGGTGGGGCTTGACCCCTGGGAGGGACTAGTACCTGCAAGGTTCCCTCACCCTGATGGAGAGATTGGCGGACATTCTGATGGACCCTGTGCTGGTTCTAGTTCTAGTTCTGACTTTGATACTGACATGTTTGCTGCAGTGGAAACTGCTGTTGGCTTGGCTGTAGTGGTGGAAACTGCTATTGGTATTGTTGGTAGAGATAGTATTGTTGGAATTGTTGAAGTTGTTGAATCTGTCGCATCTGGATCTGCATTGTCCCGACACTCTGAACGAGATTGTCAAACTGAGAATGCCCGACCCCTAGAGGGATCATAGAAGGCTCCGAAAATGTGGTGTTCACCTGGGGCAACAAGACATTTATTTGCTAAGTTGTCTGTGGCACTGACAGAGGGGGGATCCCCAAAGCAGTCAGGGGGATGTTGAACTACCCGATAGTCACTAAGAGGCCTTGAGGTAATGATGTTTGGTGATCTTGCCCCCCAGTGACGTTCATGTTAATGCCCTTACCAATGTTGCTGGAAGATGCCATTGAAAAGGGATGCGGTGACTGGTAAGTTGTAGTGTTTGACCTTTCAGTCGTGTTCCCACAGACGGTGCCAATTGATTGTGCACGATCTGTAAGCTCCTAGCTGGAAGATGACCTGGACCTTAGTCACGTAGTGAGCTAGACCAAGCTGCAAGACAGAGGATCAGAGAGCCCAGGGTGGTTAACCCGGCAAGGTCGCTCCGATGCTTAAGTCAATACTGGGTTGTGCGAGCTAAAAGTTTGTATGCTAGTAAGCTAGTGAGCAAATAATCGCACATACCTGGGTCTTGGGGGTTGATGCCCTTATATAGTTGGGATGCCATAGGTCTCTCGACACATTCCCAGAATCTTTGGCCCATGATGTAGGGACCTGTTCTGCTTTAATAGGAGAGTAACGCATCAATTAATGAGGTTTATCGTTTCCCTCCGATTCGGGCGAGGAGAAGATAAGACCTTCGGTTACGCGGCGTGATCTCGGGTAGTTCGGAGTTCGCTGAGAAACTTCTAGAATCAATTACATGGCACCTCGACATATATGGGTACCAAAGTGATTTTGGTTCCAAGACGACCGAGCACCCGAACTCCCCGATCTGCTGACATGGTGCTTTGCACTGAGTTATTGTCCGTCCTACTGGCAGGCCGCGTCCACATGTCCTTCACTGGGCCAAATCACCCCTCATCATGTTTCAAGTTGTTGCTCTTCATTGTATGAGTGTAGTAAAATTTCCTAAAAAACTATTAATGAGATGGAGAAGATTAAACCAAATTTTTGGTGGAATATTTTGCAATCTAAATTTAATTGGTGTTCTTGGAAATATATGTGTGCCAACCTAGGCAGAACGGTGGTTTAGGTTTCAAACATAGTGCCACTATGAACTTAGCTTTACTAAAGAAATTAGTTGGCGCTTCCTAATTGAAGATGATAAGCTTTGGGTTCATATCCGGGAAGGTAAATACATTCACAACGGACGCCTTTTTCCTTTTCAGATTAAGTCAGCCTAACTCTCTTTTGGATTAACAATTGGGTTCATATCTGGAAAGGTAAATAGGGTTCATCCTCAATTTGAATTAACAATTCAACAGGCTCTATGGATTAGATTTTTGCAACTCTTTTACCCCACAACTTATGCCTCCCTACCTCTCTCAATTTAAGATTTTTTATTTTCTCAATGAGAATACTTGTTGGAATTTCTTAAACTTTTACTGTATCTATGCTTGAACTCATTTCCAACACTGAAATTTATCGCTTTGACTTATCTTTCATTGGATAAGGGTACCAACGGTAAATTCTCCACTAAAAAGCTTATTTTGATATGAGAACTTGTTATTTCATATCTATCCGTTGAGCATAAAACTTGCGTTAAGTGGATCTAGCAACTGAAAATATTAGGACATTTCAAACTTTTAATGTGGGGACTGATTAACAATCTCATTCCTGTCAAATCAAATTTATGTATTGTTGATTCTTCAACAACTGATTCTCTTTTATGTCCTCTTTGTAAGTCATGAGGAAGAAACTATTAATCATCTGTTTGGATTTTGTCCATTTGCTTCAATAGTGTTTTTTGGCTCACATTGCGTTATAAATATTTACCAACTTCTTCAAACCTCATGACTCACTATATTTATCATTTAATTCAACAATCACTACAAGAAAAAAATCGTCTAAGCCGGTGGTAACAAGACCTAATTTTAAAAGTTATTAGCAGGATCCGCGCGATGCATGGAAAAATCTGAAAGATTTAATAATTTTATTTTTTATTTAATGTTGATTTATAAAAATAATTATTGTTAATTGAATATGAATAAATATTTTTTAATAAATTTAGTTTTATTGATAATTTGTAGTAATTTTTATAAATTTTATTCTTTTTATTATTTTTAAATGAAAAATTGATTAATTTTAAATAAATAAAAATAATTATAAAAGATAACATTTTTATTAATTTCACTAATAATTAACAATTAAATAGGAATGACAACAGGGTGGGTTTAGGGCAGGGCACTCCATCCCTTTCCTTGCCCCATAGTCAAGATACTCTACCCCATCCCCGCCCCGTCTCCAATGTCACACGGGTCCAAAGCAAGGTAATCACTCCTCAATATCGGGCGAGTTCAGGGGCAAGGCACCCCACTCCTCATCAAGGATAGAGAATCCTCGAATTTCCCTGCCCCGTCCCCAGTATTGGGCGGGTTCAAGTAGAGGTGTAAATTAGGTCGTGCTGGGTCGGCACGACACAACCCGCATGTGGCCCACACAGAGTGCAAGTCGTGCCGTGTTGGCCCACGAGGCATCCCGGGTTATGCTTCCCTCATCTAGGATAATTTGGGGGGTTGGTTCAGCATGGTCCACGACTCGAGCCCACACGGGCTCATGCTGTGTCGTGGGTCAGGCTGGTCCATGGGTCGGGCCTTGGGCTAGGCCATGCCGCACACCAAGCCAAGCTCAAGGCAAGGCACCCACTCCCCGTACAAGGTTTTTAAAATTGGACTGGATAGGGAACCGTTTCGGGGTCGAACGGTCTGACTGTTCGGTCCGAACGGATGACTCACTCTGACAAAAAAAAATTAGAAAAACAAAAAAAAAAGGCCAAAAACTGTTGTCCGGGTTGATAGTTCGATCGCCGAGGTCAACAATTCGCTAACCAAATAAACGGTTTTTGGACAAAAAGCAGTTTTGAGGTGAAACGGTGTCTGGTTCCCAATTTTTCTGATCTATCCATCTGGTTTGATTCAGTTTTCAAAAGATTGTCCCTGTCAACCCAATATTCAATATGATGATAGAAATGATCAAAAGGATATATGAAGTATCAACCACATGGTAAATTTCTAAAAGTACACTAAATTGTCTTTAATATTCAAAAATGTAATTTTATGAAAATTTTGAAAATTTTATTGTACTTGTGTAATTTTGAAAATTTATTCAAATTTATTTAAATTTTTATTAAATAATTTATTTTCTTTTTAAATGGTTTACTTACAGAATTATACTAATTTATCTTATAATAATATAAACTAACCAATAATTTCCTTTTTCCAGTATTATACTAATTTATCTTAATAATTTGTGTAATTATTTGTTCAAATTATATAGTTTTCCATTTCCCATAGTCATTTATCTTTAATAATTTTCAATAATTTGCAATGAAAATTACATAATTTTTCAATTGTTTTCCAAAATCTATCAAATGTAGTAACATTTCCTAAATTTTCCAAAATATTCTAATAATTTTCAATAATTATTTAATGCATTTTAAATAAACTTTCAAATACTTTATATCTTTTAATTTCAAAAATGTTATTTTACGAAAATGTAGTTTTATGGAAATTTTTGGAAATTTTATTACATTTGTGTATCTATGGGGATTTATTGAATTTTTTTAATTGTTATTAAATATATTTTTTATTTGGTAGTTTACTAAGAAAATTACACTAATTTATATTTTATTTTTCAATATAAATTAATTAATAATTCCATTTTCTTACATTATAATATTTTGTTCCCCCATTTGTATTTGGTTATTAATTATACTAATAACAATAAATAAAATTGTATACTTTTTGATAATTGTTAAATATAATTCTCAATTTTATAGAAATTAGTTAAAGAGTTTTCAAATTCTATAAAATGTTGTTAATGAGTTACTTAATAACAATGTTTATTAATTTTTGGTAATTTACTAACCGTAATAATAAGAATATTTAATTTTTGGTAATTTATTAATTGTATTTATTAACTTATGGTAATAACACTATTTAATACTCATTGAATATGGGTGGGATTAAATATTAACCGTATTTAATTATTTATTAATTAATATGAATATTTTAAATGAGGGAGAGTGGATATAGATTGGGGGGATGCATTTTAGGAATTGATTAGGGAGTGGGGCAATATGATATTTTACTATTGGTTTAAATGAGATAATTAGGAGAGAGATTATAGGAATATTTTTAGGTAGTTAGGTGACATGGCTTAATGGGAGTGCTGGGATGGGGAGAGGAGAGAAAGTCAAAGAGAATGCAGGGTGGGGATAATGGAGCAAGGAGAGGCATGGTGATGGGGACCCGTGCTTTGTTAAGCAAAAGTTAAATATATATTAATATTATATTAATAGACGATCCGATCAAACTCAACCCGAGTTTGTCAGTTTTCTAATATTTCATATCGGCTTTGGTTTAATAAATATATATTAATATTATATTTTAAATTTAATTTTTTTTAATATGGAAAATTAGGAAAATTCCCATATTTGCTAGTCTAAAATATTTTATATCATAGATTTAATTTTTGTAATTTATTTTTTAATAATATCATTGTAATTTATGAAATTTAATGTTAAATTTTAAGTTTAAATCTTTTGAACAAACAAACAAAACCAAAAATATACCCAAATTGGTACAACCTGAGTTTGTGGGTTTTCGCTAATGGTCAATCGATTTGGTTGGCAAAACAACCTGCAATTGAACTGAACCAATCATTGAACACTCCTAATTTCAACTAAATGTATAGTCTAATCTCTAATAGATAACAATAGTTTAATCTCCAATAACTATTGAAAATTAATAGCAAACATACACAATCATTGAAAATAAGTTTATAATGAAAATATAATAGATATATAATAAAAATACAATAATTACAAAAATATAATAAATACTGAAGATATACTAAATTGGTCATTAAATAGTGTAATCTTAAATAATAGTTTAATCTCTAATAAGTATTAATCTATAAATTATAAAAAATATATAATTACTAAAAAATAACTTTTTAACAAAAATATAATAAATACGATAGATTAAATTTCAAAAGTTAAATAATAGTTGTTTAATCTCCAATAATTATTGATAATTTTTATTAAATAAAAAAATAAAAATACATTTATAAATAATTATTGAAAGCATATTTATAAAAAAATAAATAATTACTGAAAGTAAAATAAATACTAATTATAGCATATAAATATATAATAAATATACACTATTATTGTAAAATTATTACTAATAAATATACAGTATTATTGTAAAATTATTACTAATAAATATAATTTTGTTTATAGTTATTTTCTATAATTATTAATTGATATAATTGAAATTAGTTATTTACAATATTATTTAGTTATTAAAATAATATTGTTATTTAAATTCTTAAAATATTAATTATTTACTGAATTTAATAATCCATAAAATTATACTATTATTACATAATTCGTTATTAATTTTGTAAAATCTTAAAATATTATTAATATGAATATTATGAATTCTATTATAATTAATTTTCAACTTTTAAGAATTTTTTTTTAAATTTACTACATAATTTCGCTATTTTAGCTATTCAAAATTTTGTCACGTTAAATATTTTGTTATTTAAATATTTAAATAATATGTAAAATATTTAAAAATTTTCATTATTTTCATTATTAATAATATGAATATTATTAAATCTATTAATTTCGTTAAATAAATTAAATAGTTCTGGATTTTTTTAATTGAAACTTTCTTTTGATAGATATATAGATAAAAAGTGAGGGAGAGGATAAATAGGAATTAGAGATAGTTTAGGAGAGAACCTCTCTACTAAATTACAGATATTTTAAGAGATAAATAGGAGTTAGAAATAATTTAGGAGTTAAATAAGAATTAGAGACAATTTAGGAGGAAGTGGGGGAAAGTGGTGCCACTTGGCTAAACATTAGAAAAGCAAATCCCTCTTTCTTTATGGTTGTTAGAAATAGTTAAGTATATGTGATTTCCTTATTGGTTTAATGGGTAATTATGTGGAACTAAAAAAATAAAAAATTCAGAAAAAAACAGAAAATTAGAAGGGGGTTTGAAGCAAGGAGAGGTATGGTGACGTGGACAATCAATGCCCGGGATTTATTAAGAGAAAGCTAAACAATAAAAAGGGTCATACACTAAAATACCCCTTATAGTTTTATGGATTTACTAAAATCTACCCTATAGTTAGTATTTTACTAAAACCACCATTTATAATTTGCAATGGATTTAGTCAATCTTCCATTATATGATAGTGGAAAATGACATAATTGACCCTAATGTTCATTTCAATAAACTTAATCAAAAGAAAATAAAAATAAAAATACCATTTTTCCCTTAATAAGACATGGGCAACCACTCTATTAGCTATATTTGTTCAATTTAAAATAAATAAAAATTTTAATTTATAAATAATGTTTTAAATATATTTTGATATATATAATATAAATAATATATTTAATATAAATAACATTTAATACACACACACACACACAGATATATATATATATAATCGGGGTTGGGGTGGGGCGGGGACCTCAATCCCCATCCCCGACCCTGACCTCGATTGGGGATTCCTATTAACCCTCATTCCTGCCCCCACCCCACCAAAACAATCCCCATCCCCAACCCCATTGGATCGGGGAAGTCAGGTCCCTGTCGGGGATGGGGAAAATTGTCATCCCTAAAAATGTGTTCTAATAAATGACCCTAATAGAAACACATAAGAATATACAATTGTTTTATATTTTTAACTTTTTAAATAATTAATAATTATTCATATTTTATATACTACTTTTAATAAAAATTTTATAATACAAAAATAACAATAATTAATTTAAATTAGGTTTATTTATCAAACCGATGAAACCAACCAACCTAATTAACTCGACCTGAGTTGGTCAGTTTTCTAATATTTTAGGTTGGCCTTGGTTCAAAAATCTCCCAATTCAACCAAGTTGGATCAGTTCCACTTTAGCTATTTGTAAACTGACCAAAATCGAATGACCTAACCATGGATATATGTATTAATATTTTATATTTTAAATATAATTTTTAATATGAAAAAGTGGGAATTTTCCTATATTTCTTAGTCTAAAATGTTTTATTTCATAAATCTTATTTTTAAATTTATTATTTAATAATCGTACTATAATTTTTAAAATTAAATTAAATTTTTAAGCTTAAATCTTTTGAACAGACTAACCAAACCAAAAAATTGACCCAAACCAATACAACTTGAGTAGGTTGGTTTTCACAAAAGGTTAGTCGGTTTCAGCTAACCAACTCTCTAACCTGACCAAGTCAATTTGGTTGGCCAAATAGCCTATGACCACACTGAACCAACTCATGAACACTCATAATTTCAGCTAAATTAATAGTCTTATCTCTAATAAATAACAATAGTTTAATCTCCCGTAATTATTGAAAATTTATAGCAAAAATACACAATTATTGAAAATATATTGATAATGAAAACTAAAATAATTAAAAAAATTACAAAAATACAATAAGTACTAAAAATATATTAACTTAGTCAATAAATAGTAAAATCTCAAATAATAGTTTAATCTCTACTAAATATTAATCAAAAACTTATAACAAAAACACAATAAATACAATAAGTACAATAAATTAAATTTAAAAATTTCAATAATAGTAATTTAATCTCCAATAATTATTGAAAGTTTTCTATTAAAAATCTTAAAAAAATATATTTATACATACATATTGAAAATACATTTATCACAAAAGACAATAAATATTAATTTTAGTATATATAATTATATAATAAATATAGATTAAGAGTTTAATATTGATAAATATTATTTTTTTGAAAGTTATATTCTCGAATTATTACTTGATATAAGTGAAATTAATTATTTACAATATCATGTAAAAATATTAAATTATTATTAATTTCAATATTATTTTATAATTAATTTTCTACTTTTTAGATTTTTTTTAAATTTATTACATAAGTTATTTATTTTAACTATTTAAAATCTAGTTATGTTAAATATTTTGTTATTTAAAATACTTAGTTATTTAAATACTTAAATAATATGTAAAATATTTAAATTTTAAAATATTAATTTTTTATTGAATTTAATTTCCATAAAATCATAATTTATACTATGATTACATAATTTCATTTTTAAATTTTCAATATATTAAATTATTATTAATTTAAGTATTATGTTATAATTATTTTTCTACTTTGAAGAAAATTTTTTAAATTTATTACATAATTTCGTTATTTTAACTATTTAAAATCTAGTTATGATAAGTAGCTATTTAAATATTTAAATAATCTATAAGATATTTAATTTTTTTTGTTATTTGAATTTTATTTATTTAAAGCTATTATATATTATTAAATATTAAAAAAACATTTAAATTGATAATCCAGAAAAACATAATTTAAATTGTTAGTACGTAATTTCGTGATATATTTTGTAAAAATATAGTTATTTTTTGTGTTTTTAATAAATATTTTAAAGTTATTTTATAATTTTGTTAGAATATTTAAATAATTCTTAAATTTGTAATCCAAACTTTCTTTAGATAGATATAGGTAAAAAGTATGGGAGAGGATAAATAGGAATTAGAGATAATTGAGGAGAGAAACTCTCTACTAAATTAGAGATCATTTTGAGATAAATAGGAATTATTGATAATTTAGAAGACAAATAGGAAGTAGACATAATTTTGGAGAAATTGGGGGATAGTGGGGGAGGTAGTTTAGGAGTAATTTTAGGAGAATAGATAATTTAGGTTATTGGGAAAGTGTATCTCATTGGTTGTTTCAAAAATGACATGGAATTAAAAAATAAAAAAAATCAAAAAAAGAAAAAATAGATAAATAGCTTCTCTCAAAGGAGAGACATGTTGAATATATATATAGGGGCTTTTTTCAAAAAACTCCAGTCTTAGTCTTCATTTTTTTTTTTTTTGAGCGGAGAATAGAGATTTTATATTTGTAATAAAAAAAGTAACTGCCTGTGTACTGCATGATAAATTATCATTATAATGAGTTATAGTATACTATAAAGTATACTATATATACTATAATAGTAGTATAGTTCTAAGAATATTTGTTCATTATTTGTTCATTATAATGATAAGTCATCCCACTTTTTGGAGTTGGAGGACGACTATGTTACTATAGGCCATACTCCTACTCATGTTTCATTATTCAATATTTTTGGTCCTAGGACAGAGATTCCATGTACCCAATCCCAATTATGAATCACCAAATACTAGTTCTTACTATATCTAGTTTGCAAGGAATGGAAATATTTTCCACAACAAAACTCTTTGTTCATATGGATTCTAAATAAGGTGAACTCAATTACTTCTTCCTCCATATTTGTTCCTCGTACTCAAAATACTAGTTCAGAACATTTTGTGCCTTACACAATTACAGTTCTGCCTGAAAGTTCATATGTGCTATTCACTAATGGAGGTATTATATCTTCCACTTCAAGCACTTGTGGTTGTCTATTTTTAACTCATCAATATGCTATTGTAGGTAGGAGTGAGCATCGGTTGGTTCGGTTTGTTTCTAGGTTTTTGGGATCGAAACCTACCCTATGAAGGTTGGTTCCAAGGTCTACCCATGAAACCCATTCTTTCTTTACTCTCCCACATGTTCTTTAAAAACTTGATTATCAATAAATATAATATATAGTTTAAAACTTATATTATCTTTATTTATTAAATTGAGTAACTTAATATGTACATTATGATTATATGTTTCAAAAATTATAGTTTAAATTTAAATTTTTAAGTATTACCTTTTACATTACTCACTGCACACATTCAAATATTAAAATGAAAACAAATGATCAAATCACTTAAGTAATTCAATGGTCAAGTGAGACCATGACCTTTGCAACTATGAGTGCTTAGATCCAAATCTTCACATCCCAAAAAGTATTTTGGGATTTATTTTAAGGCAAGTTTGGTTCCAAGGTAGGTTCCACCAAGGTCGGTTCATCCAAGGCTAGTTCATTGGGTTGGTTTGGGTAGGGTAAACCCCTGGACTTTGGAACTAGCCTAGGTGGGGGTTGGTTCCAAGAATTTGGAACCAGGCCATACCTTGTAACAGATTGAATAGGGTTGGTTCAAGGTTGGTTCCATTTGGTTCCGGGTAGAACCTACCCATTTTCTAACCCCTAGTTGTAAATGTGTATGCTGAATGTTTTTTGTCTCAAGGTTTAGTGGTTGAAGTGGAACTGATGGGCATTTATAAGGGCTTGCAAAAGGTTGTTCAAGAAGGACCGAAAAATTTACTTATTTGCACAAATTTTCTTCTTATTTTATTTTTATGTGCTTTTCAGTCTCCATATTTTTTGCCTTGGACCTGATTATATCTTTTTTTTTTCTCTTATTTCCACTGTTTCTCAAATTGGGCCTTACTCTTTTTGTTTTATTAACCATAAATACAATGTTCAAATTCACACTTTGGCCCAATTTGCAAAACATACTTTGGAGACATATATCCAATCAACTGCATTTTATACATTAATTTTAGAGTTTAGGGTTTAGATATGAAAACCAAGAGGAAGTGCCGTGGTGGCAGGATAGAGCCAAGTAAAATCTATATCCATATATTAAAATGGAATGTGCCAATTTGTCACTTTCCTGCTTTTTGGTTATTTTTTAATATCTTTTTTTTGGTTGTTTTGGAGAAGCACTATTTTTTTTTCTATTTTTTCTTTTTGAATTTTCTCATTTTAAAATTAAACAAAAATAATTCAAGTGATCAATAAGCTTTAAGACTTTGTTGTAACTACGAAATCCAAGGGAGCAGTGTGCACCATGTGTCACAAGGAGGTTGCTCAAGACCAACAAGAGTGATAAACTGAGTTAAGTAACCAACCACTACTAGACCTGTTCATGGGCCGGACTTGGGCCAGGCTTTTACTCTTCATTAACAGAATTGTTTCGGGCCCGAGCCCGAGCCCAGTCCGACCAACAGGCCTACAATTTGGGCTTGAGCCCAACCCTCATAAAAAGCCCAAAGCCCGACCTAACAAAATGATTATCCCTTGTTAGGTCGGGCTTGTGGTGATAGCAATGTTCAACAACAAGGCGCTCAACAGACATTCAATGTATTATCCCTTCAAACAGGTTGCTTTTCAGCTCATGGTGATAGCAATAGAGGTAGAATGCCTAAAGTCAGTTCTGTAGATGTAATGGAGACATGGGCTAATCAACAGAAGGCAAAAAAGCTCTACATAGAATTTAATGGTTTTTGGAAATAAATTGCAAACTTGCTGTAACCGCCGGAGATAGAGAGACAGCGAGAAGAAGATAACAAGAGAGAGAGAGAGAGAGAGAGAGAGAGAGAGAGAGAGAGAGAGGACCTGGCTACTGTCGGAGGCAGAGAGGTTGGTGGCGTCGGTGCTTGAGTTCGCCTCTGAGAGTGAGAGGCGTTTGAGACTATGAGTGAGAATGAGAAGACAAAACTATGAAAAGAGGGAAACTAGGAAAGGTTAGTTGAGTTAGGGAATAGGGATTTAGGGTTTAGAAACTAGTCGGGCCGAGCCGGGCTTTTTTGACAAATCCCGAGCCCAGCCTGAAAAAAATTGAGTTGAACTTTTAGGCCCGAGGTCAAGCCCATGGGCTAAAAATCACGTTCAAGCCCGTCCGTCGGGCTACTCGGCCCATGAACAGGTCTAACCACTACTAGAGAACATGATGTGCAAGAAACCTTCAAGCATGCGGACCGGGTAAAGTTTGGTACGATGAAGAGGTGTTGGGATGGCACCATGACAATCCGTGGGTAGACAAGTGGACGGGTAGGTGGGCAAGCATTTATGGCTGGCATGGTAGCGCCATGTGAGAACCCCAAGTAAATAACAAATAGTAGGATGACAAAAGATATTGAGGAGCAATCTCTCGAGTAGGTAGGCCCTTAGGGGGACTAGGAGTAATGAAGAGACTAAGATCCCACCTGGACAAAGGACAAAAAGGATATGGACCTGGGGTAATAGTATATAAGGACAACTTTAGGGGTTTAATATCAATAAAAGTAAAATATTTAAAAAAATTTCAAAAATAGGTTAACTATTTTAAAATAATATCAATAAAGGGTAAAAACACTATTCATCTTCTTTTTCTTGCCATTTGTTCACCAGAGCTACCGTTCGCCGTCGCCTTCGCCCACCTCCGCTTCTACCTCCAGCGACGTTGCCGGAGGTGGCCAGAGGTAGAGGTGGCAGCGGTGCAGGTGGTCATTCCTCTGCCCACCACCGCTGCCACCTCTGTCTCTACCCATCTCCAACAACGTTGCTGGAGGCGGAGGTGGTGGCGGGCGGCAGCGGATGGCGGTGACGAGTGGTGCCTCTAGTGAACAAATGGCAACAAGAAGAAGATGAGTAGTGTTTTTTCCCTTTATTGATATTATTTTAAAAAGTTAACCTATTTTTGAAATTTTTTTAAATATATTACTTTTATTGATATTAAACCCCAAAAGTTACCCTTATATGCTAGAAACCCTAAAAAGATGCAATCTGGAAGAAAAAAGGAGGTGAGGAAGGGGAGGAAGAAAGAAGAATCCTCAATTGCCGGTCCAATGCCCAAGATGGCACATCCTCAACTCGTTATAGATGAGCCCGACTGCACCATTTGTTCACAAGTCAGATTCCAACCGGCCTCTCAGATTTTGACACATCATCTAGCATCAAGTTCAAACCTTGACAAACTTTGATATCCTCTCATTAACTCACTATTAACTCCCTCTCCTCTTTTTCATTAACTCATTTAATTATCTATTCTCATTAATTATGACATTAACTTCCAAAAAATAATTATGCTATTAACTATCTCCTTCAATAACTTATACCATTAATTCTCTCTCTTCTTTATAACTTTATTTATATCTATATCTATTTCAATTTAAGTTATTTAAAATATAAAACCATTAGATGTATTTATATTAAATTATAATAATCAATAAAAAAATAATTACATTGAAATGGAGATATTCAATGATATATTATTAGGTTAAATCATCTACTTCAATTTAAAAGATAATTAGTTTTTAAGTTAACTAATCAAGTAATTTAATCTGTCAAAAATTAATTAAGTAATTTGTATTTCAGAATAAATATCATTTAATTCAATCAACAAATAAAACCAATGTTTTAAAAATTGACTTGAGATTGAATGGTTTTTTCCTCTAGGTCACAAGTCAATAGTGAACCGTTTGGGTTGGACATCATAAAAAGCATCGGAATTATAACTAGGGCCGAGTCAATGACGAATTGAAAACCTTGAATAAAACATCATAAAAAGCATTGACTTGGTAAAAAATATCCAACAGGGTTGAACCATGGACCCTGTGTTTAATTTAGGTGATTTTTTTTTTCTTTTTATTTTGGGTAAACTTTTCAGACCCACACCTTCCGAGTTTCAAGGCACCTCGCCCCACTATTTTTGCAAAAGAAAAAAAAAATCGTTTTTGGCCTTAAATTTCAAATTATGTCTTTTGTATAAATAAAAATTAAAACTAAAATAAAAATATATATTAGACCTAAGTTGTTTTGATGTGTCATGGCTGACCCGTCCAACCGAACGGGTGAACCGCTGACCCGCGACCCGGAGGCAAAACGGTTCAGCCTGTTGGTCGGTAACACTGGTAATTACAAAAAATAAAAAAAAGAAAGAAAACTCTAGAACTTCTTTTTCCCGAGCAAAACCCTCGTATTTTCCTCGTAACTCACATTGGCTTCCATTAGAGGCTTGCATCCGAGCTCACTATACCCCAATCCCAGCTGTTGTTGTCCTAGAATCCAACGGCCGGCGAGATACCTTACCGTAAGAGCGCAGGTCTTATCACCGGCAAATAGGTACTTCTTCTCATATTTTTCATTCTTTTCTGTTGGGTACCGAGTTAATTGAAAGGTATGGTTTTGGAGTTCATCGAACACCTGACCTAAGTTACAGATGATTCTAGCAAAGGGGTTCTACTCTGACTTTCGTGGAGAATTTTGTTCTAGTGTTGTACAACTAGTTATCTTTACTGATATCTATCTTAGGTGTTCTATCATGTTATTAATTGAAAGGCATGGTTTTTAAAATGTATAGGATACTGGAATGTTTTGGTTTTGATAAGCTATACCGAATGTTAAACTGAATATTTTCTGAGATGGGGTTGGGATGGTTTGGTGTTGGGGCTGATCCAATGCGTTGATTAGCCAGATGATAAACAGAGAAGCGCTATGCAACAGGTTGGCATTTAGAGAAATGAAAGGAAACATTTCCAATGTCTAAAAGCATAAATGTTTTACAAAATCTGAAACAATTTACTAAGTCTATTGATCAAAATAACAAAAAATAATATTGAAAAAAAAAAGAGATTGGTTTGGAAGTCACAGTCAAGAGAACTAGGTAAACCCGCAGAATGGACTTTCAGTCATATCTTTATCCTGTTACCACTTGGTTTATTGCTGAATGCTGCAGTAGCTAGTTGTACTTGTGAAATTCAGATAGTGTTACCGTCAAAAGCAGCAACCTATGGATGTCCACTCATATTGTTATCGTGCTATAATTTTGTTTATGCCAAGGCACTTCTCTGTTACTAAAACGTGAAAAAGTCATACAAGATTTTCAGCCTGTGTATTTATATGTCTGAGATATAATTAAAAGGGATATCCACTGGTGTGATTGCAGATCTGTAGGTTTGGAATTACCTTTAGAAATCCTACAGTTTCTTGTGATATTTGGGCACCCATTCTTGGGTGAAGCCAGGGGAGGGGGCAAGGACACCCAAAAATTGGGAAAGTTTTCTATCTATCCTATCCAACATCATTGGATGCCCCACTGACCAATAACAGTATACCTAAAGGAAGAAGAGAATAAAAGTCGATACTCAATAGCCATTAGTGGCTTTCCAAAAATAAGAGAAAAAGATAGATTGCAAGTGAATGCTGTGTGGAAAACCTTTACATGTTACATTGTTGGAAAATCATTTCATACCTACCCCCCCATCACTAACCAAGGGACTAAATCTTCACATGGTGTTACCACTGAGTGATATATCCACGTGTATCATTGGTACTGTCATCGTATGGATATGTATGGCAGTTTTTTAATGCTTTTGCATGTGAAGGCATTTATTTGTTTGTACTTTTTTTTTTTGTGTGTGTGGGGGGGGGGGGGGCGTTGCTCTTTATTTCCTTTGATTATTCATGTAATTTTCTTACAGATAATGAAATTCCACACTCTAGTACATAGATCTGGATTGGTTGCTGAATCTCTATGATGGCATTAGGCTTTATGTTTCTTCCAAGTATCAGTTCTTAGTAGTTAAGATGAGATACCATTCATGTATTTTTGTTGACACAACGTGCAGAGAATTGTCAGTAGGTAGTCAAGTTCTAATAGTGCAGAACTGATAGAAAGTTATTTTCTATACATTGGGTCTTTCTTCATTGCATTAGTGAAGTGAGGGCTTTGGCATCCACCACGATCACTTTGTTTAGATGGATATGAAGGTCTACAAACTACTAACTCTTAGCAAATTCTCTTGCTAAAGGAGTTAATAGGGAAGGGAAGAGTTGTAGGGTCCCCTATTATCTCTAATGAAATCATTTTCTGATCAAAAAATAAAAAAATAAAAAGAGTTGTATGGTCCCCCTGCAAGGGTGAGAATCTTCCATTTCCTTCTGTCGGTATATGTTTGTTGGGGGTAGCTGGCTGGCCTCTGCTTCGTTGATTCTGTATTTGCATCTTATCTTTTTCAGACATCTTTGAAGTTGCTTGAGTGGTTGCTAATAGAAAAGGTCTCATTTCTGTATGAGTTACCCATTCTATTGTATTGTACCTTGATTGACACTCTGGACATGTTAAACAGTTGAAGCATATGGTGTCATCATGACTCTAGCTTGCAACTCAGAGCAGGTTGGGTTACATTGTGGTCAACCCTAATTGAGGCATGACCCTCCATACTAGCGCTAAGCTGCTAACCAAGCTTAGTTTCAACCTAGTCATAATTCTCATGGTACCAAGGAAAAAGCTAGGGGATATGGGTTGGGTGGGGGGGGGGGGTGGGGGGGGGGGAGGGTATCACTCTAGATTCCATAGCGACCAGCAACCATCTTTCATTCATAATTATCTATAAATTTAATATAAAAGTATAATCTTCTTAGCAAACCATAGAAAGTCAACATATTTATGAGAAGAAAAAGAAGAAAGAAAAGAAAGTTCAGAAAATATAGGAGCTGATCTCCTATTTTTCCTAGGAAAAGGCAAAAAAGGGGTGGAAAGAGGAGATGACGATATGATGATAAAGAAAAAGACTGTTGATTGGACAGAATTTTAAGTTCTTCTTTGCTTGTTGGTTCAGGTTTTGAAGTCTTTGAGTGTTCAAGACAGCATGCACCAACATGTGCGCTTATTGAACCCTAACTAATAAGAAAATAATTGAAAAACTAGTATATAAACCCATAAAATAACATCTATTTAATTTTTTTTATTTTAAAAAACAAAGAATATAAGTGTTTCATAGTAGCATGTGCAAAATTGGTAGTTAATTAAGCGAGGTGACCATCCATGGGCACCTTGTTGCCTAGTTGTCAAGACTAGGCAAGTGCCAAATCACTAACCAATGCACAATGATTAAAGATGAATCAACCCATAAAAAACCGGTAGACGAACTTGCTAGAAAGGGGTAAATTGTCTGGAGCTGTATTGGGAGCTGTCCAACCCTTAATAGGCCATTGGGGTGATGCTCTAAATATGGCTGGGCAAACCAGGTCACTTTATTGCATCATGGTTGTGAAATTTATTTTCTTTTGTGCTATGCTGATTTTAGTGGATCTATTAATGATAAAAAAATCAAAGAAACAAATAAAAACATGGAGGATAATTGAGAGGTAAAGCCTGACTTAATAGGGATTTAGTTAGTGATTCAAAAGTAATTTGACCAAAAAAAAAAATCAGCTTAGGGTCATTCCTCATGACCTGGTGAGTTTTGCTGACTCCTGGCTTGTTAAAGAACTCATGAAGAGAAGAACATTCTTTTGAATCTTGCTCCTATTGTATTCTGGAACTTTTTTCACTCAAAATGTAATACTAATATAATATTTGCAGAAATTAAGCTGCCATATATGTTGCTATATATAAACATACAATCTGCTTGGTGATTTAGTTGATGCATCAAAAAGAAAACAAAACTGAAACTAACCCATAGGCATAGGAACATATATGTAGTTGTAGGCATAATTGGTTAATTTATCAGTAGATGGGGTATTTTAGCTAATTCATTATTCGTAGGATCCACAGTTGTGAAGAACACATTGGGAAATGGAGAATTCCTATTGGTGGTAGTAAATGTTTTATGCATTGGTGCATGGCTTTTTTGATGTAGTATGCTACATTGAAAACCAGAATCCATCTAAAGAAAGATATATGTCCCCAACCCCAGAATCCCTACATTGGTGCATGGCTTTTCTGATGAATCATCCATGCCAATTGGCCCACTGAAAGCCCAAACATGGTTTCCTCTTGCATCAGATATATGTCCCCAACCCCAGCAGGACCTTGTGGTCATAAGTGCATTTGCAGCCACTATCAAATTTCAGATAGAAACCACAAGCATGCTACTTTGAAACATGGGGGCAATCAGTGATTTAAAAGGCACGCCTAGGCACACAGGCGAGGTGCATACCCTAAATGTGCCTCGCCTAGGGACTAAGCGCAGCGCCACAGCCCTTTCAAATGTGTGCCTGATGTGCCTTGCACCTCAGCCCAGGCATGCACCTTTTGAAAATTTCATGTTTTTTTGCTTTTTTTTTTCAACCTAGCGGCTGGGCCGGGTGCCGGGGGCTCTGCCAGTTAGCTCGCTTTGCTCACTCACCGAAGCTCCGAGAACCCCCTATTTGCTAGTGTTGTTCGTTCATTCATTCTAATAAAATATCTTCTTAAAAGGCAATTAAAATTGTAAAATCATTATTTTTTTATGCGAGAATTAAGAATTTAAAACCTTAACATGGACTTATTTGGGCTTGGCTCGAGAGGTGTGGTACAAAGGCGGCTCGTAGAATCAAAGAATGCAATATGTTTTACATGACATTGGCTATGCAATTGAGGAAAAAAAGAGATTGTGGGTTTTACATGCTTGAAAATGCTTTATATGTTTGATTTTATTTAAAAATTTCCTTTGGATACACTTTACATTTTATGTTTATGTATTTTGATTTTAGACAATAGGTTTTTTAAAACATTTATGTTAAAATTTAAGTTTACTTTTTTATTAATATTATGTTTTTTTTTAATTTTTTGGCAATTTTTGAATTTTCTGACTTTTTATTTTTTATTTTTGTCCCTCCCTTCAAAAAGCGTGTGCCTTACCTTGCGCCTCGGGTGCAAATTGCCCCTTGCGCTTTGTGCTTTATATTCATTGGTATGAGAACTTTTATAATGATGCTCAACAAATGTCCTTACCTGACTTTTTAAAGGGAGCTTTTTAATATGGACTATTTTATAAGTCCAATTAGCTAACCCATTTTGTGTTACTTAGTCAAGATTAAAAGAAAAATATATTTATTCAAATTCATTCTCCCTGTTTTATACATTAGACTTAGCCTTTTGCAATCATGTTATGCATAATTTGAATGGATAAATAACTAAATAAACAAAATAAAGATGAAAATGAAAATGGAAAAAAAAAGTAAATATATTTGGACATTGTAAAAATAGTACAATAATAAAGAAAAAAAATAAAGGGAAAAACTAGTGTTTTAAAAACTGGCCTGAAGGCCGAACTGTTTTTGCCTCTAGGTTGCGGGTCACCAGTTCGACCGGCCGGGTTGAACAGTTTAGACCGTGCCACGTCATCGCATATATATATATATATAGTGTGTGTGTGTGTAGAAATATATATTTTAGCAATAAATAATGTATAAATATGTTTTAGATATGTTATATGTATTATTTTATATTTAATTTATATTTTTTAGTTCAGTTTTTAATTTTTTTATTTATCAAAAATATTAAAAATTGCAATTTGAGGCCAAGAAAGGGTTTTTTTTCACGAAAATAGCGGGGCAAGGTGCCTACATCACCTTGGGATGAATAGATCTCAAAAAGTTACCCAAAATAAAAAAAATAAAAAAATCACCCCAATC
The DNA here is from genome assembly GCF_055504915.1 of Nelumbo nucifera. Taxonomy (NCBI): domain Eukaryota; kingdom Viridiplantae; phylum Streptophyta; class Magnoliopsida; order Proteales; family Nelumbonaceae; genus Nelumbo; species Nelumbo nucifera. The sequence continues at coordinate 48,327,686 of NC_142656.1, forward strand.
GGACATCGGAGTGCAAAGTTTTGGCCTCCAAAAGTTTTGCATGCATTGAGTGTGCAACTTGCGACCCGGTCACTGGGTCGAATGGGTCAATGGTTGAACTGGCCGGGTCAAACGGTTCTTGACAAAGTCAACGGTTTTTTACCATCTGATGGATCTTGACTGAACCGGACTAAGAATCTTGGCCGGGTGGTGGTTCGACCGGCTGTGCCAACAGCGGGTTGAAAACATTGGGGAAAACTACTTCATCTATGGTGATATTTTCCTAAACAATAATAGCAATCAATAGAATAATTATTGGATGTTTAAAAAGTCATTCCGGAAGTAGTTGGGCAGATGTTAAAACATAAAGAGGATCTAGTGGACACAATTCTTCATTAGGACATTTTTGCAAAGATTTTGTTACATATTCCTTAATTTTAAGTAAAAATTAGAAGTGCCCTTATCAATAATTTTCCTTTGTAAAAACTGGAAAATCCACCCATTAATTCCCAAATGAATCTTCTTGTTAGATAGTAAACTATATATGATGCAATTATAATTGCTGCAAGGGTCAATGTCCACAAAAGAAACAAAACCCAGAAACTAAAAAAATTCTCACAGAAAGGCATCTTCTTTATCTGGTTGGTTAAAGATGAACCTCCTCACTTGTCACTTCAGTGATATGATCTATCATAATTTTAATACCATAGAACAGTGAAATTTTATTGAAATTAAAAGCTTTAATTTCATATATTTTAGAACGTTTAGAGCTTAAATAGTTTATGATTCATAGCTGACTAAATTTGAAAAGGAAGAAAGTCACCTAAATGTTGCCC